>NW_026294480.1:18170825-18510825 GCF_007827085.1 Peromyscus californicus insignis
AAGAATAGGATGAAAATATTTATTGTAAAATAAATAAAGACAGGTGTAAATTGCTAGAAAAAAGTACAGAGATGGATTTAATAAAAGTGGGAAGGAATATTTCACATACAGCCACTTAGTTATTCGGGGGGGGTGGTGTTGTTCGTTTAAAGGAAGATGAATCAAAAACTTTAGAATGCTCATGCTACATTGCAAATATTTGAGAAACATCAAATTCTGTTGCAAAGAAATTAGAGTGTGATTTAAATAGTTATACAAGAAGTGGCATAATGACTATACTTAAATTAATCTAAATATGGTGTGATTTTTCTAATGTCTGAAACTTATTATCAACTAGAATAAAGCACAAACCATATTTAACCTTAACTTTCTCCTGGCAAATAGGGAATTCCACGTACAATTTTCAATGTTTCTTTTTTGTTTAAATTTTCATAGCATGTGTTATAAGTCAACAAAAAAACCACTCTTTTTCTCAGGTGTCGGGCAGATCTTTTTTCTCAATTTTTGGGCCGATAAATCAGTAAATATAGTTACATACTACATTAACATGAAAATATTATCAACATTTTAAATTAAACCATTAATGTTTATCCATTTTAACTTATTTTACGTATATAAGGGATTTACCTGAATGTATGCATATCCACAATCTGCATGCTTTGTGCCTGAGGAAGCCAGAAGAGGCTGTTGGAGTCCCTGGAACTGGGTTTTCAGGTAATTGTGAACAGTTACTTGGATGCTGGGAACTGAGTCCTGGTTCTCTGAATTAACAAGAGCCTTGAACCACCCAGATGTCTCCCCAGCTCCACAAACTAACTTTATTTTTCCTTCTTTCCCTTTTTTTAAAAATTCTTCTCTTACATATTACATCCCAACCGCTGTTGCCCCTCCCTCCTCTCCTCCCTGCCTCCCACCTCCCCTCTCCTGAAGATCCACTCCTCCATTTCTCTTCAGAAAAGGACAGGCCTCCCAGAGATATCAAGCAATCATGACATATAATTTTGGAATAAGATTAGGCACCTCCCTTCATATTAAGGCTGGATGAGGCAAACCAGTAGGAGGAAAACGATCCCAAAAGCAAGCAAAAGAGACAGAGACAGCCCTCGCCCTTACTATTAGGTGTCCCACAGGAACACTGAGCTGCACAGTCATAACATACATGCAGAGGATCAGACCCATGCAGCCTCCCTGATTGTAAGTTCAGTTTCTGTGAGCTCTAATGAGAGCCCTGCTTAGTTGATTCTATGGGCCATTTCCTTGTGGTGTCCTTGATCCCTAAGTACTTGGTTCCTAAGTACTGAGAGCAGCGACTGGATTGGGGGGTGGAGGTGGGATTCGAGGGCTAGGTAGAAACCTAGTGTGATGGAAACTCCCAGGAATCTACAACAGAGACCCTAATGAAAACTCCTAGTAATAGGGGATACGGAGCCTGAATTAGGTATCTTCTGCAATCAGGCAAGGCTTCCAGTGCACGGATTTGAATACCAACCCAGATTAAAAAAAAAAAAAGTCTTCCACTGACAATCTGTCCTGCTTGCAAGATGTGCTGGGGTAAAGGTGGCTCAGAACTTATGGGAGCAACCAACCAATGACTGGTCCAACTTGAGACGCATGTCCTGAGAAGGAAACCATGACAGGCACTAATGTCAGTTAGTGTACCTGTTGTTTGGGAGACAGAAGCTTTTTTCTCCTCCATTCTTACTTTTGTTAACACTAAACTCAAACACTCTTGGTGCAGTGGTAAAAGATGCTAATATTCTGGATGTTCACTTTATAGCTTTTCTCCACTCTTTTGCGGAGTTGCATATTTTCCAGAAATTAAACCCTGAGAAAAATGACTATCACTTATGCTAGATTTTCACTGGAGTGCATAATACTAAGTAAGCATGGTAATGGATGGAGAAGTTAATATTACATTTTAAACTGTATGTATGTATTCGTTTAAACTTGGGTACATGGTATTCATTCTTTCTTAAATTTTAACTCTAGTAAGACTGAATAAGAATTAAGGAAAGGTCATTTGGATAAAAATGCAGTTACTCCATATTCAAGTAGCGTTATCTAAAAAGCACATCTATTTGCATTAAAGATATGGACAGCCAGAAACCACAAAGTAAAAGTGTGGGTGCCATTGGGTCTGTGGTATGCACTTTGGCTATGTAAAGCTTCAGAAATGACAACACCATTTGTTAGGAACCCACAATACATATGTACTGGTTACTCTTCACCATGCAAAAATTACAACTGTTTCCTCTTGATTTTGAAAATGACCATTTAATATTAACCAAAGAAAGTGGAGATGTCTTCCATCTTTAGTTCCAAATTATATTTCCCTTTAAGTATGTATATTCCAAAGGTCAAAATCATGAAAACTTTGAGTATTCCTTATCAAATTTTCACTCTCAAAGAGCTGATATCCAAGTCTAACTTATTCCTGTTACTGATTGAAAAGCCTGAATGACAATTCTCAAACTTTGAAATTTTAGCCTTCTGTAATAATGATCAAACTTCAAGACAGCATAGTTCATCCTAGAGTTTCATTGCTAGGAAACAATTCCAAAATGCAGGAATGCAACCTTGGGGAACCTGGTTGGGTTTATTTTCTCTGATAGTCCCCTCTAACATATGTAATTTTCATATACACAGCTCTTCTCTTCAACAGATGTAGTGTTGCTCTGATGTGACAAATGGACACATAGCAGCCTCATTGACCTTATTAATTTACCATAAAGGTAAAAGAACTTTTATATGGTATATAATAAAGGTTTGAAATTTCTTATTTAATATATTAATATTTTATGAATTAATACTTTTTGTGGGAATCAGATTGCTCTTCAGTGTTACAGGTGGTCATAAAATAAAAAAATGCACAAACATATTGATTTAATAAACTTAAAATTGAATTACAGGCTATCATTCCATGTCAAAGACTGAGATCAGTAATACATATTTATTGAACCAGATTGTACATTAGGCAATATTTAAATTTTATCTTGGTTTACTGACAAATATTAGGTAGATACAGTAAATTGTGGTTATGTTTATATGTAGTATACTGATCTTGTCTGAAAAATCTTTTTCAACAAGATAAAAACCATCATTTATCTATTTACTCATCGAATAATTCAGTGGCACACTATGTACCCTTGATTGTTAGTAATCACATGTTCATAAATGATGTCACTCTCAGAGATGACAAAGATAAAAGAAAACATTTATCTCACCAAATGTTTTCTATAAATGCAAGAACCAAAATATGAAATGTATTGTGTGAAGATATTTTATGACTTTACTTGGGGCAATGTATACAAATGTCCATTCATGCCAGACATGATATCAAAAACAGACAAACAAGGTATTTTTTTTTTTTTTTGGTTTTTTTTTTTGTGTTTTTTGTTTTTTCGAGACAGGGTTTCTCTGTCTAGCTTTGCGCCTTTCCTGGAACTCACTTGGTAGCCCAGGCTGGCCTCGAACTCACAGCGATCCGCCTGGCTCTGCCTCCCGAGTGCTGGGATTAAAGGCGTGCGCCACCACCGCCCGGCTACAAACAAGGTATTTTAACACAAGCCCAGCTTACTGAAAAAATTGAGTTATTGAGATGATTTATAAAAGTATAGATAAGGAAATATTTATGGAAGTATGGGTGACTCAAAGATATCTGTGCTACAAAAAAAGAAGACGATGGTGTGGTAGGGTTTAATTCCTCAAAAAAGCTGCATTCCTGGAGATCTCAGTGGTTTTTTTAGGAGGAGCAGCTGGTCAGAGTGTCTCCTTATAAAACCCAAGTGTTACCACTTCTATAACCGGAGGAAAAGGATTTGAGAATCTTGTAAGTTTCGGGAATTTCCTGGAATTTGTGAGGCTTACTTTCTGAACCTAGGACTTGTTTATTTTCTGAGACTTAACAGCCCTCTCTCCAAGATAGAAAGGTTCAATCAAAAGGGATAAGTGAGACACAGGAATCTTTAAAAAGTAGAGCATCCCAAGGGAGATGTTCATGTCATTTGTGGGGCTGCTTTTGGGAGGGATAAAGAAATTTTCTGAGTTGCTAGAGTAAGTCATTTTAAGAGTAATTACTCCCCTCTGAATCACTGCTCATTTGCTAGTTTTGTGATGAGATCAGTCCTTCCAAATATACCATACTCATTTCACTTCTGTGCCCCCCACCCACCAGCTCTTCACTAGTGTCGAAGTGAAAACACGAGCATGGCGCTGAATCTCTAAAACTATGAGCTAAAAATTATATTTTCTTCTTTAGAATTCATTTTTTTTTTTATTAGAGGTGTGTTTGTATGTGGGAGGGATGTTTGTGTTGGAATGTACACATTAATACAGGCGACTGTGGAGGCCAGAAGTATCATTTTCCCCTGGAGCTACAGATATAGGAGTTTGGAGCTGCCCAAACCAAAATCAAGCTTTCTCCAAGAGGAGCAAACACTGTTAATCACTGCTCTCCTTCTTCAGACCCTAGGCCAGTTTTCTATACAAAACTTGGCTTACCTTAAATATTTTTTCTGAAGCCACTTAAAATGTTTAGGTTTTTTTCTATAGAATATCAAATTCATAATTATTTTAGCATAAAAATTCTATTTGATGAAAATAGATCATATTTATTTGTTAAGATGCCTATGTTAATATCTGGTTTATATTAGTTTGAAGACATAAAATACAGTTACAGAATACTTAAGGACCCCAATGATTTCAACAGGATGATTCTTGAAGCATCTTGATAATCAGAACATACAATCAAAGTAGAAACACAACATATTTCCAACTAGGAATTGAGGACTATGGAATTGAAGGAATGATGGTTCCATGTTGTTAAGTTTAATTACTGAACACATGAGTTTAGTGTTATAAAGTCAAACATAATGAAAAAGGCTAATATTAGCAAAAACAATGAAATATCATCATCACCAACATTCTCGTTATGCAAATAGTCCTAGAGTCATGGCCATTTGGAAGAGGTTTTTGCAATAGAAATCAGTTCCTGATTGGTCATCTTATGGGTCTGTAATATCTGAGGTCTAGTAATAACCTTAGTAATCATATCCTCAATCATTTTTGCCCCATCAGAAACTCCATTTCAGAGCACATTGTAATATTCCAAATCTCATTGTTAACCGTGGACATTGCTGAGTCTCATGCATCATAGATGGGGGAGCATGCTCCCTCACCATGCAGATTTCATAGCACTAGGGAACTAATATGGCTGATGATTCTATTACAACAATCCCAAAGGTACTCAGGTAACTATATCTCTCTGTTAGCAACAATCTGATTTATGGAGGAGAAAACAGTTAGTAAAAGGCTTATTTCAAATAGCATGTTCCTTAGCATAGCTAGATAATTATTAAATAATTTAGAAGTACTCTAAATAAAATGGCTCTTTGATTTAACAAGCAAACAAGGAAGGTCCCAGGAACTTATGGGATCCTCTACATCATTATTGGGTAGCAATAAGCAAGAAACAGCATCCCTTTGGGTGCACCAGGGTACAGTTTTCTCTGTCTTCAGGTTACACTCATATGAGTATTTTTGGCTCTTTCATTTGACACACCATAGCATTTGCTAAAGTAATTCTTCATTTCAAAGAATGCTCCATCATCTATGATGCAGGAGACTCAGCAATGTCCATAGTAAACTATGAGATTGGGAAGATTACATTATGCTCTGACATAGAGTTCTTAATGTGCAAAAGTGATTGAGGTAATGGTTACTAAGGTACTACTAGACCTCAAATGTTAGAGACCCATGAGATAACCAAATTCAAATCTTAAATACTTAAAAATAACTTCTCAGGTGCTGATTTTTACAAGATGTGAGTCAGTCTCTCTCTCTCTCTCTCTCTCTCTCTCTCTCTCTCTCTCTCTCTCTCTCTCTGTGTGTGTGTGTGTGTGTGTGTGTGTGTGTGTGTGTGTGTGTGTGTGTATCAACATTTCATTTGGTGATTGTGAGAATAAGTCTCTGTTATAAGCTCTAAACCCCAATTTCAATGTCAAGTGTGTATATATTATTTACTTGGCACACATTCAGTACTCTTAACTAATGAAATGTGAAATCAAAATGGCACAAAAGGACTAAATTGGAAGCAGAGAAATCAGTTGATGACATTCGACATTCAAACACACACATCGGTGATATGAAGGTGAAAATCTTCCTTCTATCTTTTCCAGTATTTATAAATGATAGGATGTGAGTAATTGTTAACCATGCTCATTTGAATGTACAAGTTACCCTTGGGCATCAATTATAACTTAAGTGAGGACATAAGTAACAGCTATATCTGACAAATGTGTGTGTAGAAAGTATCTTGAAACATAATCACTTTCCCATCAAGGAGCAAGGATATCATAAACAGACACGGGGGACACCATGTCAGTTATGCCTGATTTGGGCAATAAAGAAAATAACTCGACATAAGGGAAGCAGCCTCTTAAAGAGCTACTTAGGGAACGAGATCTTGACTTTAATTTGGCTCTTTTGTGTTGTCAAAAACACAAGAAGACCCCAAGCACGCCAGCATTTTCTTTTAAATAAAAATTCCCACCCACCTCTTCTTTACTTCTGAGCCTTTGTCGATGTTAGCCCCTTCATCTGAAAATCTCTGTCCACTGTTCTAATTGTATCCTTGAATATATTATTTAAAATTGCATTTACAACTTCCTGTTTTGAAAGGGAAGCCTCAGTTAAGGTTCACAGGCCTCAGTTAGGATTCCAAAAGCACACACTGAAATTCTCTTCAAGCATTTGAGAGAGAGTGTGTGTGTGTGTGCATGTGTGTGTGTTGCTGAAAAGTGAACCCAAGACTTTATGTATTTTATGTATGTTGGCCAAGTGCTGAACCACTACCTTTTATAAAACAGTAATGTCATATGTCATTGAAAAGAGAGTTTAGGAAGAGAGGAAATTTAGAATTCTACACTACCTGGCTGAAGCATCATGATAGCCCCGGAGCTTAAACAGTTCACAAACAGCCCTGGGAGTTCCTTGATCTTTGTTCAGCCTCTGGACTTGGCTGCACTGGGAGGCTGTGATCCTGAAGACTTGTGTGAATGCTGAAGGACAACACAAATGCAAGCAGACAGCTGGCCAGGCTAACTCTCTACAGTTGAGACGCAAGCCTCTGGAAAGCAATCCTGTCAAACATGTTCTTCATCTACCATATCCACTCACTCACTCACTAGGTCCAATACATAATAACTCTAACTTTCTCTGTTACATCCTCAGTAGCTTTGCTGTGACTGCCTTAATTCTGTCTTGTTTATCTCTGGGTTTTGTTTTCTGTTTCTTGGTGTGTGTGTGTGTGTGTGTGTGTGTGTGTGTGTGTGTGTGTGTGTGTGTGTGTGTGTATATTTATGCACACATCCCTGCCAAATTGTCATGCTAAGGAGCTTTTGTGTTGTGATTAAATTACACAGGCTTTTTGCCCCTGCTCTTACAAAAAGTCTGCACCAACTATCAGCTAACCATTTTGAATGCCAACTCGTTTGCCCTGTGACTGACTGCTTGAACTGAAGCGATTCTCTCTGTATGCACACTCTTTGATGGGTTTTTACTTTTGTTCTGGTGCTTTCTTCTAACCCGAGTGCTTTCTTCTGTTGTCATCATGCCAGCCTACTAAATATTCACTCTTATGTCAGAATCCTTCTGGCAACAAAACACAGTGGAGAATGTCCTTTGAGTCAGCCCCATAGGAAGAAAAGGCCTCCGTCCAGGATTTGTATCTTTAATCATCTTTTTGTTAACCATGGAAGGCACAATTCCTAGTGAAGTGCTTCTGCACATTTGGACCCATTATGGAGTTATTATTCTTTTGTTGTTCAAAGGAGATGAATTGGGAAAAGCAAGACAAGGGGCGGGGAAGAAGGGGAGAGGAGAGAGCAACATGGGTACTCTCACAGCTCACATCAGACAGTATTGAAATTTTAACCTTTAAAACCTCTCTAGAGGTATTATAACCCTATGCGCCCTGACTATTAAAACAAACAAACAAAAAAACCCAACACAACAACAAAAACCACCCACCCAAACAAACAAAAACCAGGGCTTTCAATGCTAAAAGCTTCAGAGGGAAAACAAAGTGTGTGTGTGTGTGTGTGTGTGTGTGTGTGTGTGTGTGTGTGTGTGTGTGTGTGTGTGTGGTGATATTTTGTTTGTGTTCTAACAAATAAAGCTTAGCTGGAGATCAGAGAGCTGAACCCTTCATCAGTTAACCATGGAGGCCAGACAGTGGTGGCACACACCTTTAATCAATCCCAACACTTGAAGAAGAAGAAGAAGAAGAAGAAGAAGAAGAAGAAGAAGAAGAAGGAGGAGGAGGAGGAGGAGGAGGAGGAGGAGGAGGAGGAGGAGGAGGAGGAGGAGGAGGAAGATCAGGAGTTCAAGGCCACCCTGGGCTATACAAGATTGATCCAGTCTAAAAGAGAAACAGAGCCAGGTGGTAGAGGCTCACGCCTTTAATCCCAGCACTAAGGAAGTGGAGACAGGAAGTGATATGGCTGGGCGGTGAGTGAGGTGATGTGATAAGGCAGGAGGACACAGGAGCTCAGCTCTTTTCAGATTAAGGTGTTGGAGAGGTGAGCAGTGACCGTGGCTAGTTCCTTTACATCTCTGATCTTTCAGCACTTGCCGTGATATCTGACTCTGGGTTTTTACTATTAAGACCAATTAGAATTCATATTATATGTGTATATTCCTGGGATTTTGAAGTATGACAGACACTTCACTCATAGGTGTCAGCAGAAATGTACAAAAGGAATTATTTTATGAAATGACTTCAAAGACATTAGAGCCCGTTTTTAAACTTTGCTTAACTGGAGTGTTACTATGAGAGGGAGTGTCTCCTTAGTCTTGCTTCTCTCCTGCCTGATCCTCCTTTACAGACTTCAGTGCACTTGATTCTAAAAGCCTCTGTGGTTTGAAGGGAGACACCTGATTTCTTTGAGGTGTCTAAGGTGTCTAGTGCCCTGTCTGACATACAGACTTAGGAAAGGTAAGTAGCAAATGAGTGACTTCAATTTAGTACCATATCCTTAGCAGGAAATTGCTTGTCGTAATTATTCTAAATGCTCCAAAAAGAACCACGTTTTCTCCAGTTTGTTGATTTCTGTAACAAGGCTTTAAAAAACACCCCATTTTACATTGACTTTTAAGATCTTGGTGTGAGCCTCTATGCTGTCTCTTGGAACTAAGTGTTTAAATTTCTCTTGTGAGAGTAAAGTGGATTTCTCTGAATTTTTACAGAATTATTTCTGTAATTGGCACAAAACCTTGGATTTCTCCCCAGAGTTCTATCTTTATCACCTATCTTAACCTATATTGTCTCAACCAAAGGAGGTGTGTTATACCTTGACCAGCTATGAGGTGGATGCTGTGACCTATAATGTGGTCAGCTAGTCAGCAGTAGTCATGAAATTTTCCCGTGGGAAGTTAAAATCAAGATATTTCATTGTTTGATTACTTTTTATTTTGGAAAAAAAAACAAAACACTTTAAGCTCTATACTTAAATTAACAATTTATATGTTAGGTTTCAAACTCCGTCTCTGATTTCATTAGAGAGGCCAAGACTTTCCAGAAGTAATTTCAGTGACTAGTGTAAATCATTATAAAACAATGTGTGTGTGTGTGTGTGTGTGTGTGTGTGTGTGTGTGTGTGTGTGTGTGTGTGTGTGTGTGAGTTGTGTGTGCAACTCTCCTAGTTATTGTTCTGTTGCTGTGAACAAGGCAACTTATAAAAGCAGCAGGGAGGAAGGCAGACAGGTGTAGATGTATCCAACCTTCTTATTAAATAAGAAACACAGAACCAATGCAAAGAAGAAAGCCAAGAGGTCAGAGCTAAGAGCTAAAACCTTACCCTTCCTCCTGCAGTGGTCCTACCTCTCCGAACCAGAGCTACCCCTGTGTTAAAGTCTTTATATATGTTCAGGTCTAGGTGTTGGAGGAGGGCATATCTATCACCGTGCACAAAACTTAAGTCCAAGTGGATCAAGGACCTCAACAAAAATCCAGCTACTCTGAACCTGCTAGAAGAGAAAGTAGGAAGTAGTCTTGAACGCATTGGCATTGGAGACTACTTCCTAAATAGAACACCAGTAGCACAGACTCTGAGAGAAACAATCAATCAATGGGACCTTTTGAAACTGAGAAGCTTTTGTAGAGCAAAGGATACGGTCAACAAGGCAAAGCGACAGCCTACAGAATGGGAAAAGATCTTCACCAACCCCACATCTGACAGAGGACTGATATCCAGAATATATAAGGAACTCAAGAAATTAGACATCAAAATGCCCAACAGTCCAATTAAGAAATGGGCTATAGAACTAAACAGAGAATTCTCAACAGAGGAAACTCAAATGGCCGAAAGACATTTAAGGAATTGCTCATCATCCCTAATCATCAGGGAAATGCAAATCAAAACAACTCTGAGATACCACCTTACGCCTGTCAGAATGGCTAAGATCAAAAACACTGAAGACACCTTATGCTGGAGAGGATGTGGAGCTAGGGGAACTCTCCTCCACTGCTGGTGGGAATGCAAGCTTGTACAACCACTTTGGAAATCAATATGGCGCTTTCTTAGAAAATTGGGAATCCATCTCCCCCAAGATCCAGCTATACCACTCTTGGGCATATACCCAAGAAATGCTCAACCACACCATAAGAGCACTTGTTCAGCTATGTTCATATCAGCATTGTTTGTAATAGCCAGAACATGGAAACAACCCAGATGCCCTTCAACTGAAGAATGGATAAACAAAATGTGGTACATATACACAATGGAATACTACTCAGCAGAAAAAAACAATGGCATCATGAGGTTTGCAGACAAATGGATGGATCTAGAAAAAATCATCCTGAGTGAGGTAACCCAGACTCAGAAAGACAAACATGGTATGTACTCACTCATAGCAGGATACTAGACATGAAACAAGGATGACTTGTCTGCTACTCACATCACCAGGGAGGCTACCCGGAAAACAGGACCCCAAGAAAGACACAGGGATCGCCCAATGACAGAGAAATGGAATGAGATCTACATGAACAGCCTGGACATGAGTGGGGGTAATGAAAGGCGAGGGTCGAGGGAAAGAGAGCTTGGGGGAGCGGGAGATCCCAGCTGGATCAACAACAGAGAGGGAGAACAAGGAATAGGAGACCATGGTAAATGAAGACCACATGAGAACAGGAAGAAGCAAAGTGCTAGAGAGGCCCACAGAAATCCACAAAGATACCCACACAACAGACTGCCGGCAATGGTCGAGAGACAGCCCGAACTGACCTACTCTGGTGATGGGATGGCCAAACACCCTAATTGTTGTGCTAGAAACCTCATCCAACTACTGAGGGATCTGGATGCAGAGATCCATGACTAGGCCCCGGGTGGATCTCTGGGAGTCCAATTAGCGAGAATGAGGAGGGTTTATATGAGCGAGAATTGTTGAGACCAAGGTTGGATAAAGCACAGGGACAAATAGCCAAATGAATGGAAACACATGAACTATGAACCAATGGCTGAGGGGTCCCCACTGGATCAGGCCCTCCGAATGGGTGAGACAGTTGATTGGCTTGATCTGTTTGGGAGGCATCCAGGCAGTGGGACCAGATCTTGTGCTCATTGCATGAGTTGACTGTTTGAAACCTGGGGCCTATGCAGGATTGTTTGGCTCGGCCTGGGAGGAGGGGACTAGACCTACCTGGACTGAGTCTACCAGGTTGACCTCAGTCTGTGGGGAAGGCTTTGCCCTGGAGGAGATGGGAATGGGGGGGGGGGCGTTGGGGGAAAGGTGAGGGGGACGGGAGGGGGGGGGAGAACAAGGGAATCCGTGACCGATATGTAGAACTGAATTGTATTGCAAAATAAATTTAAAAAAAAAAAAAAGAATGCCATTAGAGAGCAAAAAAAAAAAAAAAAAAAAAAAAAGTCTTTATATAGAGTTCCTGTCCTGCCTTCTCATTGGTTGTAAACCCAACCACATGACCGCCTCCTCACAGCCTGTCTGTATAGGCCTCCAGGTTTTCCATGATTGGTATTAAGATTAAAGGCATGTGTATCCAATAATGGCTGTATCCCTGAACACACAGAGACTTACCCAGCTCTGCCTACCAAGTGCTGGAATTACAAGCGTACGCTACCACTGCCCTGCTTTCCTATGGCTTGCTAATAGCTCTGACCCCTGGGCAACTTTATTTATTAACATACAAATAACATTTTAATACAAATAAAATATCACCATAGACAGGCATTGGATCAGGAGCTAGAGCTTACATTTGATCCAGGAGGCAGAGAGAGAGAGAGAGAGAGAGAGAGAGAGATGACCTGCCTGTACTTTTGAAACCTCAAAGTCCAACCTCATGGACATGCCTCCTCCAAAAAGACCACACCACCTACTTTTTTTTTTTTTTTTTTTTTTTTCCAAAATCAGGTCCCTTAACTAGGGAACGAGCATATAAATATATGTCCACTAGGGCAATTCTAATTCAAACCCCCACAGGTACCATTCACAGGTTTCATAAATTAGGATGTGGACACCTTTAATAGGCCATTATTTAAAGTAAAGCAGCGTCTTTTGTGCAAACATTCCAACATGTGAAAGGCAATTTTCTAAGTGAGAGATTGGTAAATCTAGAGAAAGATAGTCTATTATATAATATGATAGAGATATCTCAATAATGCGATAAAGGCAACTAACATAAGAAACAAAATGTTAAGTAACATACCAGAATTCACATGCAAGTACACATGTCAGCTGAGCTAATACACTGAGGCTGGCATTAGAAGAAACACACTTTCAGCCTCAAAGGGAATGCTCAATTAATATCCTGTCTCTAAAGTTGTACAAGCCTTTAGGATCAGAGGAGGTCATTAGGGAATTTTCCCACCAAATGAACACCTTGACAGATAGTTCCTGCCAGTCAACATTTTCCAAAAATAAACCCCCTTAATGAGCTGTTTTGATTTAAGGAGGGAACTAAATGAAAACTCTATCTCAAAGTCTCTGGGTCCCAAGTCCTCCCCTCAGTATAAAACACACAAGTTCAGAGATTAAAGACAAAATAGACAAAACAATAACAAAGACTAAATATAATTAATCATAACACAGGGGCTTCAGTCTTTTGCCTCTGATTTAATAACACTCCCTTTTGACATTTTTCCCTCATGGCATTTTGAAATTTTCTCATATTTCAAGTAAATCTCTCCCATAGCATCTATGTGATAGAGGAAGAAAAAAATGATCTTGTTATCCAGATGGCCACCTTGAGGGCACAGTGCAGCTTGCAGAGCACATGGTGATACTTATGGTGTCAATAACAATATCTAAATAACACGAGTTCTAATCACAGTCATGTTTCATCATTGAGGATTCTCCCTGGGCTCTTTATAATTCGATCATTCTGCAAAGCTCTGTCCTGATTTTCACAAATTAGAACAAAGTCACCCTCACTCACCATCTGAAATCTCAGATGTTCCTTCCCATTCAGCAATGAAAATTAAAAAAAAATATTTTCCTTGGCAACTCAGGCAATTTTCTAGTTAATTATGGAGATACAATTTTTTTATGATTTGCATATTTTATATCTGGAAATTACTCTATTGCACATTCATTTATTTTTACTTTCCTTATACATATATCTCTTCACATTTTCAGAACTCACTAAATGAATTAAAACGTTATTCCAGTAATGAAGCTTCTACATAGTTTGAAAGACCACATTCCTATTGTTTATTAATTTCACAGTATCTAGAGTTTGGATCTCTGCATCTAAATAGGATTTGTCTTCTCAAACTGTCACTATCAAGAATAACATGTAAGAGAAAAGACAAAGAAAGTTCCACAGAAGCATAGCAATATTTAGGTTGACATTTCTAGGATCCACCCCCCAAATATGTATAAGCAAGATTTCGAAAACACTTGCATAGTAATAGATATTGGCAAAATGATAATATTATGAATAAAAGGAAATCATTGAGTGAAAAAATGATGAACAAAGTGGATTCTATTAAGCAAGCATGTTACTAATCTGAGTGGTTTCTACATTTCTGCATTAAGGGTGGGAATCCCCTGAACAAACCATGTAACTTATTTCTAAGTTCTGACATGTTGACTTTTGACTGGCAGGGTACAAAGCTCTTCAGTAGCAGGTTGCATTTGATTTGTGTTGTGTTAAACTGTTGCATGAATCTTAAAATGTCTTATTAAAAAAAAACAAACCCAAGCCAGGTATTGGGGTGAACGCTGGAAGATCAGAGAAGCAGAACAAGCCAAAGCTAACCTCACCTGGCCAACTTCTCAGCTGATCTTGTTTCCTCAGACTGGAAGCCTCTGTGTCCTCATATCCGAATGGCTCTCAGCTGAACTGTGCTGCTCAAAACCTAAAAGTTTAACCAGCCAAATGCTTCTAGTTTCTGGTCTTCACGCCTTATAATACCTTTCTGTTTTCTACCTTCTCTCCCTGGGATTAAAGGCTCACTTTCTGGGATTAAAGGCTTTAGTCACCATGATTGGCTGTATCCTTGAACACATTGAGATCCAGGTAGATCTCTGCCTCTGGAATGCTAGGATTAAAGGCGTGTGCTACCACTGCCTATCCTATTTAATATTGTGGCTGTTCTGTTCTCTGACCCCTGATAAGTTTATTAGCGTGCACAATATTTTGGAGAACACAATACCACCACATCAAACAGTGGCATTTTCCTACCATTATGATAAGTCTCTAGTAAAACAACAAAGTTGAACAGATTTTATCAGAATGATTTCACATTAATAATCACTTCTAATTGATGAATTTGGAAGTGTATTGAAAAACAGCAACAGCCAGGTGGTAGTGGCACATGCCTTTAATCCCAGCACTGGGGAGGCAGAGGCAGGCGCATCTCTGTGAGCTACCAAGTGGGTTCCAGCAAAGGTGCAAAGCCACACAGAGAAACCCTGTCTCAAAAAACCAAAATAAAAAAAACCCCAGCAACCACATATACACTTTTCAAAAACACTATAAATATCATGAGATTAAGATGAAGTTAATGACAGTGTGCATTTGCACTGAAATGATTGTAATGTGTGCTACCTACTATGTATTGAGCATATGGGTCCTGAACACTCATAATTTCCTTGAACAAAGATTGTTTGGTACCTTATAGTGAAGAGATGTTCATACTCTGAATGACCCTAAATAAAATACAAACGTTGAGGCTGGACTCCCGGTCTGATGATTTCTCCATGCTAGGCCTCCAAAATGATGACAAATAACCACATTTGGCCTCAGTTTCCCAACAAAAACACTGACACCTTCCTCTCTTCTTATATATTAAAGAACAGTAGAGTGTAATTTTGTAATATCTAATATCAATACCCAGGATTGCCAGGCTAACAGCTTTCTTAAAGGTAGAAACTCATTTGGGGTCCATTTTATAAGGATTGGAAAAAAAGGGCCTGAGAACGTGGGTAATGATATATCTTAATCTATCAATAATAACCAACTTCAGTAGAGTCTACAGTCACTATTATTTACATCTATCATGTAATTTAAGTAACCAACATCCCTAAGGAAAAAATTTGGCTTTCTATTTTTATATTTTTCCTTTTTTTGTTGTTGTTAGCAAGTGTTTCTCAGAGAGAAAAGATAATTATCCTCCCTTTTTGCTTTGGGTTCTGTGTACAATGACTGATGTTTTTGTAGAACTGAGCTCTGTTGTGTGACACTATTGCTGTAGAGACAATAATAAATGTCTACTCACTCCAGATAGGGAACCAATGACAAACTACAGTAAGGACACCACTGAAATCTACCTTGAAGAACCAATGAGTTTTATTTGCAGTCTTTACTTTGTTTATTTCTGGTGCTCACAAGCTTCCCTGGAGGGAGGGATGTCTCACTCTTTAGAATATTCTGTTGTTTCATCTCCCTGTTAACATCCTGTATTCAATATCCTATTGTGCGACCTCCCTTTAACATATAGTATCCCTTGTTTTTTCTTCCAAGGTGGTAGGTTTATTTTCCAAAGAAACTATTATAAAAAAAACTTGTAAAATTCTATAAATTTTCATCAAATAAGGGAAGGTAGATGTATATTTCTCTGTCCTTCCTCAAACTGAAACAAAAGCCTAGGCATGGTATGTACAAAAATGTAAAATACTGTAATGATGAAGGGGGAAAGCAAATTGTCAGAACTCCAGAAGCCAAGTATAGAATAACAGTGCCTTTTCTGGGTTTTATTTTGTGTAATTTATTTTAGACACAATGCTGAGGAGGCCAGCTTCCTGATACTGACAGTGGGTATAGAAAATCTGTACTCATTGAAAGTTTGGAATTCTTCATCCAAAGGCCCCAGAAAAGTTTCAAGCAAAACAGAAAGATTATAGGCAGAATCTGTAGTACTTCAGCAAACACATCAAAAGAGAACAAAACTCACTGTTCATTAAGGCTCAAGATGGCTAAATGGAACTTTAGATTTTAATATGTGTCAAAATATAGCAAGGTAGCTCTTTCATCTACCCAACCTGGGGCAGAGGATAGGGAGAGACCAGTCGATTGTCTTCACTTTGCCAGTGGAGACTGATAATGGAAAAAAGACCTTCTGTAGCACGAATTTTAAAAGGTCTTATTCATAAACAATCCTAGGAGCCAGGTATTGGGGTGAACGCTAAAAGATCAGAGAAGCAGAACAAGCCACAGCTACCTCACCTCTCCAATTCCTCAGGTGATCCTGTTTCCTCAGACTGGAAGCCTCTGAGTCCTCATCCAGAATGAATCTCAGCTGAACTGTTGCTCCAAAGCCAAAAAGCTTAACCAACCTAGTTTCTGGCTTTCACGCCTTATATATCATTCTGCTTTCTGCCCTCACTTCCTGGGATTAAAGGCTCACTTCTTGGGATTAAAGGCATGAGTCACCATGCCTGGCTGTTTCCAGCGTGGCTTTAAACTCACAGAGATCCGCATGGATCTCTGCCTCCCAAGTGATAGGATTAAAGGCGTGTGTGCCACCATTTTCTGGCCCCTATATCTCGTGGCTGTTCTGTTCTCTGACTCCAGATAAGTTTATTAGGGTGCACAATATTTTGGGGAACACAATATCACCACATTTCCCCTTTTTGTCTAAAATTAAAAAAGCTTATAACTAATAAGAAAAACTATCCAATAAGTATACACAATATATACAGTCAAGAATTACATTAACAATGTCTAGTCCATTAACATTTGACAGATTCAGACAAAAAACTCCATTAATATATATTAACAATATCCAGTCCAGTAACAACCTTCTATCCCACTAACTCTCTGCCCTTGTTGGCTGTTGTTAGAGGAGGCCTGTTAGGAAGGAAGGACTCTGGTTCTTGCCTAGCATTAAAACTAACTAAGGAAGAATCAGGAGAGGTCTATCAGCAATCAAGCTCTTATCGTGAAATACTACAGATCCTGCCTCCTTCACCCTATCAATGAGGACAACCTTCTACCTTGCACTATTGAATGATTAAGGAAAATCAGATAAAGTCACCCATAACTCTCAAGACCGGGACAATTTCCACTTGAATGAAAAAGAAGAAGAAAATCAATAGGTCTCAAATCAAGGTGAAAATTTGACAAAATTATCAGAAAAAAATGTTTTAAAGAAGTCATTATAGATTGCTTCAGGAAGCAATTATGAATATCCTTAAAACACATGAAAAATATTCAACAAAGCTGTAGATCTTTGCAAAGAAATAAAAGATGTAAAATAAACCAACAAGAGAATAGACAGTCAGAATAATGTCACTGAGCTGCAGCACAGAATAGCAATTATATAATTCAGAAAGCAAAGAGGAAATAGATTGAAAAATAATAAACAAAGCCATAAGGTCCTACGGGGCTTCAGTTAAAGGTCTAAAATTCACACAATCAGTCTCAGAAATAAAGGATAAGGCACTGGGAAAAGCAAGGCCTAAAAACAACTTCCTAAGATGACAAAGGATGAAAACCTATTGACTCACAAGCTGGGTGAACTCCAAATAGGATAGACACAATTAAATCCACATGAAAATAAATCATAGTCAATCTTGAAAAATCTAAAGACAAATAAAAATGATCTCACTCGCAGCAAGAGAGAAATGACACCCCACGTAAGTGAGGAAGCCAGCACTGATGACAGTGGAACTTGTCGGAAACCATGTAAGCCAAAAAGTTGCAGCAGTAATTTTTCAGGTGCCGACAGGGGAAACACTGCCAAACCCAAGCCTTGGGAATTACAGAAATACCGAGATATGCTTAGGGGACTGAAAATTACATAGGTATAGAACTATTAAAAATAAAGTCTTCTTCAGGAAATGAGAGGACCAATCTCTAATCATTAGGACAAAAGAATGAACAACAGAGGCACATATTTAATATAAATATAGGACTCAACCCTCTGGCGAATGTTCTAAAGCATTGTGGACAGCAGAAGCAAAAAATAACAGTACTGTCTCATGAATTTTTAAACACATATAAAGGAAATAGATTAAGAAGCTAATCAATCGGGGAAGTTAAATGGTATAATGAAGTTAGGATTTTTGCATTAAACTTGACGTTGTAAAGTATCTGACTATATATAGTAAGGCACTGTTTATAACACCCAGACTGAGAAAAAGAAAGTTCTACCATCTGATCAATTCAGACATGAGGACTGCATCAGAGTGAACTTGCAAGAGATGATAGATCATCTATCATAAGGAAAGAAAAAGAAACTAAACAAAAAGTAAAAAATGAAAAGGAATAAAATCTTTGGACATTCTAACATATGAACAATATTGGTGATTATGGTGAGTAGAAGTAATTTAAGTACAATGATGAAGAAAGAGATTTCCATGGTGGGATTTAAACAACTAACTTGTTGTAGAAAGAATATTCTGCATATAATAATACAGTAGATTCGTCCTCAGGCAATGTGGGACAATATAACTTGTTCCATCTTGGTCCACCTGAGTGTCATTAGGTGCCTGGAAGTCATCAGGAATGAGGACCCCAAGTGCCTTTGGGCACCCATGTCAGCCACAAGTGGTCAGCCTGACTTGATGTCCACCTTTTAAATTATGTTGGCTCAGATCTTGAGGGGTGGGTGTTAGACAGCCAGATACGTATTAGGGGACAAGGAAGCCATGGAGGAATGAACCTTCTCAGCATCCTCCTTCTCCAAAAGTTCAGATAACAAATATATCCCCAAGAACTCATCTTGATGAGAACTGTTGTCCATGAAGAAAGAGCTTGTAGAATTGCAGACAACAATTTTGCTCCTTTCTCCACCAGTTTATATAAACAGAGCCAGGAATGTTAGCCATGATATTTGGAAAGATCTTCAATTTTGATTAAATGGTGACACTTCCCCGAAACCATGGTAATTAGCAACCCAGAACTAAGACTATCTAAGGATTAGACCCTTGATAACGTGGGCATTTATAATTGTTTGTCAACCACCTGACATTCATTTTTTTCTCACTGTTTGCTATTCTTTTATCAGTCCTAGTAATGACCAATCTAGGGCCCAAAGTGAAGCTTTTTGATCTGTTACTCTAACCTCCCCCTCAGCCTTAAAACTGCTGGAGTACATAAGGGGACAGCAGGCTTTGATTTTAACTGGGAGCCGCTGCTCTTTTATTGTTCCCAGATAAAGAGCTGTGTTGCCTTTTAAAATAATGATTTTACAAGACTACATTTATATAAAACACTCAAAAGTGATAAACTCTGAGAAACAGAAAATAGGTTGGTGGCTTTAATTCAGATGTAACCCAGGGCTAGTGAATGGGTGACAATTGGGCAGAAATGACTGTTATGGGATTTTTCTTTAATGTAGTAAAATTATCTAAAATTGATTATACTGAAAATCATTAAACATATGAATTTTATAGTGTGTGAATTATGTCGATGAAACTACTCATTGTCCTAAAGAAATTCCTGAATATCTTCTAATGTGCTTGTAATAGAGTCTATATTTCTTGTTTTAGACTATCAGCTAGTATCAGCCAGTCTCCCATGCATCCAGGATTACAATTACATCGACATGTCTGTGTCTAGAATATTTCGAGTTGATTACCACTGTAGAATCTTTCAATTAGTCTCTTCCTCTAATCCAGTTTTTCTCTATGACTTCTCAGCTAGTTCTCTATGGCAAGTATCAACCTTATGCTTCTCAGGAGTATTTCTAGTCTGACAAAACCATTAACCATTTTTTTTTTTGTTGCTGTTACTTGTTTTTAGATTATTTATTTTGGTTAGGAAGCAAAATAATGGGTTTCATTATGGATAGTTCACACCAGTCATCATACTGTGTACTCCATCCTTCTCTTCCCCACTCTCCTCTTCCTGGACCCTTTCTGTACTTAAGCTAATGCCCTTTCTTCTCCAGTTAGTCCCAACTTCTTTTTATCAGAATGGATTCATTAGCATCTCTATTTCCTACATATTTTTTATTCTTTCTATAGTTTATGACTTTCACATACATTTATATAATTTTTAGAAGATTCAGATGTATAGATTTTTAGATCCGATTTCTATAATGATCACAAAAATTAAAATGAAAAACATTTCATGTGCTAAAACTGATAGATCAGTGAATAAAGGGTGTGAGTTCAGACAGGGGTTATCTATAGATGGGCCTCATGAATAATGGGCGAATATATAAATGTTTTATCCTGTCATTTTACAAGATTTTATTATAACATTTATTTGAGGATCATAATGGATAGCTCTAACTCTATGCTCACAAAAATGAAAGATATAAATGAGGGAAGAGATTGTAGTAAGGGAAGGAAACAAGTTTGGAAGAGAGAGGAGAGAAAATGAGGAGTGGGAGTAATCAGAATTTAATATTTACTTGTATAAACTTGTCAATGAATTTAATAAAGATTATAAAAGTTGTTACATTCAGTAAAACTGAGTAGAGTCTACATAGGAAATTGAGTAGAGTCTGAGAGAGATTTGTCCTGACCGTGGGCCAGGCAGGAAAACTCTAGCTACAAATGTCGCCCAACGTGTTGGCAAGAGTTTCCACCTAAAACCTGAGAAAAGATTCTAAAACAGAGCTAAAATCAGCTTCCTAATTGTCTCTCTCAAATAAGCGGCAGCTGCCGGTTTGAGCTACTGGCGGGTTCCTAGCATGACCTGCAGTATGGCAGGAATGAGGCCTCTGCAAGTGGCACATTAAGCTGCGTGGTGGATTTAGACTTTGCTAGTACAAAACAAAAAAAAAAAAAAAAGAGGTTTCTGGGCTACATGCTGCTTGGATAAAAGCATAGACCCATGATAGCTCCCAGAGCTGGCGGTAAACGTAGCACCGCCATGTTGGGAAGCTGAGGTGGGTGGAGCCAGCAGCCACAGCTGCTGCAGCTTAAAACAATAGATTCACAATAAGACAGATTCAGATGTAATAGTTTACAATGTGTGTAAAATATACGTAGGCTTGAAAGAGACAAA
This sequence comes from Peromyscus californicus insignis, assembly GCF_007827085.1. Classification (NCBI taxonomy): domain Eukaryota; kingdom Metazoa; phylum Chordata; class Mammalia; order Rodentia; family Cricetidae; genus Peromyscus; species Peromyscus californicus. Next base: position 18,192,247 of record NW_026294480.1, read on the forward strand.
AAAGGTGATATATACAGTTATAGAAACAAATACATAGTTTTAAAAAATAAAGTCTTTAAAGAGACAATAAAGTTAATATAAAAAATAAGCCACATGAAGATGAATATTACACAGAGAATCTGGATTGTGTTGTCTTTGGGATTTTTAACTGCAGAAAAACATTTGATTTTAAAAGCTGTTGAGTTATGCCAAAATGTATATTTTAAAGGTACCTTGACTTCAAAATTTGAATATAAGGATATGTTGCTTTGGAAAGGAGACTCTGCTTTTGTTCCCACAGAAAGCCAAAGGCTATGGATTTGTTCCAGATTAAGATACATCAGGTTTGACCAGCCAAGACCCCCTGAAAGGTCTCCGATGACACCATGGCCCAGATGATTCAACATCCAGAATGGTTTCAAGGCAACTGGCTCAGATGATACAGCCTCACGGACTACTCCATGATCCTAAAATTTTCTTTGTGTCCCCATAAGATACAGTGCCCCCCTCCAGCAGGAAGTAGTAAGAGAAGCTACACCCAAATTCCCAAAATATATGTAATTTTACTTTGTTAAGGTTAAAACCTTCCTTTTTGAAAAAAAAAAGGGGGGGGGGGGAAGTGCTGTGGGATGTTCTGTATGGCAAATGTGTTGCTGATTAGTCAATAAATAAAACACTGATTGGCCATTGGCTAGGCAGGAAGTGTAGGCGGGACAAGGAGGAGAATAAAGCTGGAAGGCTGAGTCAGAGAGACACTGCCAGCAGCCACGATGACAAACAGCATGTGAAGATGCCGGTAAGCCACGAGCCATGTGGCAAGGTATAGATTAATGGAAATGGATTAATTTAGGCTGTAAGAACAGTTAGCAAGAAGCCTGCCACGGTTTGTAACCAATATAAGTCTCTGTGTTTACTTGGTTGGGTCTGAGCGGCTGTGGGACTGGCAGGTGAGAGAGATTTGTCCTGACCATGGGCCAGGCAGGAAAAATTCTAGCTACAAGAGTCTACATAGGAAATTGAATAGAGTCTACATACCCAACTTTTACTGCAAACTGTTAAAGAACTTATACTCTCAAGTTAGCAGGCAGCAGGAAATGATATTTGACTGTTTAACCACACTTCAGAGCAGGCCCCATGCCCAAGAGCAGGTTGGCAACACAAAATATACTCCATGTTTGTTTTCTGTGTGTTTGTTGGAGGGGGTGGGGAGGGGGCGGCTTTTGTTTTTTGTATTTTGTTTGTTTGTTTGGTTGGGTTTTTTTTTTTTTGATATGGTATTTTTGTCTTTTTTTGTTGTTTATTTTGAGTTTTGAGAGAGAGAGAGGGACAGAGAGAGAAAGAGAGAGAGAGGACTGACTGGGTAGGAAAGTGGGGAGGATCTGAGAGGAGTTGTAGTAAAGAAAAATTTGAGAAAAGTATACTGTACAAAAATATTTAAATAAAAATACACTTTCCACTTCACATCAAATGAAAAATTATTTTTCCCTATCATTCCAACATTCCACAAATGCTTATAAAGCAGATTTCTATAGAATCTATGCTCCGAGAACTGAAAATACTTGTGAACATTTAGTCTTTCCACTTTATACTCTTGTGCATGGTGATATGGGTTCAGAGATCAGCTTGCAGATGCTTAAGAAGCATTTTCTCCTTTCTTTCTCCTCCTCCTCCTCCTCCTCCTCCTCCTCCTCCTCCTCCTCATCTTTCTCCTTTTCTGTGTGCCACCCATAAAACAATGTAGTAGGTACACTTATTGTAGTCTGAATAATTCTCTGTTACAGATGGTTTTAACATTCTAGGCATCTACCCACTGCCTACCATAACTGCATACTTCCAAATTGTACAAACTCTTCCAAGACTTGTCACCTGTCCTGTGGGATGGGGGTAGGGTTGTTTCCATGGTGTAGAGTTCATTTGCAAATTAAAGTCTTTGAAAATCTTGAAATGCTTGCCCTAGAGAGCTCAGGGTGACTCCTTAAACTTTTCAATTTTTTTAAAACAAAGATTATATATTTTAAGGCTATATGTCACAGATCGAGAAAGTATATTTCAAATCAATTTCTTATAGCCAAATGAAGAGAAAAAACAGAAAATACAACTAGATATGGACTATGGAGCCATTAAAAAAATGTACGATATAAGCAGAGTGGCCTCTGCAAAGTTTTTGAACAGAAGATTTCAGTCTGGTTTGGCTTTTCCATATTGTACCTCCACTCTTAACTTTCCATGCAAACTCATATTTGCACAAATCAGGGTTATTGTTCACATTATGTAAATTTATTTTAAGATGATCACTATGATTGCTTTAGCAGCAAAGATAAAATTCCAATATATATTTTCTATATCTAAAATTAAGGAATATGTATGCAAATTTGGGAGAAATTAGCAATTGAAATATCACTTTGTATATGCTCTCAATTATATCTTCCTTAAATTGATAGGTTAAAATGTCAAATCCAGGGCCATAAAATATATATGTGTTTGCAGGTAAGATTCCAAAGTGGCAGAAATTTTTAATGACAGCTTTAGGATGACAGATGAATCCTCTACTGTTGTTCATATGAAAATAAGAAGAAACATCACGGAGACAGCCACACAAAGAAACCTACAAAGAGGACAAGAAAGGAAAATGGTCACCTACAAACCAATAAGAATGTCAGTGAAGAGAACGGATAGTCATTTCAAAATATGAGATTCCAATGAGAATATCTGTGGCTGTTTTAAATACCAAAATGGGGAGAGGAACAACTGTTCCTTTATCACACTAGAAAGCAAGCAAGCAAGCAAACAAAAGAAAATGAACGCAGATCGCTTACTAGATATCATCTTCTAATAACAGTTGTTTATATAGAACTGTCTACTAATTTGTATATACAATTAAAGATAATGAGAGGTAAATGGAACTCATAGGCATTAGAAGTAAGGAAACATGATATTTTCAAGAGTTTCACAAAATGAATTTATTTAGAAACTGTAGCTCAATTTAAAATCCTATTACATCCTGAGTATCCTAGTCATAAAGTTAAGGTAAGACTATTTAGGAAGATTCAGGCTTGGAAAAGGCATTGATATATGTGAAAAGATAGAGCCTGGGGCTGTGGCTTTTTTTTTCTGGTAAAGTAAATTAAAGTTGCCATTTTGTCCAGATTCCAGAATCCATACTGCTATGCTACAGAGGAGGCAACATTACTTGAGTTTTAGAGAACTGGATTACTACAGAGATGCTCTATTTAATGATACCATAAAAATATTATATCTCAAATATTATTTGCACATCAGGATTTCAGAATATAAAGATATGCTAATATATGAACGTTTGTTCATCTATGCATGCTGTTTTAACGAAATAATAATAATATGATGATGAATAATGATAAAGACATTGTGTTACAATGCCATAAACTATGGCTTTTACTCAACTTAAAATGATCTTGATACATATTTCCTGGTATTTCAATTTCTGAATGCTCATTTTCATGATAGCACAAACAGAAATCATGAGAATCAGGTAGTGACATTCTATATTCGTGCCATTAAGGATCCTAATGTGTGACCTTATAATAAATCTCTGTTGTGATAATTTGTCCAATGAAAAGTAGCATCTACTCATATTTTTGGTTTATCTACAAAGTGGGAGGTGACTTGAAAGTTTGTGAAGCAGCACTGTTATGTGGATATACAGCAAACTCACTCTGAGTCAGTGTGCTTGACCAAGAACTTCATTGTTGGGATAGTAAGTCCCATAATCATGCAGGCAACTAAGGCAAAGGTTGCATTTCGTGAAACTGCCCTTGCAAGTTCTTCAGTCTTCCATCTTCATTTACAGAGTCCAGGCCACTTACTAGGAAGAATCGTTTCGGTTGTTTTGAGGAAATTAAAGAACTGAAAAAAGCCTTTATTGTGAAAACAATCAGTAGAGAAACTTGTTTGTGCCAAGTGGAGTGTCAAATCAAATCACTCCAGAAAGCAGTCCTCATGTGATTTCCTTTCATTAACCAGTGGGAACAAGCGATTTCTTGTTAGTACCTACAGCTTTCTTGTAGGTATCTGGAAATCTATAGAGACATCACACAGCACTTAGCCAATTTACCTTTTTAAAGTTGCTTCTGATATCATTATCTTACTGTCTTTGTGCAACTGGACAAGATTAACACACTGTCTTTGCTGGCCTACCATTCAGGAATACATGGGTTCTGCTGCTAGCAAACTGTCAACTAGGGATCAATGCTCATTGCCTCCCTGTGAAATACGTGGTGGGAGGCTTCTTTCCCCCTCTATGAGCATCATTTGCCAAATTTCCATTTGGAAGTTTGCATGAACTCAAAAGCATTATAAGTTTTGCTCATCAGAGAAAACTCACAAGTTTTAAGGAACTGCACAAATGTATTCTAATCTACAGGGATTTAGCTCTGGCTGGTCTGAAACCACTGCCTGACCTGCCCTTATGGTGTCACGTGTATGCTGGGGCTGATGTTTGCTAAGGCCAGACCTCTAGAAAACTTGCAGTGCTGACTTTGAGGTTGGCCTTTAGACACACTTCATACCATTGTGTCTTGCATGCTTACATATACGTGCTTGTACATAAACATGTGAATTTGTGTAAGCACATTCCTTAGATGTTATATCTATCTCAATTATCAAATTTGTATATGCCAATCCAAGTTTTTTTAATGATTTTTACATATGTGGTATAGATGGAGATGCACCTGTAAGAAATAATAATTAATAGTAATAATAATAGTACAAATAAACAAAAATCATCATCATAATAAATAAGGCAGGAAAGATGACTTGGCAGTTAAGCACATGCACTGCTTAACTGAGCAATCATTTCTCCTGTTTGATTTACAAAACCAAATCAGTTCCCAACAACCACATGCAGTGTCTCATAACTGTCTGTAACTCTAATTCCAAGGGTTCCAATGCCCCATTATTGTCCTTGCAGTCACCAGGCACATGTATGATACACATGTACCAGGAAGATGAACCACTCACAGGAATGAAAATAAAAGAAATAAAATTTAAATTTATGTTTAAAAAAAAGACAAAAAATAACCCTTAGTTTTTAGAGCATATAGTTGGCCTCCCAAAGATCTTCTGCTAATCTCTGTGATAACTGAAATTATGAGGATAAATAGAAGTTAAATACAGCTACTTCAATTATGCAAATAGGAATGTTACCATCTGGATAGGGAATACCCCATGCTCCTGCAAAGACTCATGAACATAAACATTGATCATCAGCTGGCAGCATTAGTTTTGGAAATTCTGGAATCATTTCGATATGTGTTTAGGGAGCTTCTTTTGAAGATTATGGCTCCTGAGGCTTCTTGATCACTTTCTCTTCTTCCTGTTTGCCATGAAGATAGTCCTCTGCCACAAGTTCCCACTCTGGCTAATCTCATGGTACCAACCATGAATAGAACCATCTGAGGAAAATAAATTCCTTTCTCTTTCCATTATAAAAGTCTGAAATTAACTACTACAAAGTCTTGGCGGTGGAAACACTTTCTCTGATCATTCACTTTAGTTTTGTCTTTAATAAGTATAATTGCTGGTATGTGAGCTACAGTAATAAAATCTTCACATGTCCTACTGCATTTTAAAAAACTTCCCATGAGAAATGCAGAGAGAGAGAGAGAGAGAGAGAGAGAGAGAGAGAGAGAGAGAGAGAGAGAGAGAGAGAGAGAGAACAGATATAGAGGGCAGAAGAGAGGGATAAGTGGATAAGTGTGTTAAGGAAAAAGAGGAATGGAAACTTTCTGAAGTTTTCCCATCTTGAGTAACAAACACTTGTGTTGCTGTGACACACTGCTAAGCCTTCAGATTCAAACTGCAGAAACTCTCCCAGAACTAAATTTATGTGATTTCTTCCATTACTCTAAAAAGAGGAGATGGTTAAGGTTTGTTCCTCATCATTGATTTGTGGTATGCGGAGTGAGAAAAAAGAAATATGAGATGCAACAAACATAATCATCCAAAGACAAGTACTAAAACATATAACATAATATGCTCAAAATGGAAAAAAATAACAATAGGTAGAACAGCGCTGGGAACCAAATTTATATAATTTATTTACTAACTCTGCATATATTTATATTTAGCTATTAAAAATCACTTCAGACTAAAAATATTCAACAGGTTCTTTTGTTTATCTTCCAGTATGACTTAGCTCAGGCCTTGTATCTCAGAGATATTTACTAGCAAGACTTCATTGTGTGTGTGTGTGTGTGTGTGTGTGTGTGTGTGTGTGTGTGTGTGTGTGTTTAGTACTTGATCATTATTACGCTATTTTTCCATTACCTTAACAAAATGTCTTAATCTATATAGACTCTTAAGGAACAGAAATTGATTTTTGGCTCAAAGAACTGATCAAAGCTGAGGTCGTGATGGACTTCTTGCCTCAGAATCTCACAACTACACAGGTCATCAAATGAAAAGTCCCCAGGAGCAATCAATCCTCTGGCCTTTCTCCATTAAAAAAGAAAAAAAAATGATAACAATATTTTAGCACAGATGCTCTACCAGGGTGGCCTTATGCAATCAAAATACTTCCCCTACATGGTGATATTTTGTTTGTACTCTAACAAAATTTGCCTGAAGATCAGAGGATAGAGCCAGCCACTAGATTAAACATAGAAGCCAGGCTGTGGTGGCACACACCTTTAATGCCAGCACTTGAGATCTCATGCCTTTGCTCTCAGTATTTGGGAAGCACACTGGCCATTAACCCTAGCACTAGGAAGGTTGAGACAGGAAGTGGTATGGCTGGGCAGAGAAAGGCATACAAGGCGGGAGGAAACAGGAACTCAGTCCTTTTTTTTTTATTATAAAACCATTTAGGATTCATGCACTACCCCAAACTTCTCTTTTTTAAAACTGTCATCTATTCTCTTAATACCTAACAATTTAGAAATTTTTAACACACAAACTTTCAGGTACCACAAATGAATTATATAGCCTATCTGTTTTAGTCCTAATTGTCACTGTGTATTGCAGTTAGTTAATAGAGCCCAAGTAATTATATACATATATATATATATATATATATATATATATATATATATATATATATACACTTCTTTTTGTCTGAGTTTTGGCTTGGTTGGGCAGAAAGTATTTACTCAGGCTAATAATAATACAATGTGTCACACTCTTACAATATCATAATAGAGCTGGGCAAGTTTTATAAATATTTATATTCCACAGAATAATAAAATGCATGAACTAGTGATTGGGTTTTTTTGCCATCTTTAGCATTAAAATAACCCTACTTATATTAAAATGTTAATTTTAATAAAAAAAAGTACTGCATAATTGATCAGTGACTTATAAATTGCTGTTTCTCAGAGCAATAATATGTTTAATGCAATATTACATTCTGGGTAATTATACTTTCAGCAACATTTTGTTAGGCTATAGGCCAACAACTGAATATTTTTGTTCTTATTTATTTATTTATTTATTTATTTATTTTATAGTCACTTATTGTAGACTTTAATTCACACATTGTCCAGCTACAGAACAGCAAGGAATAGCCTATCTTTAAATTAAACATTGGTTACGACAAGAATTACAGTTTTCTTAATATTATGATTAGGAGAAAAAAATCAGTCTAATTGGAGCAAAATTTTAGATCAGAATCTGGGTTTCCAGTCGTGACTGAACAATCAGACTTTGACTTTTACACAATAAGCAAATTCAATATGTGTTTCATAAATAGCAGAAACATGGATGACCTCAGAATACTGTTTTAATGAGTTGACTCTCCTGGCTGTAACCACACACTTGCTATTCTCTGAAGCTTCCTGTGTAGTATGAACATCAGTAAGACTCAAGGAACACTTAAAAACCATAGCAGACAATGGAAAGTCAAAAATCCATTTAGGTTTGCCGAAAGAAAATCACAACAGATTGCCCTCAAAGGAGTCTCAACAGACACCGGTTAAAGATGCCCCTTATGAAGAGACATTCAGTCAAAGTCAAACAATTAGGAAGCAGAAAAATAAAACAATACAAATAAATGAACAAACAAAAAACCTTAGGTACTGAGACTTACAAAGTGTTTAGTTGTTTTATCTTAACATAGTAACTTGATTTGCTTTAATGCTATTTATGAGTTCATGAAAAAATATACTTATATTAGAGGCTCAGAAATATTTTATTTCGTATACTTTTCTCTTTTCAGATTTCATGTCAAACCTTTAGTGGAACCCAATAAATATAAATGAATGATAAGAACAATCATGCCACTGATGGATGTACTTTTTGAATCCAGTTATAAGCACACATGTTTCTTAACTATGGATTTGTTTTTCTAAAGAATTTGAAAGATGGTTGATTAAGGTTGTCTCTGCTTATTTTAATGAGAGGTAAAGACACCGAAGAGTCAAATGTTTCACGCTGTTGATACAGGATTTATTTATTAGGCTCATTCAGTGGACAAGTTTGGGAGGGAACTGTTTGGATGTTGCCCACTGCATTCTGGGGCAATGATCTCTTGTAAATCTACAAACTCAATTATAGCCAGCATTAATATTTTATACATTAAATTTCATAAGTTACACTTGGCTGAACAGAGTAACTGAATTAAAATATGATTTATAATTAAATCCTTATCAATCACTCTAAGAGAGCCAACGATCTGTATATTTGGTGCTCAGTTTTCATTTAAAATTGTGCGGTGCCCAGCCAGGTAATAAGAGCAATCAGTTTCAGGCGATAGACAATGGATTTTCGCAGTACAGTCACATTTGTAATTGATCAGCAATGGCATGATGATTTATCATTCCTGAGATATGTACTACACCGGGAAGCTTAACCTGCACAAGGGAGCAGCCAGCCTAAGTCAGAGAAATTTACAAATGCAATACATTAGTACTCGTATGGGTGAGTCACACATTTCACTTGTTAAAAATACGGAGATCAAAGTAAATTGATTTCCTTTTATCATATAATTCAGAACCGTACAATTAAAATTGGATAAAAAGCTCTTATGTAGTTTCATTCCTACTCTCATGAAAAACATTTTAAAGCACTCAGGAGGCTGAAAATGTCAGTGTAGGCAATGATGGTGAAAGTTGCCTTATTTATGCTGATTTCTTCAGTTAGCAAACTATTAAAGCATTTTTTATATCTTATTTGATTATATGCAGCTCATCTGTTGTATAGCACGTGGATAATGCCACAGTTCACAAAAGGCTCAGTGTAGTTGTGTCTTTGAAGTATTTTGTTTTATTATTTTAAAAGAAAAAGACGGGAGATCATGTGGCACTACAGTGTCTACATTCATAAGCATGTCCAACCTTTTGACATAGTGACCTGATGCTGTCATATGTAAATGTGTGAGGCCTGTGGATGGCAGGCTGACCATGCCTATTGGAGTAACTACACCTGGTCTTTGCTTAAGTTTGGCCGATTTTCTTGTTATTTTAGGATTTTTTTTAATACATCTGTAAGTTAAGAAGTAGCTTCCTTATCTCAAGGCATCATGAGGAATATAAAAATAACAAATGCAATTAAAGTTCAAGGAAATAAGTAATGGCATTCAAATGAGTTGCTACTGTAATTTTTGTCAATGGTATTATTAGATAGTTCTCTTTTGACAAGTTTTTCACTAGCATGAAATGATATATTTATTTTTGCAATTTAATGCATATCATCCACAGTGATTTGTAGGTATCACTGAGGACCATGCTTCCTATAATAATATTGTAATGAAATCATACTGCATGTAAGAATTAACGATCCAAAACTTAGCTCAAAATTATTCAAAGAAAAAGTTTTTAAAGATTTCATTTAGTTTCATTAATTTGTTCAATATTACATTAATAAGGATTTCTATCTTAAACTTCTGTTATGCTTTTATGTAAATTATGATCAACTTCCACGCATTAGAAACAGGTAACCTTGCTTTTTATGAGTTTATGCAAGAAAGTAGCCTAGGTTAATACTGTAAAAATAGTCACCACAACTTTGAAAGTTGCTTTTTATAAATTATTGGAAAATCAGTTACTGAAACATTACCATGTCATCAAGTCAACAGCTTTTCCTTATTGTTTTTTATCTCCAGCTACAATCCAAGTTGGAGTGTTCAAAGTAATGTTTTGCAGCATAGATTGAAATAAGTGAACGACTCATACATTTAAGTATTATTTCTGGCCAATTAACTCTAAAAAGCAAGAAATATTTGATATCTATTACTATTTTCAATTTAATGCAGCTTAAAAGCCAAATGAAAGAATTTGCACAAATCACAGACAATGAAAGGTACCTATTCTGTCTGATATTTGCTTTAATAATGCAACTCAGCAAGTTTCCTCTTTACAAATCTGAAAATAAGGTTTCCACCATTCTAAATTATAATTGAATGTAATAGTTTACAGCAAAATTAGCGGGCAGCTTGTTATACACAGCATAAATCCAAGCTGGCTAACCTAATAAAGCATTGGTGACGGCTGTTATCTAAGTAGGAGGCTGACTGCATATACCTTGTTTTCATATAAAATTGACTCAGGATTTATACTTTCAGTTAATAATTCAATGGCAGTGAAAAGCAGAGTATGTGTCTTGGCCCCAAAAGCTGACCAGTAACAACCATACTACATTGTTGGGTGGGAAACTTGTCCCTATCCAGAATCTAAAATTACATTGCAATTGACAAATGCAGCACATATTCTTTTAATTACATACAGATGATTTAAAAATTTAAACTATAATAAACTGAGCTGTATTTCACTGTATTGAAACATGTATTGATTTTATTATGCAGTAAGTAAAATCATAATTTAAAATGAAAAAGCAAAAATCTTAAAGTATACTGAAATTCTTTTTTTTGGGAGATACATCCAATCTGACAATACTATGCAATATGAATAATGAGTCAGTGTATGAACCTTACATAAGACTGTTTTGAAATATGTATAGAATGTATGCTGAAAGTGCTCAAAATTTGTATTTCTGTGATGACCTGTGTTTTGGTATAATTCATGAAATTTGTATTTCAGTGTAATTCATGAAACTAACTACTTGGAGGAGACTAAAGGTACCAATTTATGGTATCATTGGTCTGCGTTTTAGAATGTGGGGCTTTATTTTCTAGTTCACTTGTATAAATAAACCAAAAAAACAAGGTAATCATAAGCTGCAGGGCTCCTCCGTACAAATGTATTGGATAAACAAGTTGCAAGTGCATGCTGGCTAGGATATTAAGGGGATTGTGGGTGGATGTATCTAATTGCAGGGGGTTAATCATTCTGAAATACCCTATTATTCCACGCTTCAAAGCAGTTAACTTCATTTCACTCATCTGTCCTTTCTAAAGTTAGCGATTAGAAACAAAGCAAAAAGTAACACTTGCTCTTATTCCAGCGTTTATCTGTTTCTGTAGGATTCTAATTTCCCAGCTGGCTTTACATCCTGTGAAACTGCAGAGAATCATTACGTTAACATTCCAGGCATCTAACAACACACCGCATCAAATGAATGTTCAAAGTGTCCTGCATATACAGGATTATACAAGAAGAAAGAGACACAAGAAAAACATCTTCTCTTTGCAGGTCTGGGGAAAAAAAAAATGAATGTTTAAAATCCTGTCAAATTTAGCACCTATATTTGACAGAAAATACACTGTGTACAAGTCATTTCCTTCCAGTTCCACTGATGATAATGATGATGTGAAAATGACAAGGTTTAATACTTCAGAGAGTTCAGAGACAATGTGCTATGTTTTGCATGTCACTTATTCTTGTTAAGTACACCTTGTCTGGAGGCCTGCTTGTGAAAATAACTTCCGTGGATGCAAATCAGCCAGAGAATTAATCATCATGCCTGAGAGAACCAGCAATCCTGCTCTAATTACCAAAGCTAAAAGTTATAAAGTGATTATTTCTTTTCATGGTGCTTATTTCTCATTTTTTTAGGAAAGGCATCATTTTTTAAAGGGCAAAAAAGACCAGAGAAAATACATTTTCCAGTTGACATGAGACATTTAATACAATAGAAATGTCTAATTGGTGTCATGCAAGGTCAGGTGGCTTTGTCCCCCACACAGGGGACTCATAGGAAATGAAAGGTCAACATGTGATGTCTTCAAACCTACTAAGGAAAACTGTATTTTTCAAAAAACACAAAGAAATATCAATTTCTTATTATAAAAAAAGCAAGGAAGAAGGTGTGATTCATTAAAATGGTCATTATGTGAATTGTCAATAGTTAATTATTTTGAAAAAAAATGTCCGTTTACTCTGGGCCACTGACTAGGAGATTAAATATGTGCCTGTATGTTTATATATGACTGTGTCTAAGATAAAACTGCTAATTAAAAATTGCAATTCATTTTGAAAAAAATTCCACAAAACAAAACTGTTTCCTGTATAATCTAAATCATCATCGGTATAAAATGAGTTACACTGTGTGAGGGCAAGAGAAGTCTGGTTGAGGCAAGAATACAAAATTAAATTTTATGCTTATTAATCCACTATTTGTGAAGTTCTGCAAGCCTATAAACTTTCTTGTCACACCATTCCGAACAGGTTCTTGTTAAAGCACTCTGCACTGCGACTAAATCTCTGAAGGGTGTGACAGACTCTGAACGATGAATAGAAGTTTTCTCTACGTAAGTACAGATACTCTATAATCCATGTTTTGGAGCTCTTACCAGGCATTTGAATTAAATAGTCTCCACAAATAAGTTTATGTTAAAAGTTTGGAGTGTAGTGGTGTCGTATGTCAGTGGGTCTGTAAATTCAGATGGCAGGAGGATTAAAATTTTGAGGCTGGCATGGGGTACACAGCACACACTTGTAAAACAAACACGCACATACACACTTACTTCGGTTAGATATATCAAAAGTGTATGTAAATGATCTGGTTGTACGTAATTTATTTTCTTAATGTATATTCACTGAGTGTATCCCATGCACACATGATGTCAACACATAGTTATAGGTGGTTGTATAGCCATACTGATACTTAATGAAACTAAACCTCAGTCTACATTCATGTACTAAAACCAAAATTGAGCATTTACATGTGAAAAAATCCCAATATATTTAATCATTGCTTTTATGTATTATGTGAAGTAACCATATGACATTAGAGCTAACTGGAGAGCTGTTTTTTCAAAAAATAACTAGCTGCTTTGAAATAATTAGCCTCTGTGTTTAGTGTTTGGTTTTAGGTATTATTACATTTGAATCTCCCAAGTAAATAAGTAGACTAAAAGCCACAATGCCCTGAGAAAAACATCCCAAGTTCAGTTTTCAATAGACATATCGGGTGTTATCAAACAAACAAGACAACACTGAGAAAAAATTTACAAAGGCAAATAAAACAGGGCAGAGTGGAGATAGTAATAAAGAGGCAAGGGCCTGGCTTTTGAAATAGAACTAAATAATTAATATATCTGAGGTTCAATAGACACAAAATGTAGAAAAGCATAAAACTGACCTTGTTAAAGAAATGCTAGAGTGTGGTAAAATTTTATCAAAAGAAATAACACTAGAAGGCTGTTTAACAGAAAACAGGTTTGGAGCAAAGCAAAATGAACCCAAACCTATTCCATGCGAGCAGAGGTCAGCCTGAACGCAGAAAGTGAGAAAGCTCAAGTCTGCAAATACAGACCTTACTTTAGATGCTCAATTGAGAAGAATACTAGAACGCGTGTGGTTTCAGAAGGGTAGAGAAGTCTGTGTGGTAGCAAATCCTAGGAGGCCATGTCCGGCAGTCAACCTTTCTTACAGTCCCCTTTTGCCCTGAGTTCCTGTGCTTGATTCTAGTCAATAAAACATGACAAAGATGAATGGATTTCATAAGCCTCCAGACTCAGCTGACAAGGGCAAAGAATTCCCTCCCTGGCTTTGAAGAAGTAAATTTCTCCTCTGTAACCCAGCCTGAGTACTCCCATGTGGAGGGGAAGGAACAGGGCTTTGGGACTTGAGGGCAAACTCAGTTAATACCACCAAAAACCAGTGGCCACAATTCTACAATTTTAAGGAACTGAAGTTTGCCAGTGGCATTGTGGCTTAGAAGAGAATGAGACATTTTTAACAAGATCAAGGCATGTTGACCCTATCAGGACTACCAAACAATTCTGGGGCAGAGCATGCATTCAAACTGTGTCCATATTTGCTTATGGCAAATTTGACATAATAAATGATTTGTGGAAATTTTTGGATATCACAATAGATATTGATAGAAAAAAATAGATAGAAAAAAATCTGTCTGGTGACTCATCTTTCCTGCAGACAATAGGACTAAGTGAGTGTACAGGGACTAATAATGCAGCCAAGAGAGTCTAAATGCTCGCCCTGATGTTTGTGCCAACAACAATATGTAAATTCTCTCTCAGGGACCATATTAGTCACAGTGGGGATAGGAACAGTCCTCTGCAAGAGCAGCAATGCTCATAACCACTGAGTCATCTTACCAGCAACTCTATTTTCATTTGCTATTTTTAAAAATTAAAAACTTAGTATAAATACCTTGAAAATAATACCATCATGTGCTGTGAGATGGTCTGTATATCAAATGTGTTGCTGATTGGTCAATGAATAAATCACTGATTGGCAGTGGCCAGGCAGGAAGTATAGGCGGGAGTAACAGAGAGGAAAATTGAGAGAACAGGAAGCTGGGAGGGGAGACACTGCCAGCTGCCATCAGGACAAGGAAGATGTGAAGTACCGGTAAGCCACAAGCCACGTGGCAAGGTATAGATTAATAGAAATGGATTGATTTAAGCTGTAAGAACAGTTAGCAAGAAGCCTGCCACGGCCATACAGTTTGAAACCAATATAAGTCTCTGTGTTTACTTGGTCGGGTTTGAGTGGCTTGGGACTGGCAGGTGAGAGAGATTTGCCCTGACTGTGGGCCAGGCAGAAAAACTCTAGCTACAAATGGCATCCAACGTGGTGGCAAGAGTTTCCACCTAAAACCTGAAAAAAAAGATTCTAAAACGGAGCTAAAAACAGCCTCCTAATTGTCTCTCTCAAATGAGTGGCAGCTGCCGGTTTGAGCTACTGGTGGGTTCCTAGCGTGTGCGCTCGACCTGCCCCCGTATGGCGGGAATGAGGCCTCTGCAAGTGGCACATTAAGTTGCATTGTGGATTTAGCCTTTGCTAGTACAAAACAAAAAAAGAGGTTTCTGGGCTACATGCTGCTTGGATAAAAGCATAGACCCACCATGGCTCCCACAGCTGGCGGTAAGCATACTGCTGCCATGTTGGGAAGCTGAGGTGGGCAGAGCCAGCAGCCACAGCTGCTGCAGCTTAAAGCAATAGATTCACAATAAGACAGATTCAGATGTAATAGTTTAAAATGTGTGTAAAATATACGTAGGCTTAAAAGAGACAAAAAAAGGTGATATATACAGTATAGAAACAAATACATAGTTTTAAAAAATAAAGTCTTTAAAGAGACAGTAAAATTAATATAAAAAATAAGCCACGTAGAAATGACTATTACACAGAGAGTCTGGGTTGTGTTTTCTTTCGGATTCTTAACTACAGAGAGATATTTGATTGTAAAGGAAGCTGAGTTAAACCAGTATGTATATTTTAAAGATACTTTGACTTCAAAATTTGTATGTAAGGATATGTTGCTTTGGAAAAGAGTCTCTTTTGTTTCCACAGAAAGCAAGAGGCTATGGATTTGTTCCAGAGTAAGATACATCAGGTTTGACCAGCCAAGACCCCCTGAAAGGTCTCTAATGACACCATGGCCCAGATGATCCAACATCCAGAACCGTTTCAAGACAACTGGCTCAGATGATACAGCCTCACGGACTACTCCATGATCCTAAAATTTTCTTTGTTTCCCCAGAAGATACAGCGCCCCCCTCCAGCAGGAAGTAGTAAGAGAAGCTACGTCCAAATTCCCAAATATACCAAGCTGACTTTGGAGATGTGTAAAGGTTAAAACCTTTCTTTTTAAGAAAAGAAAAGGGGAAGTGCTGTGAGATGGTCTGTATATCAAATGTGTTGCTGATTGGTCAATGAATAAATCACTGATTGGCAGTGGCCAGGCAGGAAGTATAGGCGGGAGTAACAGAGAGGAAAATTGAGAGAACAGGAAGCTGGGAGCGAGACACTGCCAGCCGCCATCAGGACAAGGAAGATGTGAAGTACCGGTAAGCCACAAGCCACGTGGCAAGGTATAGATTAATAGAAATGGATTGATTTAAGCTGTAAGAACAGTTAGCAAGAAGCCTGCCACGGCCATACAGTTTGAAACCAATATAAGTCTCTGTGTTTACTTGGTCGGGTTTGAGCGGCTTGGGACTGGCGGGTGAGAGAGATTTGTCCTGACTGTGGGCCAGGCAGAAAAACTCTAGCTACAATCATGATTTTCAAAATTTACCATTTTATTTGGGGGGGGGTAGGGAAATTCATACATGCTTTGAGTAAATCTACGTCTCTACTCCCTTCTTGCCAACTCCATCCCCTTCCTCTGCAAATTTCATGTGCTCCCTTTTTAAAAGCCACTGTGTCTATTTAGAGCTGTTGACTGTGCACAGGTATAGGGTACCTATTGCCGCTGCACTATGAAACTCTCACTCCCCCACAGCTATCAATTACCAGTAGCACCTCATTTAGGGGTGGGACTTTTGAGCCCTCCATTCAAGTTGTGATTTGGGATGGCTTGAGTTTGTGAAAGTCTTGTGCATGCATTCACAGCTACTGTGAGTTCATGGGTAGAGAAGTCCTGTCATGTCCAGAAAACAGTGCTTCACAGTCTAATCTAAGGAAAGAGGTGCCCATCTATGTACAAGAGGCATACAGAATACCAAATAAACGTGACTAGAAAAAGAAATTCCCCATTTCTTGTAGCTATCATATATACAGTTCTTAAATTCATTAGGATTTAAACTTATGCCATAAGTAGGGATGATTTACATTCTTCATGTGTTTGTACATAGATGTGATTATGCATGTGCATGTCGATGTGCATACCTTTCTTTTATGGTCTGTTGGTTCTAGTTACTTTTCCTGTTGCTGTTATAAAAGTCCTTGATAAAAACAACTCAATGGAGAAATCATTTGCTTTGGCTAATATTTCTAGCATATGTCATGGAAGTCACAGGAAGAAAATATAGAAGCAGCTTTTCATGCAGCATACATGGTCTAGGAGAGAATGCTGACTGTGTGTGCTGAGATCACTTTCTCAAGCATCCCAACCCATAGACTGGTATTCATAATAGGCAAGATCATCTCATTTCATTTAACGTAATCAATATAGTCACTCACAAGCAATTCTAGGCTCAATCAAGTGAACAACTGCAATTAATAATCTCAGTGTTCAACTATCTTATTTTAAAATCTTGGAAGAAAGGCATTAAATTGAAGTTTTCCAAGAGAAATTTTAATTATAGAGCATTGTGTAAGCCAAACTTCTGTGGTTATGTAAAACAGCTTTGTTCTTTAGTTTACATTAAAAAGACAGTCTTTCATTCAGACTTCCTGAATTTAAACCGAGATAATTTAGCCCAAGGGGTAGGATGTTAAGTGTTACACTTTGCAAATAATATATTTTCAAAATCTAGTAAATTTCATAAGTAAAAATCTTTCCTCCAATGTCCTTTGCTCTAGCTGAAATTAGTTATGTGCCTTGTCATTCATCCACAAATAGTTACTAAGATGATTTTTTTATTATCTGAGAATTTCATACATACTTATATACATACTTACATTTATTGGTTATTAGTAAACCCATTTCTGTTTGCTCCTTCCTCTCCAATTCTCTTACCCTACTGGCCAATTTTTAATCTCAACTTTATGTGCTCTGTTTTAAAATTACTGAGCCCATTTAGTGCTGCTTCTATAAATATGACTGTGGGACTATCTATTGGGACATGAGAAGCCTCCCAGGGATAACACCTCTGAAACTAAATAATTAAAGATACAAAAAAGAAAAAAGAAAAAAACAATTCTCCTTCCCTCAGTAGACACCTATTGCCAATAGCTGTGTAGCTAGGAGAGGAATGTCACTAGCCTTTCTTCAACACGTTGTGATGTTTGGCTGGCTTGTTCTTGTGTAGGGCTCATGCATGCAGTCACAGCCACAGTGACTTTATTTGTGCAACAGCACAGTCATATCAGGAAAACTCTGTTTTGTTAAAGGTATTAGGTGCCTCTGGCTCTTACAATCTTTCCACCCCCTCTTCTAGGAAGGTCTCTGTGCCTGGCATGGGGAGGGCATGATATAGATGTCCTGATTAGAGCTGAGCATTACAAAGGCTCTTCTCTGCACATTAACCAGTTGTGAGTCTCTGTAGTAATTGTCATCTAATGCAAAAAAGAAAGAAAGAAAGAAAGAAAGAAGAAATAAAGAAAGAAAGAAGGAAAGAAAGGAAGGAAGAAAGAAAGAAAGAAAGAAAGAAAAAGAAAGAAAGAAAGAAAGAAAGAAAGAAAGAAAGAAAGAAAGAAAGAAAGAAAGAAAGAAAGAAAGAAAGAAACTCCTCTAATGGCAGTTAAGTTATATACTAACCAATGGTATAAACACAAGAAGTTAGAAAGCAGTGTATTACTCAGTCCATTTACCATAACAATGTATTAGGCTATGGAGTAGGTCTTAAGTTCGATCAAAAAGTGATTGGTTACTTCCATAATAGTCATGGTACTATTGTACAAGTCAGTTCTTGTTGACAGGTGAGCTGTTACTGTAGCTCGCACATTTACAGCTGTGTACGGACTCTTGCTTATTTTCTGTAGTAGTGGTCATTGAATGGAAGCTAGCCACCATAGATGAAGCTTTCTGGTTGGTACCATATTTATGTAAATAAATATGTACTATGTGTGTCTTCAGTAATTAGGGTCTTTACCTTAAGTTCTGAAGGGTAACCAAATCAATGACAGTATCCTATAATGATGGTGGTGGTCTATGAGATCTTGCTAAGAATCCATATGAAGAGAAGAGGCCCATATCTTGTGCTACATTTTTGTTTGTTTTGTTAAGAGTCTATGGTATCTGGGAGAGCACCCCCTTTCCCCATTGTAGTGTAACTCATGTAAACTCTTTTTATATATGTATATGTAACTATTTTAAGACGATAATACAATGATTTTTAAGCATTCCAACATAGTTACAGTAATAAAAACAGCAGGGTACTAGCGTGAAAACAGGCAGATTCATCAATAAAATAGAATCAAGAATCCACACACAAGTCCAAACTCTTACAGCTACCATATTTTTGATAAATATACTATTAATAATATTGAATATACATTTTGTATATAAGTATTGTAATATTTATAATACACTGGAGTATCTTGGCACAGGAAAGGTTTTCCTGAACAATAGTACCTGCATTAAGAATTTTTAACAAATGGAATGCCATGAAACTACACAACTCTGTACAACAGCAAAAGACACTATCATTCTGTGAGGCAACGGCCTACCGAATGAAAAAGTCCTTACCTGCTCTACATCTAATGGAGTGTTAGTGTCTAAAATGTGCAAAGAATAAAAAATACTAAACATCAAGAAAAGAGAAAAAACCTGAAAATTCGGGCATGAAACTGAACAGAAAGTTTTCAAAAGAAGAAATAAATTGACTATAAGAGTAATTGCAAAATATTTAGCACCCCAAGTCATCAGATAATTGTAAATTAAAACTACTTTGAGATTTTATCTACCCAAGTCAAAACTGTTAATATTATTTTTTTAAAATGATGACAAATTCTTGCACGCATGTGAGGGAAGGAGAACACTTACTCACTGCTGGTGGGAGTGCAGCATGGTAGAGTCATTATGGAAATCAGTGTGGAGGTTACTAAAAAAGCTAGAACTATATCACCATACGATGCAGATATACCATTCTTGGCGATATTCTCAAAGGAATAGTTACCTACATTGAAGAGCTAAGTACAATAAAGTATCTACAGGACAGCTTCCTAATACATTGAGCACAGGTGCTAGTAAAGTCTACATAAAACACAACATATTTTCCCAGGTGATATTGACTCCAGAATAGAGCCTAATATTAATATAGTGATTTATAGATATTTCTAAAGACAACCAACTCACAGTGTGATGTAAGTAATATGCTCCCTCCTACAGAAAATAAAGTGCGTGCATTTGTGACTGTGTGTGTACGGATCACATAATTTCAACATTCTTTTTATAAGTTAGTCTGAATCACATAGATAAGCAATTAAGTGATTCGACTAAGATCTTTCTCCAACAGAGCTGTTGTTTGAATTGGCATACATATCAAAGTTCCCAGTGAATTAAGTTTTATTTTAAAATTGGCAGATTTTAAATGAAAACTTGACGCCTTGAGCTTTCTGGAGTGATCAAGCCTTGGTGCAATGAGACTGTGCTAAGAAGTACATGACTTTCCAATTCTGACTGCTACTCTTTTATTACTGGAGCTACAATCACTTTAGATTCTTTTCTTCCTCTGGCATCTGTGTCACGCTGATGGCTCATGCTGGGCTTGAAGTCAATTACAGCCTGGTACCTTTAGAACTTTTCAAAGGAAACGCTGTTAAATTAGTTCTTTCCCTGTACTGTAATTATCTAGTTAATCTTTTAGAAATTCAATGTGGAAGGCCCTCTTTCTTTTGAAATATATGCCTTGTTAAATTTTATGCACTATTCTAATCCAGAGAAATTTTCTGGATCACAGTTTTTAAAACTAAGCTGCCAGATTTGTATTACTCACAAGTTCCATAACTTGTATTAATGTGTTACTAATGTGTTCAATGCATTATTTAACATTAATAAATTCAAATATATTAAATATGTTTTATTTATCAACCTTAGAGTGATACTGCCTTTTAAATGACTGGATTTTTGGGGTATGATGCCTGTTAAAATGACTAAAGTCATTTTATTCTCTAGCATAGAATCACATTTCTGTGGTTTTTTTTTTTAATGAATGTTAAAAATAACTTTGTCAATGGTTTATTGACTCCAGACATTTAACTATAGCAATTTCAAGGTTGATCAGACTAGTCATTATTTCAAAAAGTGACTGTCACCAGCCATGATATGTTCCTGAAATTGACTATCTTGAATGATCATTGAATTTTGTCTGAAATCTCTACACATGAAAAACACACCATTCTAAAAACTATTTCTTGATTCACATTCATCAAAACTATTTTGATGACTCTTAGCTCGCAGAATCTTAACTTTATGATGTTTATCATTTTCTTCTTTACCAATTTTAGCTGGTTTCTTGAACATTTAGATATTTTTATAGTTATTATTTTCCTTCAGTTCTTATTCATTCTACTTCTTTAATTTTTCTATTAATTACATCAAATTGGTTATGCTCTTAGCTGCATATACATTAATGAAAACTATCACCTAAATGAATATTAAGAATGCAATATGTATATCATTGTCACACAAAAATATGTGCATACAATTTCTACATGTTTCAATGGATGAAAAACAGTATTTTAACATTTATCAAAAGTAACTTGTGTAAGAAATTTGACCTGAGGTACTGGAGCATCACATGATAGGTGGACATGAAACAAGGTCTTCTCTACAGAATCCATTATAGTTCGGAGTATGCTCACTCTTCATGAGCTTTGAAAAAGGACCTGTTCATATATAGTGTAACCAGCTGGAGAAGGTTAGAGAGAAAGACAAAATCTTTAAATCTGGGGAGTTTTCAATCTTAACCATTATTTAAAATGTTTCTCACTACAAAGAAGAGTATGTATAATTCAGATTACCCTTAGGTAACTAGGAAGGATCCAAGGGCTACCCTGGTTTGAGTAAAAAGAAACCCATTTCAGAGGGAATTATTTTTTTGTTTAAATGGGCTTAAAAACTCCCTCAGATTCTTTTTAAATCAAAGGATAGGAGCTATAAAATTTTTACACACTCAGTGACCTATTGTTTATTCACAACCCACAGCTTATTTAAGACACATAAAGATAATTAGTACAATTGTCTGTACCATCAATATAATTCAGATTACTGTGCTATTTTTTGTGGTACTAGTATTACATTATTCAATCATTGAACTTTGAAATATCCAATATAGTGAAGTCTATAATGAAATTAGAATTCATCTACCCTATGTGGATTTCAATAATTTAGTCAGCTTTCCTGAGGTTGAGAGCATAGACTTGGCTTCTGCTGTCAACTGATTTCACAGGAAGTTAAGGGGTTAAGCATTGTGGCTGTGGGGACTCTTGGTTCTGCATTACCATGCTTCAGCTTCCAGCAAGAACTAAAGCTCTTGCCCTGAGACGCTCATTGTGTAAAGCAAAGTCAGGAATCATTATTGTGGAGAAGGTCAACTATTCAGGGAGTTCTAGCCTAGAAGCAAGATTATGGGCAGCAGAACTCCCAAAGCCATGACAGAATAAAGATCAGAGCAGTCTCTTTGGACTGCACTGACTGACACAAACACCACACCTTGTGCTAAGGAACTCTATGGCTTCTTCGAAGCATGAGAAATATCGAGGCAAAATGATACCTATCCTTACCCTTTAGTGCAGGCATGGAGGTACTATCAATCTCCTAAAATTGTGTATTCTAAACTTCCTTTTAGCCTAGTGTGGAAATTTATCTTATCTGCTGAATCAAGGTAGTGAAACACTAAGTTAATTAAAGCAAACAGCACTTTATTTCTTTGTTGAATTTCATTCATTATTTAAAACTTCAACTCAAGGATGTATTTTTTGGCAGATAACTAAGATATGTTATGGATATCATAGAAAATTATTGAACGTGTTCCACTATGAACATGGCTAGATGTCTTGATGGTGAGGATCAGCAGTGCCCTGAATATGTTGAAGACTCCAGACAGGAAGCATCAGTCTAAAGGGAACAGTGTCTTCTCTTCTGCCTCAAAGTCACCCTTTCCATTTCCTCACCTTTTATAGTTAATAAGAGGGATAAAGGCTGGTAAACCAAGAATCACCCAAATTCTATAACCAGGTAGGTGCTCTCTCATCTCCCACCCTGCCTTCTGTGACTCAGCACCAGCAACCACATCATCACCAGCCATCAATTAGACACATTACTGTGGCCAAGGGTCATGTATTTTCCCTATATGCATGTGTCATGCCTTTTAAAAAGCCCACATCTTTAAGGCCTGTCCCTTTCCATCCCCATTCAGAGGCCACCTCTAGTATATCCCTCCCCTCCAAATAAATCTCTCACGAGGTCTCTTATATGGTATGATTTTGTGGCATTCTTGGCTCTCTGATCACAGCAAACACACACCACACACACTCTTTTGAAAATGCATCGCTTTTAATCTCTCACAACCACGTAGTCAAAATGATTGGTTTCTACTCATTTCCAAAATATTCATGATTTTCCATATTGTCTTCTTTTTCATCAGCCTTTAAAGTCTTTAATTCTTTGTCACATCAAAGATCTATCTCTTAAAAAAATAAAACAGAGAACTAGTACCTCACTTAAGATTTAAAAACTGAACAAATATGTACAAGTGTGTGCAAAGTTGCTATCACAGACATCCTGAAAATGAAAGCTTAGAAATTCTTTTTTCTGCCTATAAATTAAGCATTTGTACACTTTTATATAAGTTCTCAATTAATTTAGCTACAGTAGAATTTAACGTTTATATAAGTGCTTAATCTCAGCAATGAAGAATAGGAAAAGAATGCAATAAATTGGCAATATCTAAAATTCCCAACATTTGATTAACTCAGATTCTGATTCTATTTACTAAAAAAGTAAAAAAATCACAATACTTAAATATACTATTCAACAGAATGTTCATGAATGAATATTAGTCTTAAACACTGTGAAAGTAAAATGAGTTTTAAAAGTTGTCTTTTATATGTACTCATACATAGCCGCATATTTACTATTATTACATAATTCTAGGACAGCAACTGCACAGTCAGAATATGTCTGTCAACTATAAGAGGAATAAGTCCCAAAACACAAGAGAATTTTTGTTTTTGATTTTTCAAGACAGGGTTTCTCTGTGTAGCCTTGGCTGTCCTGGAACTCACTCTGTAAACCAGGCTGGCCTCTGACTCAAAGAGATCCACTTGCCTCTGCCTCCTGAGTGCTAAGATTAAATCCTTGAGCCACCACTGCCTGGCTAACAAAAGAAATTTAATGAAAAATACATTTTATTTATTTATTTATATTAACAGAGCAAATGTCTATTAGCTCTTCTTCTCAGAATCAAAGTAGAATTTTTTTAATGTATAACAGTATTATATAATGATTTTATTAAAGAAAAAATTGCATTCATTTTACCAAAAGGAAAAAAAAATTCTACTCAGCAAATATTTCACTGACTTTGTGAATGCCGATATTGAAGGTTTTTCAGAGCTGTGTTAATTTTAAAGTCAAAATGCAGATAGAGAAATGGTTGAGAAAGTTGAGACAGTCAACATGTAGATTGCATTGACTCTAATTTATATTTAGTCCATTTTTGTATTGAATCTGCTACTTAAGTTCCCATAGGTAGATTATTTTCAGTCAAAAGTAGGGGAGACCTCATGAGCTTTCCCACCCCCGTGGTGGGGTGTTTTATTTTTCTACAGGCAGCTCACAGATGTTGAGACAGGGAAAAATCGTTTTCCCAAGGGACAAGCACACCAAACGGTTACCGATAACAAGTGGTCTGCCTTGAAAGCATACACACAAGTAATATACAGTCTTACATCTTACAAAAAGCACTAGAGAAACCAGAATTGTTGAACACACAGGCTTTTTTTTTTTCTTCAAGGGAAGGAAAGGATGCGTTTTCACCCTGAAGGCTGGTTGGATGTTACCTGGTTATCGTTCGCTATTCAGTGGAGCCAGCCTTCACCAGAATCCCGCAATGTCCTGGGTACTCTTGAGGTGCTTATCCTCAGCTTTGTCTCTAAGTCAACAAAACCAAAGAGGTCCTTCGTACTTTGCATTCTCTGTCAATGGAACCCATCCTTACGCTCATTACAAATCTTTCCTCCCGAAGCTTTCCTCCCTATCTTGAACACGGTCCTCTGTCAATGAAGACCCCTTCATTTGGTACACAGGTGCTTCACTAAAGAGATGGAGCTTGCAAGGGAGTTTCGAGGCAGCAATACCTAAAGATTTTTTTGTGATAATTGTCACATGTAAAATCTTTTCAACTTCTATTATATTTTTAAGTGTGTATAAAATTAAAACATTTGGTTGTTATGCCCAGATCTTGGAGACCTCCAAAAGACCACCATGGAGACCGAATCCCATATGTAAAAGCAATGAGCCTTTGTTTCAAGCTCAGGGCTTGGACTCTAACACAGGCAGTGAGTGGTGAGAACAGAGAGCTCTAAGCCCAGGAAGGGTTGGGTTTTTAATCATAGCAGAAGTTGGGGTCAGGAAATTTTTAAGGTTTCAGGATCCTGATTGGATGACATTAGCCTAGGGTATAGAGAATGTTTGGAATGTCAGGTATTTCCCCTTAGATGCAGTCCCTCTCTGGGTGGGGTCAGCTCCGGGCTTCACCTGGATCCTGATGTTGCCTGCCAGTAAGCCTGTCACAGAAGCTGTGTCTGGACTTCT
The DNA here is from genome assembly GCF_007827085.1 of Peromyscus californicus insignis. Taxonomy (NCBI): domain Eukaryota; kingdom Metazoa; phylum Chordata; class Mammalia; order Rodentia; family Cricetidae; genus Peromyscus; species Peromyscus californicus. The sequence continues at coordinate 18,217,708 of NW_026294480.1, forward strand.
AAGCCTGTCATGGCAGTTGTGTGGACAAGCTGTTTTGCCCCCTCCCCCACATTGGTCATATTCCGGAAGTTTTTGACCCATTACGGACTAAAGTCATGCTGACCTGAGTTTCATTTTTAGCTCACTGAGCAGATGTTCTCCTGCCTGCTGTGATGCTCACAAGTACCACAGCACAATCTGAAGTTCTATACCTTCCCAAGATGGTTTTAGTGATAATGTACGGAAGAAAAAAATAGCATAATATAGTTAACATTGTAGAGGATAAAGTCCGGATTACTTTTAGATAATAGACAATAGAAGAAAAAGAGAAATTAAAGACCTTGGCTAAGTCAATCTTTGAACATGACACATAGGGACAAATGAGTGGAACATAATGCCTTTGTCAAGCTGTCTCCTCAAGGACACTTAACTTGAGCCTGTCTTTTCACGAAGTAACACACACAAAAAAATGAAATAAAATTGATATTCTCCAATGTTGCCTCAGGCTTATTGATTATTACATGAGCATATGGTGAGTTGAATCAATAGCGATAATGTTTCAAAATTATGCTATTTTCCACTTTGAAATAAATTAATGATTATTTAAGATGATATCATACTTTCTAAAATGCAGTTCTGCAAAGATTTATCTATACATTAATTTTCACTCAGAAAAAATATAATTTCAACATTCACTGTTAAAGATAAGATTATAGTTGTGGATTTTTTGGTTGTTCTTTTGTTTTGTTTTACAGCTTTACACATGCTGGGGAAGTCCTACAATACTGCAGCAAATTGACTTTTAATATATTAACGTCATATATTCATTTTAGTATTTTCATATGAAATATAATTTTATTGTGATAATTTAGTAGTGACACTACTCTCATGATAGCAAGCATATTTCATTTTCTAGTTACTTGATGCTTGTAAGTGTATCATTATTATTTTTATTTTAATTGAGAATTGAACCAGGGCCTAATATCTCTGTATTATTTTAAAGCATACTATTGTGATCTTTTGTTTGTACTCTAATCAATAAAATTTGCCTGAATATCAGAGGTCAGAGCCAGCCACTAGATTAAACATAGAAGCCAGGCAGTGGTGGCACACACCTTTAATCCCAGCAATTGGGATCTCCTGCCTTTGCTCCCAGTATTTGGGAAACACACACATCATTAATCCCAGCACTTGGAAGGTTGAGGCAGGAAGAGATATGGCTGGACAGGGAAAGGAATATAAGGTGGGAGGAGACAGGAACTCAGTCCTTTCACCTCAGGATTCAGTGGCATTCAATCACAGGATTCATGGAGACTGGACCTTGCCTCCCTTTCAGCCTGAGGGTTAGGTACTGGTGAGAAGTTTCTCTAGTGTCTTGTTCCTTTGTCTCTCTGATCTTTCAGCATTTATCCCAATATCTAGTTTTAGGTTTTTATTATAAGACCAATTAGGATGTATGCAAGAGCATACTCTCTGTATAGAGATTTTCAGGTTATGGGTTATCAGAGTGTAAATGAATAGTTTTTAAAAAATAGCTTGTCTCCCAACTGCCACCTTTCCTCTGAAAAGAAAGTAATTCATAGAATATTTCTCTTTGGGAAATAGAGCAGGAAATTCTCCAAAAAAAAGTACACATGTCATTGCCATAATATATTTAATTTCTGATGTCACAATTTCTTGATTTAACAGCCAATAGACTATTTTTCAAATTCCAAATACATGAAACTCTTGATATATAAATATCTGTTTGGAATACGGAAAATAATTTTAGGATACTTTTCTGTTAAGGATCCAAGTAGACATTTTTCTTCCATCTTTATTATCTAGCTTTCCCTTTAAGGTTTCGGGAAACTAAATTATTTTCTTCCTGGTATGTGTGGACAATAGAATTGAATTTCTTCCTGCCTTTTAGCCTTTGTTTCTCAGAAGGTTCTTTTAAGTAATTTATTCTCTGGCCCTTTCATGTTACTGAACCTGTTTTCTTTTTGTGTAGTGTCTAGTGTTGAGAGACATAGTAATGATATGAACTGCAAACTATAATAATACTTCAAGAGAAAAGAGGAAAAAAAAGCACTCCTATAATGCCAAAGGTTTTTTTTTTCTCCCCCCCCCCCCCCCCCGCCCCCTCTGGAAGTAGAATGACCAGGAAAAGAAAAAGTTGAAGCTGATGGGATTAGCTTGCTGTCTTGCTGAGTTTATGAGACCTGTAAAGAATACTGATGAATTTTTTTTAAAGGGAAAGGGTAATAGAAAACAATATTATAAATTTTAAACACGGATTTCTTTACAGAGAGTTGAACATAAAATCCAATTCTCTATTCCATTATTGGGTAGCAAGTCCAAAAAGCAAGCTTGTTTGCCGTTGGCTTCTGTGCCCTTGGCTGATAGGGACCCTTGCGGTGGAGCTCTGTGAAGTAGCTAAGCTATCTGCAGTGCTGCAGTGTGAACGTTTCTGACATCTAGACCTTGCACTGGACACACTGGGGGCTGGTAGAGACACCCGCTTCTGGAACACAACTGGCTGAGCATTTGACTCAAATGATAGAACTCGGGTGAGGCCTGGTGAAGACCCATGGACAGCTGAGGATCATCTGTGAACCACGGAATCCATTTTAATCAGACACCATGACAGACTGGAAACTAAACTGATTCTCAGTCGTGCTGATTAGATGACCTTGAAATACTGTAAACAATGGGCAGAAATGAAGTTCTTTTTATTGTAAGGAAAAGCTAACTATTCAGTGCTAACGCAGTTATGATTACTTGAGGAGTGTCTACAATCACTAGTTTATGAAACCAGTTTAACCCCAAGGGACAATCTGTAACCATTTATCCCAACATACACAGAAAAGTGCAGTATTCTCCCCTCCCAAGGAAACTTCTCTTTTCAACACACAGAAACCAACCCAGAAAACCACAACCAATCAAACTGCAGAGCAGTGGAACCCAGTCCCAGTGGATATGTCCACGAAGCACTCCCGAACTTAAGGCTCAGGGAACATTGCCATAGAGGGAGACAGAAAGACTGTAAGAGCCAGAGGATCAGGAGTTCACTGTGATTTTTCTCTTAGAAATGTCGGAAGCTATGCCCATAGAGCAACACTTAAAACTGGATGGAGAAGTGCCCCCAAGACCTCAGCCCTACACAAAGAACTATTGGCGACTGAGAACATCAGTGTGGGAGAGTTAGCCTCCCCAAGAAAGAGAACAACAACTGAATTGTCCAGTGCAAAATAGTAAGTCAGGAAAACATACAGACAGGTAGTATTACATGTACTAAACAGGTTATACTTAGGAATATATATAAGTGTACATATATATGTAACAGTAAGAGGTCATGAGTTTGAAAGAGAATGGGAAAGGATATATGAGAAGTTTACAGGAAGAAAAGGAATGGGAGAAATAGTGTAATTAAATTATAAACTCAAAAAGAGAATTATACCTTTGTGTTCTTCTAGATAGTTATTATGCATTTATTTTATCACAGGTAATTCAAATCCAGAAAAATAAAGCCATGTAATTTATTTTAGATTTAAAAGCTGATTGAATATTTTGAGTAGGAATAAATTAATATGATCATTAAAATAAACATTCAAATAATCATAGGGAATAAATAAACTCAATAAAATTTGCCCAAGGATGTTATTTTTTTTTTTTTATTTTAAAGGTATTCTTTTTTACAGTAGACATAGATGCTTGCCTGGTCTTTTTATAGCATCAAGGTCCTAAATTTAACTATTTTTCAAGACTATCTGCATGTGTTAACATTCTGCTATTTTTAAAATTTCCACCTTTAGGAAAAATTACAAGTTATTATCCATGCAAAATGTAGATGTAGCCCTGATGGTCTGAGACATGAATAAAGCAATTAAAGGCTAAGTCACTGATTTTTTAATATAAAAATTGACTACATTCATTGTTATGGACTCAATGAAATGTTTACAAATGCATTTCATTCTGACAACTTTCAGAATCTTTAGTAGTGAAAAATTAACAATAATGTCTTAGAGTGATAATATAATTTGCATGTCTACAGAATACAGTATGATATTTTAACATGTGGGTAAAAATCAAATCAATGTAACTTACATATTCATTAAATTAAATCATCTACTTTGAGCTGAATGGAAGAATTAAAAATCCATGCTTTTAGCATTTCAAAATATACCCTTATTACTAAATATAATTATCAAAGGAAATTGTGCAACCTTGATTTTATGTAACAATACCCCATCTACACAATTTAGATTAAATAAAGTAGCTGCAGTTTTTGCATTGTTAAGTTTTGTCATTTTTATTGGAATGTATTACTTATATTACTTATATACTTTATTTCTGAGATTATAACATGATTTAATTACATTTTCCCTTTCCATTCCTTCCCCTCAAATCTTCCACTATAACACTCCCCACTTTGCTTCAAATGCATGGTCTCTTCTTAATAAATATGTTTATGTGATAAAATCAATGTGCATTTTTCACTTTATATTATTATTCTAATAGCTTATTACTTGGTGTTGATTTTCTTCAATGGAAATCATGTGAGATAAAAAGCAAAACTGAATTTATCAAAATACACAAAAAATCAGCAGTGACAACTAAACATCAACCACACATTTGAATCAGAAATTATTAATAAACTCAGTACAGTGGTGATTCAAGAAGTTTTGCAAAAGAAACCAGAGCCTTGAAGATGAGGATCATAATGGCCAGGCCTCAGAAATTGACAATGGTGATATGGTGGCAATCATTGAAACTGACCCTCTTACATCTTCTTGTCAATTTGTCAAAGAATTCAACAAAAAACATTCAAAGACAATCGGGCATTTGAAATGAATTGGCAAGGTTAAAAAGCTCTGTAACTGGGTACCTCAGAACATGACTGAGAATTAAAAGAAAAAATTGCTCTGAACCAATGCCCCATCTGGGTCTACACAAGGACAAATTGTTTCTTCATTGACCAGCAATCTGGAACAAAATGTACATTTTATGTAACAAACCTTAACTGTAAGCTCAGTGGTTGGTCCTTGAAAAAGCTCCAAAGCAATTCACAAAGTTAAACTGACACTAAAAACATCATTCGTTGGTCCACAGTTGTGATCTACTGCAGCTTTCTGAATCCCAGCAATATCACGGTGTTTAAGAAGTACGCTCCCACAGCCAGAACTGCTCAACAGGAAGGACCCACTTTCTTTCCATGATGATGTCGAATTTCACATTAAAATCATTTTTTCAAAAGTTGAATGAGTTTGACTGCACAGTTTTTCTCATTCATCATATTAATCTGATTCTCACAAATTAACAACCACTTCTTCAAGAATCTCAACAACTTTTAATAGGAAGAACCAATAGGAAATACTATCTAAGAGTTCACTGATTCCTACAGCACAGCTATTTATGCTACAGAAACAGACAAATTATCTTTTCATTACACATACCCATGATATGTGTATACATATATATATACATGCAAACACACACATTTCTTATATTTTCAAAAGAGATGGCAGTTTCAGACCATGAATTTTGAATTATTATTACCTGGTTCCAACAAAAGATAATCAGTTAAAATAGACACCACTACAATGAAATAAATAAATAAATGAACAGGCTTCTTGAGGTTAAAAATAAAATAAATAAAGGTATGTAAGATAAAACAAATACTAAAACATTAGAGTTGGATAAAACAAATACAATGAAGGAAAAGAGCCTAAGAGGAGACACAAAAAAACAGATCTACTGTGTTTGCATACTCAGGAATCTTATAAAAGCACTAACTGGAAACAACGTTACATATGCAGATGTCCTGGGACAGACCCGGGCAGGTCCTATCCATTCCTGTGAGTTTATATGTGGATTAATCACGTTAATGTGGTGGGCCACGTTTTCTTGATGTCCTTCATCCCCTTTTGTGGTCACATCTTTTCTGCCTCTTCTGCAGAGTTCCCTGGTCCCTGAGAAGGAGGGCTTTCATGGAGACATCCCATTTAATGAGTGTCTCTTTTTTTTTTTTTTTTTTTTTGGTTTTTTCTCAAAGTCTCTTACTCTCTGCATAATGTCTGGTTGTGGGTCTCTGTATTTGTCTACATCTGCTTCAGGAGATGGCTTCTCCGATGATGGCTGAGCAAAGCACTGATCTGTGCTTAGAGCAGAATGTCATTAGAAGTATTTTATTGTTACATTTTTGTTGTTGTTTGTTTGTGTATTCTTTGTTTTAGAGCTTTAGTATTAGGTTTTACTTTAGGACCCTGGGCTATCTAGCATTAGCAGTAACTACTGAAATTAAAATTAGGACTACTCACCCATGTTATTACAAGGGAAAATAACCTAAATGTAGTCATATCCATATCAACATTTAATTCCTAGTCTTCCACAAATTTGATAGCTTACTAATGTCCTCAAACTGATCAGTATGGGATTAAATGTCAACCAAACAGCAGAGTCATTTTCATATCAACACATGTACATTTAAAAAACATGCATATATGTAATTTGTACTTTAAAAGGGGCCATATTTCTGTATTATTCAATAATTCATGTTGTTAATTATACTTATGTATATAGTTATGTTTATATGTCATGACAGGACAGCTAGGAGTACCAATTAATAACTAAATTTTGGTCATTTTAAAAACATTAATTACCAAATATGAAATAAAGTAATCAGAATGGTCAGCAGTTTTTATAAGGTGATGTGAATATCTGTAAAAATTCTAATCAATTGCCCTTTTGAAATTGTATTCCTTCAAAGCTTAGTAAACGAATTTAGTCTATTTATGATATCTGTGTAAATTATGGGGGATAGTTATATTGTTTAAAAGTGAAAACTCCTAGTATCACTTGACAAACATAAGATTTTTGCTTCTCTATAACTAAGTATAGGAAAAAGAACTTCTTTCAAACGTCAGTTATGAATTTTTGATGTTGTTAACAGGAATTTAAATCTAACCACCTTGTCATTTTAAATATGTTATCATTTCATTAGAATGAGTAGATGAATGATTAAAAATCAAATTCAGACAGTCTTTAGTATATAGGTGGGATTTTATTTTGCCTCCTCTTCCATGTTCTGGACAGTTCAAGGACACTTGGTATTTACTAACTAGTTCTTACATGAATTGATTTTGATGATCACTCAAATGTCCGAATTGCTACATTATATATACATATCTATATCTTATGTTTATGGATATATAAAAGTATGTGTGTATCATAGTTGTTTCTAATAAGCCAAGTTAAAACTATTAAAATTATAAACAAGGTCAGAACAATGAAACTTCAGGTAGAGAAGTCTGATATATGATGATTACATTAATATATATTTATATGTATGTATAAATTTTGAAATTAAGTCAATATTAAAATTAAACGTATATACTACTCATAATATATGTTTTGTATTTAATTTGACAAATCTTAATGGTACATTGAAATGGTCCTATTGCTAATTATTGCTGGAGTGTGATAAACTACAAATATATCTTGTTGCACACTCATAATCATATAACTTCACTACCAATTTGATGAAGACTGCAGTATCTAAACTCAAGACCACAATTTTCTATTGTTTCCATGAATTTTAATATGTTCTCTGTGAGATGAACTATGCACATAGATAACTAAAAGTAAGACAGATAAGAATGTCATTTGATGCTTTGAAAATCTGAAAAAAAGTTCTGTAAAGGAAAACATAAGAAATAACTAAAATTAGAATTTTATTTATTTGAAACAGTTGAAAAATACTTAAATTTTGAACATGTGGTGGACATTGGCGGAGCGGGCTTTCTGTTTAAACCAGTATCTGTGTAAGGAGGGTGACTGGTTGATATGGATAGTGTTTCAATAAAAAAAGACCAACTGGTAGTTATTTCTGGCAGCACAGCAGTAAGCATTATAGAAACAGAAACATGTACAGCCGAATTACAGAACTGTCTAGGTTGGGTATTCCCATGAGTAATAACACAATATTTATTCCTGCAGCTACTGCCAATTATTTTAGGTGTTTACTTTTACCTTTATTTCTACACAGATGGACAGTTGACAACTATTTTAAAACTGACATCTTGGCAAAAACTACATGAGTTAACTTATAGACATTATATCAAATATTATTCTTATGCCAAATATTAATTTAATATTTTAAGTAGGTGAATATGTTTTTCAAAGGTATAGAAAGAAGAAGAAAAAGTGAGAGAAATAAAAAAAAGTAATCCAGACAAGCATGTCCTTTAGTTAACAATGTAGGTTGGGGGACAATGGTGCCGATATATAAACTTGGTTTCCCTTTGTATGTTTTGCTGAGAGAAGGCAGTGTAATATTAATCCTACTAAAGGGAAATGTATTCCATTCTCAATGGAGATACATAATTCATCAAGCAGCCAAAAATCATGCTTATCATTAACAGATAAAAGTTGTTGAATTATCCTCTTAGCTACATAAAAGAACAGAAACATAGCATTACATTTGATATTACTTACATATTACAGATGAAAGCTAATGCTATAGACCAAACCATGTTGCTATAAAATTTTCTGCTTATAAATGAATGTTTTCTTGTAAACAAAGTTCGGGTGTTATAAAAAGCCGGGAACATTGCTATCAATATTTAATTCCTCTTTATTTAGAAATTGGCTTTGAACGTGTCATCAATACTGTTAATTGTAACACGGAGGCATACTGAAAATACAAAGACTACATTGAGCTCTTTATTGTTGTTGTTGCTTGTTTGTTCTCTGTGCGCTGCTTTTCCCACTTTTGTTCTAACCTACCTGTGCACCCAGTCACGAAGACATCTCCTAAGAAAATGCTTGAATGAACCGGTTCTCATTAAAACCTCATATTTATCCTTTAGCTGACAGCCTGAGTATTATGAAGCAGGATTATTTAGTAAGAGGATATATTAAAAACAGTAGAGCAAACCTTTTTTATCTTTTTGTCCCTATCCCCCTAACTTTAAGTGCTTTCTCTAAAAGCAAACTTAAAACATATTGCAACAACAAAATGTGTCAAACCTGGAAAACAAAATACAGTATCACCTTAAAAGAGAACCAAAACCCCTCCTTCCCAAAACACCACAAACTGTAACCAAATAAAAGCGCCCACGTGCACGTGCACACACACACACACACACACACACACACACACACACAACTGTGGAGTCCACCATTTGTTGGTCAACTACTCCTGAACATGAGGTCAACCCAGGGTCATTCCATTGGAAAAAACTAATTTTCCTCTCCTCCAGCTGGTGCAAATTTCTTTCATTCACTCATTTTTGAAACACCGTAACAAAATAAAATATAATGAGATGAAACAAAAACTGTCCCATTGAAGTTGGCAAGACAGATAAACAGAAGGAGAAGAGCCCAAGAGGAGGCGGAAGAGTCAGAGATCCAGTACTTCTCACACACATTCAGCATCCCATAAACATACTAAACTGGAAGGCATCGCGTACATGCCGGTGACGTGGGACAGACTGTTGTAGGCCCTGTACCTGCTACATCAGTGTCTGTGAGTTCATATGAGCTTTGATCATGTTTATTTAGAAGGCTTTGTTTTCTTGGTGTCCTCCATCCTCTCTGCTTGTTACATTCTTCCTGCCTTCTCTTTAACTGTATTCCCTGAGTTCTGAGTGGAGAGATTCAGCAAAAAAATATTAATGCATTCTTTACATAGGGTATCATAGGAACCAGAGCTTACACGACCTAAATTAATTAATCTAATTTTTTAATCATAATCATTAAAAACTATAAAAAGTGAAAAATCATGATAGATAACCTCCATTCATAACTTAAATAAATATATTTTTTCTCACCGATTGAGGCAATAAAAATGATTAGCAATAAGTGTAGTACATACAAAAGATTTCCCTAAATTGTAAATTTATTGATGTTAGTGCTCAAAGTTCTAAACTACAAAGCAGCTGCTTCATTTACATAAAAACTCATTACATCAAAATCTTTCTGCATTTAGTTTTTTACCTGGAATATGTTTAACCATCCTACTTATAATAATATAAAAATAAGTAAATCTTGGTTTAAGGTGTATTTTAAAATGGAAAGATTTAGGGACTGTCAGGAAAATATTGATTACTATAACACAATAATGCTAGTGCAATACTTAACCAGATCTATAAATCAGCAACCAAATATCATATATATATATATATATATATATATATATATATATATATATATATATCAAAATGCAAAGTAAATGGAGAAACTTACGCCAATTATTTGTATGTGGTCCTACAAGTGAAGCTTTATTTTCAATCAGTTTTGGTTTTAATTAAAAGTTAGTTCACTGAGAAACATGGAATTTAAGTGATGCATACCTATATGCCAACTAGTTTGTTATTATGGGAAGAAAAGGATGGACACATGCTCATAGTATGCCAGGTAAAAAGCAGGAGGGAGATATTTCTACTTCTCAAATCAAACTTCCTCACAGCTTCTCTCTCTTGATTGAAACTGGATTCACATATGGAAACACAGACTTAACAAACTCTGTTTGGGATATTGCTCTTATCAACAGTGTGGGAAACTGAGGGAAGTGGTGGCAGGAAGCTTTGTTTACCTTTCTACAACAAAGCACATATTTGCTGCCTGAGGAATCCTTCAGCAAATTAGGACTTGTCTAGACTTATAATAGGAAAAAACCAAAAAATCAAAAAACTGCATCATTTGTAACTAAAGGCATTATATTGTTACACAAAAGACACTGAGTGGAAATATGGGTTTTTCCATCATCATCCTTGAGTAAATCATTAAAACATGATAAGTAGAACATATGTATTTTGGTAAAAATTTTATGGATGATATCAAAGAAAGGAAACTACATAATTTTGTTTTTTATTACTTTTGCATTTTGGTGATTAGTCCTTATGCCACATATGTGGTTGAGAATAATAAAAGAAAGGAGGAAAATACATGATTATTCCCGAGTTCTTTTAATAGAAAGAATAATGTATTAAGGTTGCCTTAGCCACATATCACATAAACATAAATAATTGTATGACATTAGTATGAATCGGATATATTGGGGTGTCTCAATATGTTCATGTATGCACTGAATCAAAGCAATGTTGAAATGTGAAAAAAAATCAATAACAGGTTTCAAGAATTTAAAAAATTGTTACCACTGACATCGTCAAAATTCTAATCAAAGAAAGAAAACGACAGCGCTACTACAACCCGATTTACTCCCTTTACTCACAGCAAACAGCATTTCAAACTAGACTACAGAATAGTGGGAGAACAAACAATAGGTTCTCACTCAGTTTCCTGAACTGAAAGTAAAAAATATTCTTCTCAGAACAAAGAGACCAAGGACGCCACTTTTTATTAAGATATGTTATGCTCTCACTTTGATAATAGAGTTGGCCAAATTTACTTAGAAAAGTCATAATTTTCTAAGAGTGGAGATAAGCACGTTATTTAGGGTGGGTATTTTAATTTTTATGTTAATTGTGGAGAAGTTTAGAAAGGATATTAAGTGCTTGTCAAATACTGTCTGGTATTGGTACAGACAGTAAAGCTCCCTGGCTTGATGAAATCATCTCCTCTCAAGAGCTACATGGTACATTTAGATTGTGATGTTTGGAAAACAATTTTGACAGTGAGAGATATTTAGTCAATGATATTATTAAGTAACATCTCCATGTTCAGCTCCTGACTTATGCAAGATAAATCAGACACTGTGTCATTTTTCAAAGAGCTTATAGTCCTTTAGGAGATAAATTGCACACATAAATAAGCAGATGATAAATAGATACCAATAATTGTCATAACATGCACAAAATTGAATGAAGTTCTATGGATAAAGTAGAAATGTTGACTGCCAGATTAATTAAATCTCTATAGACTAAAGTTTTGTTCTCAAATAAATACAGCATAAATTCAAGTCTAAATTAATTGGTGTACAAAAACCTAATAGATTCCTAGTAGTAATAATTTTCAAACACTTTTCTCACAGAGAAAAATGCTTTATCTTGCTGGGATTGAGTTAACACACTCTAAACAACTTTCAAGTTTCATTTATTTTCCAAAAAATTTCAGGGCTTCAGGAATTCATCACAGCTTGTTTTACTGATATTTTTATGGCTGAAGAGAATTCCACCAATCCTTTCCTTGGAGGACAGGGTGGCTAATGACTGAAAATGGTTGCTGAAGGAAAGAGTGTCATTTCCTCTAATTATGTAGCTACCTAGTGACTATATGGTAAGAAGAAGAGGTTCACAGTACAAGTTAAGAAAGCTACCTAAGGGTAATGAGGGGAGTATGAATATCATCATAATATGTTGAATATATGTGTGAAAAAGTCAATAAAGGGAGGAGAAAATGCTTTAGATTTCTTTTCAATTATCTTAATTTGTTATAATTAAATGGCAAGCAAATAATAAACACAATATTATCATAACTTACTTCATGGAATTACTTAAATAAACACATTGCTTCTTTGAATGTTCCTTTATGTTTAGTTTTGTTTTACATTTTTAAACAGGTGAAATTTGGTCTTATTCTTCCAAGGACTTCTTCCCTTTGAGAATGGTCTGCCTGTGTCCTACTTTCTCTGGAAAGAGGAGCTGGAGAGAATGACATCTGTGTGGAGACAGGTTAATGTTACTGTCTGACATCCTCTTGTTCTGTATTCTCAAACATAATTTTAAAAAACACAGCATGGATAGGCGTGTCTTGGTTTCTTTTCCTAAGGGTGTGATAAAATTCTCTGACAGAATCAACTCAAGGTACTTATTGTTTCATCATGTCCTGCAACCATGCCTTTCACACCAATGTACTGGACCTTTAAATTGTGAATCAAAATGGTCCTCGAGTTCCTTAAGCTGCTTTCACCAATTATTCTGACACCACAGTGAGGAACATGGTTAGTATAGTTAATAATAAAGCTGATATTGTTTAATATAGTTCATAAGAAAGGAGAGAGATTTACTCCTATAATAGAAATGGTATCTTGGCATTTGTAGTACACTGGTGCTCTTCTCTCTCTATTTATGTACTATGTCTTAGTAACTGCTTCAAAAGTAAGTAGTGTGTTCTTCCTGTGCAAAGAGTTGGTTGACCTGTTCAGACACATTAACAGAAAATGCTCTCTTTCCTTGATTGATTCCCTCATAGTCTGTCTCCATCTCTTTGGGTCTGGCTCCCTCTCTGTCTCTGTCTCCCTGTTTCCCTCTTTTTTCTTCCTTCCCCCCCTTATTTCCTTTTTGCCTTCCTTCCCCTTTCTTTCATTTTTTATTACTGTTTCTGTAGTCCAGTCTGGCTTCAAATTAGCAACACCAGCACCCCTGCTTGAGTTTTGCAATATGAGCAAACACCACCACATACCCCATCTACAATTTGAAACCTTTATTCTTCTTCTATTTTATCATCTTGAAAATGTGCCTTGCTCCTTAGTCAAAATATCAAGAGTAATTTTAAATATTTGCTTTTATAAATCATACTTTTTGTATATGTGGGGGGAGAGTATGTGTGCATCAGTACAGATGCCCATAGAGTACCTATGAGGGCATCACATCCCTTGAAGCCAGAGTTACAGGTGATTGTGAGCTACCTGTCATGGGTGTTGGAAACCAGAGATCTAGTAGAAAAATTGGTGCCTATAACCACTGATCCATCTCTCTGCACCCTCACATGCATATTCATACATATCTTCAGATATGTATGACATTAAATCTACCAAGCCCTTATGAGTTTCTTACTTTAAACATTTGCTTTAAGTCCCTTGGGTCTCATGAAAAAAATCTGCAAGTGAGCTTGCTTAGCTGACTTCTGAAGCACTGTTATCATTTTGCCCCTGGCTGTAGTCAATTTAATGTTTTCTTTACTAATAGGTTACCCTATTAGTATAAATATAGACTCAATTGTCAGTGCAATGGAATTCTATGTTATGAACATTCAAGAAGGGGAAAGCTTATATTTATCTTGAAGCTCTGAAATCCAAAATTCACCCAGTAGTCTAAAAGACAACATAACTAATTGTTGTAGAATATTACTTAAACTATGTAATGTGTGTTTCATTTGTTAATGCTGCAACTGTTTAATTATGTACAGGTGTGTTGCTTTTGTTTATACTGCATTTGTTAAATTATGTGAAGATGTGTTGCTATTTTACCTTGCCTGCCTAAGGCACCCAATTGGTCTAATAAAAAGTGAAAGGCCAATAGCTAGACAGGGATAGAGGAATAGGGAGGGCTGGTGAGCAGAGAGAATAAATGGGAGAAGGAATCTAGGCTTGAGAAGAGAGAGAACAAGAAAGAAAGAGAAGGAGACTCCCAGAACCAGCCAGCCAGGCAATAGTCAGCCAGCCAGACACGAAATAGGACATACAGAATGACAGGGGGAAAGGCCCTGAGGTAAAATGTAGATGAAGAGAAAAAAAGCTAATTTAAGTTATAAGAGGTAGTGGGACAACCATAAGATAAGGCTGAGCATTCATAACAAATAATAAGTCTTCATGTCATGATTTGGGAGCTGGTTGAAGGCCCAAAAGACTATTACATTTGACATACCAACATAGACCCCAGATTTCTATATAGTGCCTGAGAAAGCTGAAAAAGAGAGAGAGAGAGAAAAAAAAAAGGATATGGCTCCTTAAAGTGTCTCTTCCATATAGTGAGCACTTGAGTAATTGGCATGATTAGTAGAAATAGAAAGCTAAGTAAAAATGCCTGCCACAGTGCCGGGCACTGGCTTCCTAGAGCTGAGGCAGTTAGACTCAGCTCCCAGTTGAACACAGCTCTTGGTCAGGTTCAAGGGGCATAAAGCCTGGCTTTCATGAACCTGAGTTGGGCAGAGCCAGACACTAGTACAAAGCCACTTAGCAGTTTAAAGTTTGGCTCACAGAGTCAGAAAAAACAACCAGAGACATGAAATGAAGACAGGTCTAGATGGAAAAATCCTCTAAACAGGTTACAGTGTGTTTAAAAATATGCATAGGCTTAAGAAAGAAAAGAAATTGGGCATAGACAGTCACAGGAAAAATAAATATTTAAAAAATAATGGTAAAGTCTTTAAAGAGAGGGCAAAATAATGTAAAGGAAAAAAAACACATAAAGATGGGAAACACACAAGGGGTCTGGATCCTGTATAGTGTTGTATTAACTTTGAATTTTTTGAACACTGATGAGCGAATGACAGCTGCTGAGAGATACGGGATTGTACAAGGGACTGCTGAACTAAACCAGCCTAGATGTGTTAGGTATGACTTAACTTTAAAATGGAATTCAGAAAATGGTTTGTGTTGGGAAAGAGGTTATGCTTTTATTCCCACAGAACTAGAAAGGTTGTGGATTCCTTCAAGATTAATAGAGATTAGGTTTGATTGAGGAAAACCTCCTGAAAATCTTGGCTAAAATAAAGCAAGAAAGACTACCAGACAGGTGACATATATACTGATCCCTCTGCATGGGAACAGTACTGAGACTGGGCAACAAATGTTACAACTAGTTTTCCTAAAACCTGATCATCATCTCAATTTTCTCAGGCTTCCCTAAAAATACCATTACCCTCAGACAAAATATATATGGAAAGCACCTACTTTTTACTAATTAGTATGTTTAAAAGTGTAAATGGACTGAAGATCTGTTAAACATAGTATAAATATGAGAAAATGCAAAGAAATAATAATAAATCACAGATTATAAAAGATAAATAACTTTGGGATTTTAATGGAAAATGTTCTAAGGAAATTGAATGGTGACAAAATGAAATGCCATTAGCTTATTGTGATTAACAATTTAAAAAATTTTAAATTGTTTTTAGAATTTCTTGCATGAGTATGCTGCTATTGCATCCTTTCCACCTCTTCTATTCCCTCATCCTAACCCTCCATTTTCAGGTTCACAAAGTTTTTCTTTTACAGTTATTACTTTTAGATATAAATGAAACTTACTGAGTACATTTACTGTTGATCCAATAAACACATGTTTAGGACTGGCAGCTTGGGTTTGAATAAGCTATAAGGGCACTCATTGCTTAAGAAAACCCTTCCAGAATTCATTCATATCTGATAATGTAAAACTAAGCAACTACTCAAGGCTGAAGCGGTCATAGACACTACAGAAGAGAACATTACTACTAAATAATATTACTAAAATACTACTACTAATATTTTCCTAAGTCAGCAAAACCTGTAACTATATTCTAAAAGTTTATTCCCATACCTGTGAGAAGAGTAGCTTTCTTATCAAATTTCCTCAAAGGGGGCTTCTTCTTGAAGCAAACTAAAGCTACTACAGAGATCTACAAATCATCAAAATAGAGACTAAGCGACCTGGGTTGCCCATCACCAGTTGTATCTACAGGACAACTCATAGCACTTAGGCTCAGGGAACATCATGGAAGAGGTTCTGGTGTGGGAGTTGGGTTCAGGGTGAAGTGCAGAGGGGATGTGTGAAAGGAGTTAAAGGCAAAGAGATAGGAAACCTACATCGAAATTGTGTACATTTTTAAATGTAGTTTACAGATAGCTCAGCAGTCCTTGAAGAAGGTATTTATTCTCTGTTGTTGAAGACTGTGTCTAGCCAAATGATAGATTTCAGTTTTATCAAATTACTATCCAAAAAAGCGTGGGTCCCCATAAATGATTTTGAATATATGTTCTTTAAAATTTAGATTTTAAGAACTCACTGACAACTTTGAGCAGAGAAGACATGTGACTAACTGAGCAGTGACTACTAAGTAGACAAGTAATGGAGACTCCATATTAATAAATATTAAAATGATTATGTATGAGAAGTATTCTTTCAGTCCGTATATGCTTTCCATGATACAAAGAAATGCTAATATTTTATAAAATTCTGAATTATTCTAAATGAATTCATTGTATAACTATTTGATTATTTATAAATAATAATATACAATATTAATACTTTTCTCATTTTAATTCTTTTTTTTTAATTCATTTTGAAGTAGTGGTAACTGAACCCAGTATCTTGCATATACAGAGTAAGAGTTCTACCAGGAGTTTTATCTCCAAGTTCTATATTCATAAATTTTAAAATTCAAAAATTTCACAGTTATGTTTCCTAAATTCTTTAGTAAGGATCTTAGAAACAATATAGACATAATTTAATCCTACATTCCACAGGAAACTTTGAGATTTTTGAGAAAACTGGCTAAAAATATACCATAATCAAAAACTGAAAAGTCATTTGTACAAGTTGAGGAGGAGTTAAAGTATTTTCCCTTTGTACTGTCAAGAGTAAGAAAACTATTGGAAAACAATAGCTAGAAAAACTTGGGAAGCTGATAGAACTAATCAGCACTCTTGGGGACACACCTGGGTGACCCTTGCTGTAAATAAATATGCAGGAAGACGTCTAACAAAGTTGGAGTTCTATGTGGATGATACAGTAATGATCTATAGGCAAGCATGTGCAAGTAACAGCAGGAAGTAATGTCTTACATGATAAGTAAATTCATGGAGAGAATTTACTGTAGCTCAGAATATACTAAGAAAAATGTAGAAAAGTCCTTGCTGGCTAGAATGTTTCTCTATAAAGATTTATTTCAATTGCTGGAGAATTTAATAATTATACTTATTTGACAGTTTAATATTTCCAAATTGAAGTATTTATGAACTATTGAACTTAGAAATGACTTGGAACTGGTTCTGATTTCAAGTACAAAAGCCTACAAAATAATTAATGCATATAGTTATATATGTATGATTATACAATGAAAAAACCATCCTAAATTATACCAATATATACCATGTTTCTATAAACAACATAATTGAGTAAGATATAATGGAAATAGTGCATTATTTTCAGAGCTGAAAGAATATATTTTTCTTTTATTAATAAATTAATATAAATTATGATGTTTTCACATGTGAAAATTAGTTTAGCCCTGAGTTTCCTTTTCAAATTATGTCTTTTCTGTATATTTTTCTTAATTTTAAAATAACAATTATTAAATACAATTAGTTTAACCAATGCTTTGACCAGAGTTTTGCTCAATATTTTAGTTAATCAATGTGAGTACTATTTTTAATGGAAAATCTGTTCTATGTATTATGTGTATTACCTGGCTTTAGAAACAATTCTAGTGAGAAGATATGTACAGTATTATGTACCATACATCTAATATAAGAGAAGTAAAAGGAAACTCTAGGACTTAGAAGGGAGTTTTTTCCCAGAGCAAGGAAAATTTGGCATGTGGAAAGAAACCATTCTGTAAACAATAGTTTGGGAAAGTATAAGTATTTTTTACTTCATCCTTACATATTTGGAAAACATTTGGAGCTTGAGAAACTAAGTGTGATATGCATATCTTTATACACCTTTTGGGTTTAGTTTTAAGGTAGAATCAATATCAGGATTATTTAAAATAGAAACAAATAACTCACTTGATCCAGGGGGAATAACAGCAGATTACTTACATTAAGGTGGCTACCATGTTGACAAATACATAGTACATTAGTAAAGATGGTTTAGGAATCATGTAACAGAAACTTGAATTTAGTTTGGCTAAATTAGTAAATACAATGTCTTAACAACAGAGATACTCTAGAATCTTCTAAAGGAAACAAGCCAGCATTAAAGAGGATCTCTCCGTGTTTTCTGACAATTGGTTCATAGGTAGGTGTTCAGTGTGTTTCCAGAGACAATGTACAGTTTTCTGCTTTGGGTTATGTAGTAATTTAATTCAATATTAATGTGAACACAGTGTCATTGTGTTTCTTCCCTCATGCCATTCTCGCCTACAATTTTACATGTTCAGTAATTGGACTTCTCTTGTCTAGCAAAGCTTACATATTAAATAGTATTTACTGGGTCACAAAGAGAGAATATCCCTGGATAAAACAGAGTTTATTAAAAGTGTGCCAATCCATTAGCTTAACAAGGCCATGTCAACACAGTTTATCTTGCACACTGTCCTGAAGAGTGCCAGTTTCCTTCTAAAATGAGCTTTCCTGGTGGAATAGGATGGCTTCCAGCACAGTAAGGGTCTGGTGCCTCCTCATTTACAGCTGCCTCCGAGAGAACTGGGACAGTGTCGACAAGTTGTCATGAGCTCTACTCTCACTGAACTAGTGGAACTAAAAAGCTCACAATACAGAGAAAAGATCTCCCCCTCCCCATTTCCCTTCCTAAGCATCTACATTTCAATAGTCCACCCTTTTCAACTCCCATAAAAATCTCCAACATGGTGTCTTTAGTTGTGAGTAATACTTAAGAAAAGTCTTTAATTCATCAGCTGTTATAACACTTGTGTTGTATTTCCCCAGCAGATAAAGTAAGTAGGATACAATCACCCTAACCCTAAGTGTAAAAGTTCATTAACACTGCATTTGAATTAGTGTGCCTGGGAATACTGAAAGTGACATGGAGCTTCAGAAATCCATATGATGTTGCTTGCATCGCCCACTTAAATGTGCTGGAAACCTTGTAAAGACTAAACAACGGAGTAATAATATTTCACTTATTAGTAAAGAAAAATGTAAGACTGTGATAGTTCTTCGTGGCAAATAATGCTTGTTCCACCACTAATAGTGAAATCTGTTTCAGTTTTATATTTTATTAACCTTAAGTCTTGGTAGTAAACATCATTCCAAAAAGCAACTATTGCAACATGTGCAAGTAAATGTACTGTGTGAGTACAGAGTCAGTTATTTCAGGTGCCACTGAAATTCAAGAAAAATGTGTTAATGTATTGCAAGGGAATAAGCTGAAGGACTTTTGCCTCATTCTTAAAATTCATAGTTTTCCTGATAAATATAAATCTTATATATTACTACAGTTTGACCAAAAACTATTTCCTTGCAGATATTTATGTAGTGTTTTTTCATTTGGTTAATGATAAATAGTTTGGAATGCTACCATTAACAGAAGAGGCACTGTCATAACTCAACTACAGCAGACATATATGTGAATGAAAAGTAGCTTTGACAAGTAAGATCATAAAATGTATAAAGCTGGAAGAAATATAAACTTTTGTTTCAGGAAGACAAAAATAAATAATTACAAGTGAGGACTGAAGTTACTTAAAATGATCACTGATACAATTTCTAAATAAAAAGGTCTATAAGATCATTTTATAAATACATTTATAATAATATTTGGATTGTTTTTTAATTGATGATGCTGGACTGCATATTTTCATATAGATCTCAAATCTCTTCTAAACTTACTAGAAAAGTCTTTACAAAATACGTTGAAATTATCATTATACTTTGGAATAAGTTATTCTCAAGTCACTAAATATGATTCTTCTTCAAGCTAAAAGAATTGTCATTCCATTTTTTTTCTAAATTCCAAAATATAGGGATTCACATATGTACTTGTATTAGTCAAGTAAATTTCTTGAAGTATGAAATATCTTGTAAAGTCATTAAAGAATATAATGAATATTGTTTTCTTTTTCACCCTATAAATTTTACTACTACTTTGTAGTTATAATTTTAAGGATATATAGATTAAATCAAAACAAATACAGGTAGATATTAGGAGGTTAAATGCATCAGAAAGTCAGATAAATATTCTAAGGTGCTAGAAAACTGTAGGAAGAAAATTAATATAGTCATAGGGGAAGTAAAATCCATGATGATTAAAGTACAACCTGCTAAGATGATGTTAATTCAGCAGGTTATAATAACAAGAAGATTCACATCGTCTGTGCATGAAGCAGAGGTTCAGTAACTCTTTGTGACGAAATGTGGGAAAAGGATGGACTGCCAGATGCTAGAGAAGGAACACAGTTCTCTCTCATCAGAAAAACAAGCTGTATTTAAAGTTCCATGTCTCATATACTGAAGTTATTATTTTGGAGTTGATTAGGAGTGATAATGTTCCCATTTCCTAGGAACTCCAAAGACCATGCCTCAGTAGCACTAAGAACACTCCCATCTCTTCCATTTGTCTAGCTGTAAGCTTCAATGGTGTTCTAAATTGATTTAGTGCTAATACCATAGTTAGGAGCTGTGGTCTCCTTGTTCATGTTCCATGTTTAAATCCTGTGTTGGACATGATGCAGGTCTCTGACATGAGTGACTGACTAGTAACATGTTAGAAAACATAATTTTTTATAGATACTAAGCTCATAGGATTGGTACTTCAAGTTGTAGGTTTTATCTTCCATTCTGATCTATTTTCTTCACTGTTAATTGGAAGAATCATACCTTTCAAAGAACTATTTGATGACATTGTGGTGGAATGTGTTTAATATTTGTATAATTTCTGAAGCACAGTTAAACTTTATAAATACCAATTTTAGCTGTGACATTTGTAGTAATTCACTATTAGAATACAGTTTAGGCTTACAGCTAGACAAAGGGAAGAAATGGGAAAACCCACAGAGCCTTCTGAGGAGTAGATCTTTGAGTTCCTATGAAATGGTAACAGTAAAACTCCTTAGACAACACCAGAGTAATCGATTAACAAAACACCGATGGAAGAATTTTTAAGTATACATCACACTACTTCTGTCTAAAGCATTAACTTATGAAAATTTATTTATATGTTTTAAATTATTTGTTCTCAAATTCTCTTTTATTGTGTATCTCTGGAGTAAAATACTAAAAAAAGTGGAGCCAATACCATTTTTTTTACTAGTGTCCAAATATGGAACAGAATTTCATTTGAAATATTAGTTTCCATGTTTCTTGATCTTGTAGTTTGAGCAAATGGTTATTTGGTAACAACAGGAATGATAGAATATTAGTGAAACCAATAACTATCAATCTATATTTTCATAGAGAAATCATTATTTTCCAATGTCATCTATATTTAGAAATATTTACCCCCTTAAAATCAGCTATTTATTCTAAGTCTAGTGATGCTATTTTGTGATACATGAACAATGATATATTTGCATTACATTAAATTAAATTAGTCATCTCATACTGTTTTAGCAATCCATGTAATTTCTGGGTAATTTTTAGAATGTGTGTAATAAGAATGCACAATGATTCAAAGCTCATTTTATGTAAACAGAATAATTAATACAGAAATCTCAAATGGTATCAACTGTCAAAATGAATATTCTTATGACTTAGAAAAATCTGGCTTACTGCCTTGAACAATTTAGAAAACATTAGATAATTGGCTTTAAGCACACTAAGTATATTCATAGTCATGCAAATGAGATTCAAGAAGGTATTATGTAAAAAATATTAGGGACTATGCTCCTGGATTGCTTGTTTCCTCTGTGATAATAAAGAAGATAAATTATGACAATGTTCATTTCAAAAACAGAGCACAATGGATTTTGATACAAAGAAATAAAAAAAGATAGAGTGGATTACAGTGATTCTGTTTCTCTTGAGGGAAAGTGTCATTCTGAAATATGTTCATCAAAATGTAAATGGGGTAAGGGTATTCTACTTGCCTATTGCCCTTTTAGAGCTTTTAAAGATATTATGCATATATTCAAATACTGACTTGAAGTCAGTGAAAAATCATGACACTCAAGTCCAAACATTCAAATCTAGGCAAGGCCACTGAGCAAGTCCCTCTAACAAACATCTAATATAAAAATCATAAATCCTAAAAGCAGGATACAACGAAAACTGAAAAAGTTATCTTTAATTCTATTCTATTTTCAGCCTTTCAGTTTGCCACTTAGTGACCTCTTCCAATATGAAACTTAATATGATGATACACAATTCAATTTCTTTTCCTCCAGTGATTTATTTCTTTTCTTTTCTTTTTTTTTTCGAGACAGGGCTTCTCTGTGTAGCTTTGCGCCTTTCATGGAACTCATTCTGTAGCCCAGGCTGGCCTCGAACTCACAAAGATCCGCCTGCCTCTGCCTCCCGAGTGCTGGGATTAAAGGCGTGTGTCACCACTGCCCAGCAGTGTTTTATTTCTATAGTGTATAATTTCTATAGTTGGATCTGTTATTATTCAGGCAATAATGTTGTAGCCAATTGTCTATCCTGTTTCTCTTGGTAAAGAGTGTTCCAAATATCAAGAGACAAAGCTTGTTTATCTAGATCATTATGTTCTCTATGCTTGTTTGGTGATACAAAGTTTGATATATTTAATTCTTAGCACAAGATTTTACCTTTTTCAAGTATTTTCCATTTTGGGTACCTGTGATCAAAACTACTTAGTTCCTTCTAATTCAGATTTACCACCAATATTTTTTACAATAATAAAATTTAAAGGGCCCATGTATGTTGGTGTACATTTTAATCTCAGACTCAGTCGACAGAGGAAGGAGGGTCTTTCTGAGATAGAAGACTGCCTGGTTTATATAGTGAGTTCCACATCATCCATGACTACATTATGACAACCCATTAAAAAAAATGAAGCTTAGATTTTCAATATCGCCTAAGATGGCTCATAGAAAACATAAATTTAAGAAGAGAAAGATGTAATAAAACATACAATAAGCGCATATGATGATACAAATAATGTATAATTTCAGCAAATTATCTTGAATGGGCTTTGTCACTTTCCTGCAGAGGCAGCCCCAGACACCTAGAAATTCCTATAACTTTCAGAGATGTGCCATGATGAATGTCTCATGGCTTCTTTTTGCCATTGTGTGATGCATGTTTCTTACACCTACTAGCAATTTTGGCCATCTGCTTTGCATCTTCATAATTTTACTGATGATGTTGGTTTGTCACATTATTACATTAGCAGTTTATTATAAAGTGTGAAAGTTAGTATCTGTATACACGTCTCAACGTCTTTAAATTCAAATCTGTCTATACTTGTAAAGAGATTGAATTAAAATTCAGTGTTAATGAACTTAAAAGAGGGTACATTTCCATCACTTCCAGTTGAGACTCATGTGACCTTGGGTAAATTTAGTTTCAAGTTTTTTTTTTAAATGAATAAAAAGAATTTTTATGTGAGAAGAAATATAAAATCAAGAAAGTCCCCTTCCTAATAATACCAGCATTGTAATGATATTCATTTAACAACCACTAATATAAAAATTAGGTTCAGAGAAAAATACAATCATTTAGATACTTAGATTATTTACAAATAAGCTATTAATAATTATATGAGTATAAATTATATTTCTTCCTTGGTTTATAGACAGGTTGGGTACTGAACTATTCAAATAGAATTCTCCATTTTAAATATAAGTAAGCTACTCTAGCAATGTACCTTCAAACAATAAGTATCAGGGGAAATAGAGCTATTTCAACCAGGATGCTGGGAGGGTATAGAAGCCTAACATCTATTGGTACCGATTAGGAATTAGACATTCCTTAACCACACTAACCACCTCCACTTATGCTTTTGAGTCAGATTATTCTAAATCACCTTGGTGATTAAAAATATTTCTGTTTTGTTTTAGTACAGCTGACTGAGTTACCAGGGAGGCTAACAGTCACAGAAATGGAGTTCTTGTACAATTCCTCCTTTGAGTACTTACTCATACACTTCACTCACAAGGTAAAACACAAAGCAGTTCAGATAAACTACAAGAACACACTGGCACCAGCCACAGCACCCGCAGGAGACAACTTGAGAATACTGAACAATTTGATTCGCTGTGCTTTTATTTTTATAAATTACCTAGTTTTGTTCATTACAAAGCAAGTCTATAATAATATAATTAGAGTAATCTGCTACTAAAGCAGTATCTACTGTATCTGAGGTATCATTTCTGAAAAAGTACATTTAAAAGACTAAGTGTCCCACTTTAAAAGTCTTCCAATGATGAGTTTGATAGTCTCACTGACTTAGGGATCAGCAATTAATCTTCTAGGATAGACAAAAAAGAGTAGAAAAATGACACAGGAATTTGAGTGACTTTTGGAAATTATGACATATGCCCTGGGAACACGGAACAGTGATAAAAATGATTACTGACCGTCTTGCATGGTGACAGTGCTATAGTTTCAGGCTTAGAAAACACCATGTGAAAACAGAGAACAAATGGCTGATTTATATGTAAATCCTCATTCCCTTACTAAACAATGCTGAGATTACTTAAAAAGAATCCTAGGTCCTGTAACTAGGCTCTACAAGGGAAAGTGACTGTTGCTTAAGCCTGAGAAACCAAGTTCAATACCCAGAATCCATGGTGAAGGAAGGAACCAAGTCCCAGAATCATCTGTCCTCTTTTTATGTCATGCATGTGCTTACACCAACAATATCACATCCAAATAATAATAATAATAATAATAATGATATTGGTAGTATTAGTACTTTTAGCACTAGTAGTAGTTAGTATCCTAACTTGTTTCCTTGAAGAAACACTAATTCAAGAAATAATGAAATCCCTACACCAGCACTTGCACTGCAACACACATCAAAAACTGCCAGCACTCGGGAGGCAGAGGCAGGTGGATCTTAGTGAGTTCGAGGCCAGCCGGGTCTACAGAGTGAGATCCAGGAAAGGCACAAAGCTACACAGAAAAACCCTGTTGTGAAAAACAAAAAACAAACAACAACAACAACAAAAAAAAAACTGATGGGGGAATGTTTTCCTGTACACTGTAAAAACGTGTTGCTCTAATTGGTTGATAAATAAAGCTGTTTGGCCTATGGCAAGGCAGCTTAGAGGCAGGTGGAAAATTCAAACAGAGAGACAGGAAGAAGGTAGGGAGAGATACCAGTAAGCCTCCCAAGGAGCAATGTGTAATGGGATGCAGATAAAGCTACAGAACATGTAATGATACATAGATTAATAGTTATGGGCTAATTTAATATATAAGAGCTAGCTAGCAAAAAGTTTGAGCCATGGCCATGCAGTTATAATTAATATAATCCTCTGTGTGTTTAGCTGGGGACACTTGTAGGAGAGGTTTGTTCTGACTGCCAGCAGGCTGGGACACAGGAAATCTTCCAACTACAAAAAACTAACCTCAAGATTCACCATAATTCAAAAGATATACTGTGATAAATTTTCCTTAATTTCAGCTAATTTGTACCCTTCCAATACCTTTCACAAATGGCATAGCCTAATCAAATCTTACATTATATTAAAAATTTAGTACCTTTCCCTCATTGTCCAATTTTAGAAATAACAATGGTTGATGTAGCATTTTGCTTGCAGCAGTATTTAAATAAATATAAATCAGGGAGTCTAAATTCTTTCTTCGACATTCAGACACCCAGCTTTCCCAATTCCATTTGTTAAATAGACTGTCTTTTCTCTATTGTGTATTTTTGGCAACTTTGTAAAAAACTAGATGACTGTTGTTATGTGTACCAACGTGTGGGTCTTTGATTCTGTTCCATTGGTCTTCATGGCTATTTTGTGCCAGTGCTATGTGGTTCGTGTTACTATAGCTCTATAATGCAGTGGCGCCCAACGTGGGGCAAGAGTTTCCACCTAAAACCTAAAAAAAAAGATTCTAAAACAGAGCTAAAAACAGCTTCCTAATTGTCTCTCTCAAATGAGCGACAGCTGCCGGTTTGAGCTACTGGCGGGTTCCTAGCGCGAAGCCTGCACGGCCATACAGTTTGAAACCAATATAAATGTCTGTGTTTACTTGATCGGGTTTGAGCGGCTTGGGACTGGCGGGTGAGAGAGATTTGTCCTGACTGTGGGCCAGGCAAAAAAACTCTAACTACAATGCAGTTTAATACCTGCTATGATAATCCATCTAACATTGTTCATTTTATGCAATATTACTTTGGCTATTCCTGGGTCTGTTTTGGTTTCATATGCATTTTGTTGGTTTTTATTTTATCTGAAGCATATTGTGGGCTTTTAACTAGGGCTGCATTGGAATCTGTGAATTGATTTTGGCAAGATAATCATTTTAAGTATTTTAATTTTACTGATTCGGAAAAATTGAAGGTATGTTCTTGTAGACAAATTTCTAAACCGTCTCACTAAATAAGAAACACAGAGCAAACTATAGGGATGAAAGCCACAGAGATCAGAGCAATAGTGATAGCCACCAACTAACCTTAGCTCACCATGTTGCCTTAGCTTCCCAAGAGAACCAGTTTCTTTCTGT
Source organism: Peromyscus californicus insignis (assembly GCF_007827085.1). Lineage (NCBI taxonomy): Eukaryota > Metazoa > Chordata > Mammalia > Rodentia > Cricetidae > Peromyscus > Peromyscus californicus. The sequence goes on from NW_026294480.1 coordinate 18,244,592, forward strand.
CTAACCTGTGGCTTTATTGCTTTGCTATTCTGCCTTCTCATTGGCTCTTAGTCCAGCTACCTCACTTCTTCATCATTGCCTGTCTGTACAGACCTCCAGGTCTCTGTGGTTGGTACTGGTTTAAAGGTGTGTGTCACCATGCTTGGCTGTGTACTTGAAAGCACAGAGACTCTGCCTGCCATGTGATCGGATTAATGGCATGTGCTACCACCGCCTGACTTTTATTTATGGATGGCTATCTATGTCCTCTGATCTCCAGGCAAACTTTATTTATTAACATACAAATAAAATATCACCACAATGTTCATCTTCTCATGTTCACTATCTCAAGGGTATAACGGGGCAGTTTTATAAGACCTGCTCAATAGAAGGGAATTAATGACTGATACTGTAAATATAGCCACATATCTAGTGCTGGCAAGGATAAGTACCTTAGAGGAAAACCTACTATTGCCACTTTCCTAAACTATTCTAGTTCCTAACTGCATTCTAAATACTTACCTTTATACTCATAGATAAGGGGTAGCTATCACCCCTAATTAAAGACATTTCCTTTCAAGTCATATATAGACCATTACAGTAATCTACATCTGTTGGAAATGCAGAGGACAATGAAGTGACTATGCTGTGTGCAACCAAAATTGATATACCAACAATGCAACCATACACCTAAGGCTGGGAGAAGATAATGGAAGCGTGGGAGGAAAGGTCATAAAAGCATGATAATCATGACATCGACTGGGATGTCGTGTTTTCTATATATGACAGGAAAGATGTTCCAGTGAAATACCAACAGGTTTCCTAGCAATATCTGTCCAATAATAACATCAGTTGACATGCCAGTGCGGGTATAGTAAATCACACAAGGCTGCACTAGTTGATGTCAAGTTACATAAAATTAATGACTGTTGATAGATGTAAAATCAGTTTTCTTCCAGGGATGAGCCACCAGATAAGTATGTAGAGCTAGTATCAATGAAAGGGCAAAATATTAAATTGTATAAATTTATTATAAGGTGTTTTAAGAAATGTTATTAACGTGCTATTTTAAAACAGGTGAAACTGATGTAGTTGACATGAAATTTCACTTGAAAATAAAACCAATGAATAAGAAAAATTACATGATATCATAAAGATTAATAAAAAATACTCTCATTGTGTCCTTATAAGGCTGTGTATGTAAGTGACTAATTCTAATAAAGGGGGTAAAGTTTTAATATTGAGATTTATTACTGCAGGGAACTTTTTAGATATTAACTTGATGAATCTCAGTTTCATAGAACCTAAGATCCAGTCTATAAAATAGTCAATTTATAACATATAATTAATTTTTAACAGTTATATAATAAGAATGACATTAATTTCAGGAATACTATCACTACTCAGTGTTAGATACATTTACTCCTCAATATAAAGTTAAATGTCTTCAATATAACTCCTCTGATAACTCTTAAATATAACCTGAGGATTATTTGAAATTGGGGATGGAATATTTATTACTATGAAAATCTCTTTCTGAAACTTTAGCACTTGTATTCACAGTGCTTCCAGGAGACGGAAATAATACAAGCAGTGTGCCACCAGGGGTGTTTACAGAAATGACCATGCATTAGTTTTTCAAAACCTTTTAAACATCTTTTCTTATGGTTCTTGACAGCTGAGGGCAAACAAGGTTCTTTGTCAATTTATGGCTGAGCCAATACCTGTAAAGATCCTCTGAGATTACTGTGAGCTTCAGCTAATGTCCGTTTCTTTTATGCTACATCTGGGCATTGAAGACTGACGGCTTCCTGGTTAGCTATCTGTCTCCCAGACTCATTTACCTGAAGCGTAAAATGAAGAGTGATGAGCTTTTGGGGTGGACTTAATATTTAGCACATTAAAAGCTAATTTATTATAGATTAATGTGACCTTAACAATACCAGGTTTTCCTCATTTCATTTTATTTTTTGAGTAAGAGAAAAAAAATTTCCCAATGGGAAAAGCCCAAGCTGACTTATGATAGGGTATACTCTACTGTAATGCTTAGAGATCTTTGTATGACCAGACTTCTAGAGTAGAAAAAAAGCCAAGATTTAACTTGAAGAATGCGTAGTCCTATACTTTACTTGGATAAAAGAACAAATAGTATTATTTATTCGGTATATATGATCACATTTGAAATACAAGGGTAAGAGTATAAATGTCTTATTTGAATAACACTAAAACTTATGTGAGGTTGTAGATTTATTCTATTCAATTAAAGAAATTTCTTTTTCCATGAAATAACATTTTGCAAATTAGATAAGTAACATAATCAGGATTCACATGGATTCATACAAATACATATCTTAATGTGAATACACAGATATTCTAGCACCCCTTGTATTAGAAACAATCTAAGCAATAGCTGAATATACCTAGAGACACAATAGCCTTTATTTCATGACAAGTGTATATATGTTCTTGTCTGAAAGGAAGTTGGTGCCATGGAAGAAAGCTCAAGATTAATTTTACACAATTTTAAGTCTTTATATTTTTTTTTATTTTTTGAGTTACAATAACAGAGGTGTAATTTACTATGTGAAAGCCTATTTCTTAATACTCTTATTTAAATGACAATCAAGTACAAAATAAGATCTAGTGCTGCAATAAAGTTGAGTTCAAATCCTCAGAAAAGTAAAATCTTGAATCTTCTTCTGCAGAAATTATAAAAACTGTTAAGTGAAAATTTACATCTATGTAGAGTACTGAATACATTCTTTAGTGGAAAGTCTGTACTTTCAAAGAAAGTCTTTATTCTCTATGTTCTTTCAGTTCCTATGTTATCCTTTGCCTTGTATTGACCTTACTTAGGTTTAAGATGGCAGTTCTTTTGGAAGTTGTGATTTTTAACAGGGGGAAGACAGAGCTGTGTTACTAAGAACAAAAAACCCAAAACTTATTTGCAGGAAAAATGTCATATGATGCAGAATTTAAAAAATTCTGTAAGCATGCCCACAGCCAGACTGAACATAAAAATAGCAGAGTTAACACCTACCTTTTAATAATGGTACTCAAATGTTAGAAGGTGAGAATACCATCTGTCTGCTGGGGAGTTTGGTTAGCCAATAAATTACCAGCTGTGTAAGCATGAGAACCTATGTTCAGATCCTCAGAAAGTCATGTAAAAGCCAAATTTTTACAGCAGCATAAATCTGTAATCTTAACTCTATGGAGCTGGAACAGGTAAATTGGACCTCATAGGCCAAAGAGCCTAGCTAAAGATGTGTGTTCTGGCTTTGGAGACTGTCTCAAAAAGTAAGGAAGGGAGTAATTGAGTATGACACACAGCTGGACCTTTGGCCTCTGTGTGCATACATATGATTATGAGCACACACATGCAAATGTGTACTCACCCATATGAAATCATACATGCACCCACACAAAGAAAGAGAAAAGCTTTCTATTTATTGATGAAATACAATGGCATTAGCCATTGTTTGATTGAAGTGATGTTTAATTGTTTGATGCCAAATATGGAGAGTTATATTTCTATACTAGAGCTAGGAATAAGGAATGATTCTCAATGTTACTACTGAAAACAGAACACTGTACTTTTTTCTGTGACAGGAGCTATATGTCAAATGTCATACTAGGAAGATTTCTTAAATGAATTAGCATTAGGGATGCATCTAGAAAAGATAAATGAAAAGCATCTGGCAAAAGTACTTCAAGAAGTTAGAAGTGATTATCTCAACCACAAAGACAAGGCTTAGGGAAAATAAAGCTACTAGGAATTTCTAATATTTTGTTAGTTATCATTCATTCATTCACTAAACAAATATGGATGGTGTACCAGTTGAGTTTAAGTACGTTCTCTTAAAATATTGGAGCTGCAGAGACAGCTGTGGAGTCAAGAGCAACTCTGACTTATAGAGGATCCAAGTATGTGAGTGTCCATATAGCAAGGCACAAACAGTTGTACCTCCAGTTCCAAGGGTGATATATCCACTTCTAGCTGCTTCAGGCATCGTGAACACACAAGGTACACTTACATATATCAAGACAAAATGCTCATGCACATAACATTAAAAAAATAAAAATTAATCAAAATGTACATTCATCAGTTCTGTCTAGATTATATTGGAGCAAAAAGAATCAAACTTCCAAACCATTACACTTCTTTTAAACTCGCTTTACTAATAAAAGAATATCTCTGCATTACTATTTTCACTTTATGTCTTAGTGTAATGTGGTAGTATGAGTTTATGAAAATATATCTTACAATCTGAGAGACTTGGACTTTAATGATCTCAGAGCCAAAGTTAGTAATACAGCTTGAGGTCACTTAGACATAAGACTGATATCCTACTGAGCCCTTAGACAGCATCTTTAGCCTTCCTTTAAGATTACAACATAACATCCAACCTCATTTGCCTTGGATTTCCTGTATAATCAACTTTTACAGCCGAAGCTAGTGCATAGCTATAATCTTAAATTATATATATAGCCTTCCATGCTTCTGCCCCATGAGTAATACATGTGCACATGTATGTTCTAGTAATATATGTTGAAATTAGAAAATAGAGTAAAAGCAGTTTTATAAAAATTAATATCCAATGGAAATGTTGGAAGTAACATATGGATATTGCTTAATAGCATTTATTTGTATGTTATATGGTTCGGTTGGATTCAGGTACTTAATTTCTTATAAGTGCTATTGAAGCCTTCTGTAAAGTGTCCCTCATTTCTTCCCTCTGAGATGCTTTATGTGCCGTCCAATACAAGAGAGATCAAAGCCCTTTGTTTATGGCACAAAAGGAGAGGCAGAAGGACAGAAAATATAGTTGACGTCAGGCAGGCACCAGCTCAGACTCATAAAATGGGCAGAATGCAGGCAGAAAATGACAGAACACAAAGAGAAAGAAGTAGAGAATTAAAATCTGGGCTTTATCTTATTCCAAGGGGAAGGGATTTTAATTTCTCCTTTCATATGCATTATTGCTAAATCTTGAGTTTAATGTTAATGCATTCAAACTAACACCAATGAGACAGTTAATTAATACATACTGAGTTCATGAATATGATTCATCAAATACCCTCCAAAATATTCTGTGATATACATGAATATAAATATATTTTTATAATAATAAATGTATTTTTAGGAAAAAAATAAAAGTGTAAGCTCGCTCTGTATAGTTCAGTGATAACAGTAAGAAATTATAAAGTATTTAGCCTCCTACATATGTAATAGTAAAAATAAATTGCCCAGTAAAAATCCTACCAACAATATTGAAAAGCCGAGGAAGTGGGTGAGAAAGACAAAGACAGACCGACAACCCCCCTCCCACATAAACACATGCCCACACACCCACATACACAAGAGATGAAGATGAGGACAGGGACAGAGAGAAATGTTAAAATTTCACTGAGGAAGAGGAACATGTGCACATAGGAACTAAAAGTAGTGACAGCATGCATTAGACCTGCCCAAGCTCAAGCCAGACTAAATCTCAAGGTAGAGATGGATGTGAGCACAAAGTCCTATCCACAAACAAGGAGCAATTCACAACTGATATGTACTGGGGGAGGAAAAATTGGTTTTCCTGGAGGGTTGGACCTGCTAGATCAACTAAGCACCAGTGTAAGAGCATACATCTAAGAACACACAGGTAGTACAATCATACTTAACTTAAAAAAAAAGTCACAATATTGGATGCCTTGAGAGGCACGAGGATCTCAGGGATGTTGGGTTATGGAGGTGAATATGATCAAAATACATTGCACAAAATACTCAAAAAAACCAATAAATATTAGAAATAAAAATTTCAATTTAGAACTGAATCAGGTGTGTGATGGTGGTGCACACCTTTAATCCTAGCACTCTGGAGACAAAGGCAGGCAGATCTCTGTGAGTTTGAGGCCAGCCTGGTCTACAGAGCAAGTTCTAAGACAGTCAGGGATACAATATAAACCGTGCCTAAAAAAATAAAAATAATAAACCAATCCAAACTAAAACAAAACAAAACAAATATAAATAAAAACAGAATCACTCACAGTGAGATTCATGCACTTCTCTGCCTACTAAACCTACCAGATATTAAATGAGAAAATTTGAGCATTCTGAAAGAGGCAGGAATGAAACTTGAATATATCCAGTGAGAGTGTCTAGTAAGAACACAGTCCTTCCCTCTTTCTCTTTCTATATAGAGTGATGTTTACTCAGTCACATTCCAGAACTTTATCCTAATCCTTTAGTCATTCAGTTCAAAGGAGGGTAAGAGTCTATGACCAAAGTCTGACTTGGGAATAAACACAGGCCTGTAGAGGTCAGCTTCCTCTGTGCTCTCTACTAGGTAGCCTGTCTCTGTTCTGTTGAGAAGTCCAAGGTTGGAATGGTTAATACAACTCTATTGTGAGCATTAGGCAGTCACAGATTGTTCTCATAGCCAATCTCCGAACTTCTGTCAGTAATTAATATAACAAGTTAACATCTGCCTTCATCTCCTTGATCTCTGTAACTGTCTCTTTGCCAGCTTTGTAGGATTACTGATTTTGCTAGCTTGGGTAAGATAAATAACCTTAGCCTCTCTCAATGTGTTTATAAGCAAAAAAAATCAATATTTTTTTAGGGTTAAGTTGATGTTATTGATATTTTAAATCTTCACAGTTTATTTTGGCACATAGAAAGTGTCACTTGTATGTTATTAAACAAATAAGCCTTGCTTGCTAACTTCTTCAAATCACCAATGTTGATGGTAGAATGGTATCCATATTATTCTTTTAATAACTTTGTTGAATAAAGGGAGATAGAATTTATTCAGAACACAACTGAAAATGCAGTGAACAGCCTGTGTTGTAGGGAGCTTGTGGGAGTAAAACACATCTGTGACTAGGGTCTAGATAAGCTTTAGTGATGTATCGAGCTGTAGAGCAATTGTACTAACACCATCGGAGTATGGGAGAGCAATTAGTTTCAGGACATTTTAAATAGCTCATAACTGTTTTACATTCCCTGATAACAAAGATGTTCAATGTATCCATACCGTTTCAATCACTTCCAGCCAGACAGTTCTTCTGTCTTTTATCACACAGATATTTTGTTTTGTGGTGAAAAGTATGGTGGCCATAAAAATGTTATAGCCTCGTCCTTGTACTAGAACATATACGTGCTTCACTCTTAAGAATTTTTAGCAAAATTCAATAGTGCTAGGGATCTTTAGGTGAGGAAATCAATATAGATTATTTAATTTTGTCAAATTCCAGTCATGCCCTTAGAGATACAGAAAGAGAAATTTTTAAAATAAACAAAGACATGAATTGGAAGGAGTAATATTAACAAAAAGGCAGAGATTTAAGGGATTCCACATAAACCAATCAGCAAAGGATGTCAGTAATCTTAAAGTTATAAGAGTTTTTTTCAGGATTTTTATAAAGGGACTGTGGCCTTGATAACTCACTTATCTAACCTAAGTTACCTTTTATTATGTCTTGACTTGTTTAAAGAGCCCAATTAATGAGACAGTTTATAACATTACTGAAAAATAATATCTTTTCTTATGAAAAGTGATCAATCTTATAAAAGCATATGACCATATGGCTATGACTTTGGAATTGGGTGATAGCTAATGGTAGGAAAGATTTGAAGAACTGTGATAAAATATTTTGTAGATTGTTTTAAAGAGACTCTTGGTAGACAAATGACAACATTGTCTAAGGTGAGACAAACACATTTTGATGTAGTACTTCATAAAAATATTGCAACAGGTGAAGTATTTGTGAAAATATGAATATTAAGTAGATAGAGGAGGCTAAGGAGAAAAAGAAGAAATATTTCCGATAATCCTTGTTTAACCAGCAGTGCCCAGTATTTGTCAGTTCCCTGTTGTGTAAGATGCCAAGATAGTGTGAAACCCTAACTGAGGAGATTCTCAGCAAGGTGAGAAAAGAAAACCTGACTCACTATTCCATTTGTGCTTATCAATTAAATGTAAGATAAAGAAATAAATTGAAAGAAGAACTGTAAACAAGGAAACAGAGAGAAGATGCAATGTCACCGTTATACTCAAATTAGTATAATGTGACAAGCCAATAAATGTTAATAACACCTCAACTGGGAGAGAATGGAGATAGCAACGTCCTCTGTGAATTGATATTCCATAATTGCAGATAAAAATCCATTTTGTTTTAAATTACCTGGTTTGTGGTAGTTTGTCTTGACATCTACAGGAACTAACACAACCCAATAAAATCTCTTCACATTTAGTTTCTCTCAGGTCTATTTCTCTGAGACTTGTCAAAAGAAAAAAAAACTGAGAATAATTACGTTATTTGGGCACATGAATCAATTATCTTTCTTTCAGACATATTTTATGCATCTATTACATATTAAAATAATCAAATAGGTGTGTTGTATAGGCAGTTTGTGGGTCCAAATGATACTGGAAATGCCATATCTATAGAAATTAATGAGGGAAGCATTAGAACTCAGAACAAATTTTAAGATATCAAGATATGAATCTATTGTGTCCTGATGAAACACTATAAGTTAGGAAATGGTAGATAAACTGTGAATATGGAAAAGAATTATGAAGGACAATGAGGATTTGTATTTTGTTTCAGTAAAGTAGTCCCCAACTAATTCCATTCCTACCTGTAACTTCATCCATCACTTTCTGTCTTAGTTTACTCAATTTTTTTTTTCTCATCTGGTATTTTTGAGTTAATATCAGAGGTTAGAATTAATGATGGTACACTCTTTCTTTTGTACTGATGATGGTTGGTTTGCACATTTTATAAATATGTTGTGCTTGATTTTTATTGTATTTTTAACCTTGCTAAACATCCTTTATTCGAAATCATCTGTAACTACAAACAAGAGAATTATAACAGTGTCATAAAAATATTTCCTTTTGGTTATAGTTATTATATGATTTCTAGTGCCCAAAAAGAAAAAGAGGGTATAAAAATACATGGAGGAAAACTTTGTAGGGTATTTAAGACATTGGAAATCTGATTAAATCAAAATTCTTCTATCCACCATAATTTCAAGATACCACATGTCCATAGTGATTTTTGTTTGTTTTTTATTTTGTTTTGTCTGTTTGTTTTTTAACTTGGCTTGAAATCTTGTTTCTTTGTTCACTTCTGCCTTGTATTTACTCTAGATCAATGTAGCATTAAAATAGTCATATTTTCTTCTAATCTTTTAGGGGTATAAAATGTTGTATATTATAGAATGTTGTTGGATCCAATACTTTATTACATTTTCTCTTTTTTTCCTCAGCTGGGCGTTTGTGACCCAGAGAGAAGGGCATGCTCTCTTTCTCCCCCATGGCTGTGTGTGAATCAAATTGTGATGCATGCTTAATGAAATGAAAGTAGAAATTTTTGGCATAATTTCTAGGGATTCTATGAAAAAATGACAGCAAAGTCCCATGACCCTTCCTCTTTTCCAAATGACTTGGGATTGGACACAAAGTCAGTCCTAGAAATAGAGCCTTTAGAAGTAAAATAAAATAAAAGGATCCAAGTGCCTTAGGCCATGCAGAACCAAGCTAATCCTTATACCCAGTGTCCATATTCATCACTTTAAATGAGAACTGCTATCCTATTTAACTGAGGGTCTTTGTTGTTTGTATTTAAAACTAATCTTAATTGATGCGGATTTTATCTTAAATTTAACTCTCTTGATGCAAGTTTAATAATAAATGCCATTGGCTTAATGGACATTGTCCAACAACAGATGGTAAAGACTCACATGGCAGACTGGATAATTTGACCCTATGACATTGTAGCAAAGCATAGTAAAATTTTTATGTCTGTTCCCTTATAGAGCAGATCACGTGCTGTTGAAGTGGTTAATTACGTTATGATATTATTTTGAGTTAGATTTCATTTCATTAAAATACCATTAAAAAATCCTAGTCTACAGTATTTTAAAAAATGTGTTGAAATACAAATAGGGTCTTTAAAGAGGTAACTAAGTGAAAATAATTATGTAGTGAACCTTAATCCAGAATGGCCTCACAAGGAGAAGAAATTGAGTATGTTTACACATGGAAGATATCCAATACAAAGACAAATGGAAAACAAGACAAAAGAGACTTCCACTTGTCCGGGAGAGAGACATAGTAGGAAATCAAGCCTGGTAGAACTTTACTTCTGGGTCAGGATATTTAATACAATACAATGTATAGTACATTAATTACCTCTGGTAATATGTCGAGTTTTATAAAATAGAATAATAGTCTATATAACCAACAGCTGTAATTAAGTGAAGGAAGATCTTTTCTAAAGGCAGATTATACTCATTCACTTAGAGCACACCAATAACATGGAACGTTGTCGGATAGAAATACAAGCTGTTTTACCTCAGGATGAAGCAGCTCAATGTACTGGCTCCCAGGCAGCTCAGTAGCAAGAGGTCTCTGGTCTTTCCACTGAATTAACTTTAATGAAGTCTCAGCCATAGAGTGAAAATTGCTCTGGACAAAATATATAATCAAAAATACTTCTTCACAATAACTCACCCTTTTAAGAGTATTTCTAAGTGAGAATGCCAAGTTGAGAAAGGATGGAAATATGAATGGAGCCTCCTACTCTGGAATCTTTAGACATTATTTTTGTTCTACTAAGATGGGAGGAATGACTATTAGGATGTCCTTCACAGACCAACTGGAGTTTCATGACCTTCAAAGCAAGAGAAATGGAATGTTATAGTGCCAGAGACTGTCCGGTTTTCTTCTATTTGCACTTTGTGTTTGAAATGTTGGTTTATAGGAAGACCTTTGATACCTTTCATCAAAGATATTGGTACTTGCTACATTTAAATGAAGCTTTACTTATATCCTCATGATCTAAGTTTTAAAATCTTTTTCCTAAAACGCTCCTCAATAAGCTCTGCTTTATTTCATAATAAAATATAAGAACTTCCTCTTGATTACAGAATGGTAGATGTGTCAGCTCCTGCAAGGGCTTCAAAGTCCACCATTTTGGAGTTTTGCCAAGCTGAAGATAACTTTGTATATGCATGGTTTCTTTCTGTCTCATGACACTGGCTTTAGAAGATTGGGGCAGAAGAAAATAGCAGGAGCACTAAGGTATCTGTGATGGAATTGAGACATACTTCTAAATAATTAGTGAGTAATAGCTGTGTTAGCTGGTATAAATGTGTGCCTTTGAAGACTTGTGTACATCTACTTATTATATGTACATATTTGCTCATAATTTTGTGTACTGATTTCTATCATATCTATCTGTCTATCTCTCATCTAGCTAGGTAGCGAAGTAGCTACCCACCTACCAATCTCTATACCTATATTTCATCTTCTTAGAGTGTTGGGAAATATCACAAATTCTTTATAATTTCATAGGTAACAGTTATATATACCCTTCAAAGGATAATACAAAAATCATATATATATATATATATATGAAGTATCTTAATGTTTGCTCCTGTTTTTCCCCTTTTAAGTCATAATTTCAAGCTTAGCCTGCAAGTCCTCAATACAATGAACCTCTATCCATTAAAGTATCATTTTAATGCTTCCAGCCTCAGAAAAGGACATCTGTTTCATTGCCAAACTCACATGTGGACAAAGCACATAATGGAGCAAAATAAGCCTTCCAGAAAGAAGGATCCAAAGGCCAGAGAGGACAATGAAAAATATAATTCCTGCCAGAGAGCAAATCCAGCCACTAACAGATGGTCTAACAGGAATTAACTACACTGCCAGTGCAAGGAGCCTTCAATGCCTTCCCCTACTAATGCCTGCCTTGTATTTCCCATTCTTCCTTTTCTGAATGCAGGTTTTCAATGAATTACTCATTACCTAAATACAACTGTGTTCCATGTGTGATAGGAAAGCATAAATTGAATTTTAACTTGAAGAAATAAAATCAAATTCTACACAAATTTACATAAGAGATATTTTAAAATGTGTTGGATAAGAAAAGCCAGGAGATATATAATAATTCTTTAATAAGCCTACTACACCGGAAGTTGTTGTGCTTGCTAAATAGTTGAGCTTGGTCATGTGCAAATTCCTGAATTTACTCCTTCTTGACCAGAGAGCTGCTTTCTCATCATCAGCAACTTGGAATATTTTCTCCAGACCTGGTCTAGCAATCAGAAACCTACAATATCACGCTGAAGTAACAAACTCAATGATATTTCACTTGAGGTCACAGTTGCAATCCTTACATTTGGGAGGCTGAGGCAAGAGGATTTCCATGAGTTCCACTGGAGTCTAGGACACAATATTAGGCTCTGTTTCTACTCCTTCCAATTTGCATATTTAAATCTTGTAAAAGGGAACCAGTGTTTAAGCACCTAGAAGATTCTAACCCAATTAAGAGAAAAATTGATGTTAATTAAGAAAATTAAATACTGGAAGTCCACACTCTAAGAGGATTTAAGGTGTGGGTACTTAGTTTATTGTTAAGTAGATTAGGTACATGATCTGTAATTCCAGGCAACCCTATAGGATGGCAGCAGTAGAGCAAGAGCCAGTCTGAAATTGAACATAAATTCCTTTTTCTAATGATGCTCACAATCTTGTTAGAAGGAAACATTCAATATTTTCAAAGAAACATCAGGAGAAACACTGGCATCCTGGCCAGAGAAGAAAGGGAAATGACAGAAGGAAGGATGATCCACAAGACTTGGACAGACACGAGCTTTGTAATAAGAAAAGAGTACAAAGCAGCTGAGCTGCAGAGAGAGGTATTGAATGCATTTCCTACGGATCCTTAAGAAGGAGCCAAACTGGTAGCATTTAGATTTCCAATGGAGGACTAGAAAACGACTCCTTTCAGTAAGCTGTTAGGAAACTTACCTGGGAGCTATCCACTTTACTGCGTACAAGTAGCATCTGAAAATTTTAAATAATATGTCTTTGTCGTGATAAGTTTTTCTATTTTTTTCTGAAAACAATTTTTTAAGTACAATATATTCTGATTATAGTTTTTGCTCCCCCAACTTCTCCCAGATCCTCTCCCCATCCCTGAGCAGTACCCATATCTGCACTCTTTCTCTCTTGTTAGAAAACAGGGGCATATACAAATAAAATAATATAAAATAAAAAGAAACAAATGGGCACAGGACAGGACAAACAGGAGCCAAAAGAATCCCTGCTCACAAAGAAAAAAAAAATTTCTCCAATGATTACTATAGAAATGGCCTTAATTAATTATAAGTTAATTTAGATCATTAAATATAATGTAGTAAGATATAATATTTGACTGTTTTATTTTATATGGTAATGTGAAGTCTGTAGATGTAACCAACCACCTTATTAAATAAGAAACACAGAAGCAATGCAAAGAAGAAATCCAAGAGATCAGAGCTAAGAGCCTTACCTGTCAGGTGCAGCTAGCCTCTTCAGCCAAGAGACCTACTTCCTGTGTTTTTGTCTTTATGTAGACTTTCTGTTCTGCCTTCTCATTGTTTGTAAACCCAACCACATGACTGCCTCGTCACTGCCTGTCTGTACAGACCTCCAGGTCTTCTATGGTTGGTATTGAGATTAAAGGCATGTGTCTCCAATGCTGGCTGTATCCTTGAACACACAGAGATCTACCTAGCTCTGCCTACCGAGTGTTGGGATTAAAGGTCTGCACCACCACCTCCCAGCTTTCCTATGGCTTGCTAATAGCTCTGACCTCCGGGCAACTTTATTTATTAACATACAAATAACATTTTAGTACAAATAAAATATCACCATAGAAGTCCTTTCAGTAGATTATTTCATGACTGAAGAATTTTAAATATGATATTAAAAATCAGACTTTCTTCCAAACAGAAATTACCAAAGCAATTCCACAGATGAATTGTATATAAGTAATATCCAATAGCAAACATTAGAAAACACTTTGTGTGTGTGTATGAGTGTGTATGAATATGTTTGTGTCTGTGTATGTGTGCATGAAAGTATCTGTGTATGTGTGTGTATATTCATGTGTTCCTGTGTCTGTCTCTGTATATATATATATATATATATATATATATATATATATATATATATATATATCTCCTCATTAGTTAAGGTTTGAGATTTGGAAATTTAAATCCTTCTTTATGAGTTGAGGAGACTTGGATTATCTGTGTCTACAAACAGAACCATGCATGCAGAGATTATAGATTACATTAGAATTCTTAAATATAAAAATCCCTGATTGTCTTTTGCATTACTTTTCAGTGTAACATAAAACCTGTATAATTTTGCATGTTACAAACTCTGAAGATCATTTTAGTAATAGAAAACACACAATACAGCTTTACACTTTTTGATTTAATTTACCTTGGCCAGAATCATGCTACTTTTTAAATTCCTGTTAGTTTGTAAGATAAAATATAGAGGAACATCATCAAAGAAGGATATTAGTGCATAGATAAACATCTTACATGTTTGTTTAAATTATGCATTTGATTAAGGCAGCGATAGCAGCTCTGACTTTAAACCAGTAAAATGAATCTCATGCGTCAAAGTAATGACTAACCTTTAACATGATGTATCATCTGCATGATACTTGCAAGAATGAGTGAGTAGAGAATACTTATGAAGGAAACACATGTTTAAGGAAACACCATTTGCAATTAAAGATACACATCCAAGAATGCCTGTAGCTCTATGTATGTCCTGTGTACTATTAGCAGCTAGGAGTGGTGTTACAGAAATTGTCAGTTATAAAATATTCAATGTGAAAGTAAAAATCAGCCAAGAGAGATACTTTAAAGCTAATTCTATTCAGACACATTATACTCTGTCAAAATCATATGAGAGTATGTGCACAAGCTATTTACTTTCTGAGTCTAGCATAAGACCTAACATCTCTTACTTCCTTAGTAACTTAATACCAATATACTGAAGACCTATGCAAACTCTTCTTCCAAAATGCTCACAACCACCTATAATCAATATACAAATTAACCCTCTCCACCATGATTAGTTGATATGTCATTATGACCTCTTGAAGTCTCACATACAGCATCTGTTCATATCTAAGACATTTACCCCACCCAAATTCCAATGATAGGAATGCAGTTAAAACAAATAGCTTAAAACCTGAGCAGGGTGCCATTAGATAAGGTATTATTGGCATAAGCGGTAATAGAATGTTTTAAATGACAAATCTATTTAAAATTATTCACATGACTTAGTTCTGACAGAATGGAGTCATCTTTGTCATGCCAATCAAACTGAGTGTTTGTAAATCCCCAAAGAGAGCAAAGACAGCCAGGTAGTGGTGGTGCATGCCATTAATCCCAGCACTTGGGAGGCAGAGGCAAGTGGATCTCTGAGTACAGGGCCAGCCTAGTCTACAAAGTGAGTTCTAGGACAGCAAGGACTAAACAGAGAAACCTTGTCTTAGAAAACAGAGAGAGAGAGAGAGAGAGAGAGAGAGAGAGAGAGAGAGAGAGAGAGAGAGAGAGAGAGAGAGCACAAAAGCATGCTGGATTCAGATTTCTTCACATGTATGCTACAGGTGCAGATCATAAAACACATATAAAAGGTAAACTATTATTTTTTTCTTTTCTGGAGCTTTATTTTTAAAAAAATCAATGGGCTTCTCTATATTTATTTCCTTTACTATTATTTTTTAAAAGATCTTTGAGGAATAATGTAGCAGAAGTACAATGTTAAGTATAAGAGTGTTCTTCCAACACTGGGTTTTGCCATTTCAGCAATCTTCCTACACTTTAATTTACAAAGATGAATATGATAATTAAGACTACATATTAAAAGTAAATTATTATAGTTATAGTGATACAATGTACAGATTATACTCCAAAATACATATCATATTGACATCTTAAAATGAGGAAAATTTTAGGTTTTCTAAATAAAATTATTTTTCCCTCTGAGAATGTTATGGTTTACACAAATGTCCATAGCTCCTCATATTTTAAATGCTCAGTCCTGAGGTTGAGTATATTTGGAGATGGAGTAGTGCTGGAGACCAGCTCCAGCAGAAATCAGGACGTGAGAAGGGTCGATGTAGCAGGCGATATGAAGAAGTTGCAATGAACAGCAGTTTGAATCTTTTTCTGAGCTTCTAGGAATATTTTGTTTGTTACTGCACTCAAGAGGCAGTGTATATATGTATATCTGTCTGCTGTATATCTCTCTCTTCCATATATCTCTCTTCTGTATATATCTCTCTTCCTAGGGCCACAGAGTTTATTTTTTTATCATACAACAATGATTACAACAGTCTATATTTGCATTTCAAAAGATATCTAATACGTAACTATTTTCCCAACATGAATCAAATCCTTAAAAAGTCATAATCATAAAATTCAATGGTCACAGTTTCTGGAGCGAGTAGACAAAATTTAACTAGGTGGGGGAGGAGAGGCCTTTAATATTTCCTCATGTTCACCATTGCCAGGCAATTAGAATCTAAAAGGCTAATTCTTAACTTATAATAATCAAAACAAAAATGCTTATCAAATTATACTATAATTTATTTTAAACCTTTATATATCCTAATTTATATGCCTATATAATTTCTACATTCCTATCCTTCTTATTTTTATAATCTTCTAATGATTAACTCATAATGTGAAATCATATTCTTTTTCTTGATTCTTACTTTTCAAATTTGCATTTTATATCTATAAAAGCATTAATACCTTCACTACAAAATTAAGCAAAAAATGTTCCTAAACTCATTCGTGGGTTTTTTTTTTTTTTGTACTTTCCCAATCTTGGTCTTCATCTCCATCTCTGGGGTCTAGTTAGAGCATTCTGTTCAATCATTCCATCAATACTAATTAATACTTTCAAATGTGTAGATTTTATATTATTTTTTTAATAAATGTATTTATCGTATTTTCTTTTTTCCCAGACCATCTCAGACCATCAATAATTTGAGGGCAAAACAGAACAAGTCAGTGAATCCAAAAACTACTATATAAATGATTGTATTTCTTAAGTTATAAAACTACAGGAGGAAGTGGGTCTGTATCCACTCATCTGGAAACTAAAACTTTCTCACACAGCTTTTATAGCCAAACAACAATTATACAGTCTTGTTAGCTTAGTTTTGAGAACTAGAACTTTCTCATACAGTCTCCTCAGCCAAACAAAAATCATACAGTCTGTTTAGCTAAATGGTGAGTGGTGCCACCGTAGGAGATTTCCATGTGAGGCGTTATGTGTTTGTAGATAGAATGGAGATTGACTTAATTTTTCTTCTTCTTTCTCTTTTGCATACTGCCATAGGGAGAATAGGCCTTATCTGCCATTCACTCTTGTGCTACCAAACTCCCAGTGCAGGAACATCAATGGATATGGACTGACCTCCCTATAACTCTGAATCAAATTAAACCTTCCTTTAATTTGGTTTATCTCAGGTATTTATTACAAAAGGAAAAAAAGCTGAGTAAAACCGAGTTTAACAACAATAATATCCCTTTATTCAATAATAAGTCAGATTAAATGTCAATATTATTCATGCCTAGCTGCTAGCATTTATTTAATACTGAGAAACTACAAAATTAAAAACTTTCACTTCATCTTATTTTTGTTTTATTGCCTTCTGCTGGGAAGAAACAAATCCAACCTGTATTTGTAAGTGGGATATTAAATCAATGTACTTACTCTATCCATCATGCAAGAGATTGTTCTTGCATGAGCCATTGGCATTTCAGTGAACTACAAGGTAAAGATTTCTATATCTCTATGCAGGGTACATTTTTAGGATTGTGTATGTAAGAGACAGGTACATTAATCCTGCTTGAAATATACCTTTAACCTACTACTCTATCAATATCTGTTAAGATATGTGTGTGTTTGTGTGTGTGTGTGTGTGTGTGTGTGTGTGTGTGTGTGTGTGTGTTTGTGTGTGTGTGTGTGTGTGTGTGCCCAGTAATTTAACATCAGCATTCTCCTTTTTCCTTCAAAATGTCATTGTCACTTAATACTACAATTACACAGTCTTCTTTACTTTATTACTCTCTGATTATCTTGCTGCTCATTTCAGTCCTCATCTGTTTCCTTCCTCTCTCTCCTGCTCCTCTTCCACATCCATCCTTATTGGTTTTCTTTGTAGTACAGGGACTGGATCCAAGTTCCTACACCCTAATAGTAACATATGTCCCTAGTCTGTTATGTAATTAATTTGTTAGTTTTTGTTGTTGTTTATCACCATGATTTCACATGCACACACGCTAGGCAATATTACTCTATCAAACTACATGTCTTGGCCTTTTTATACAAAGTTTTCCAGTCTACAAGGTCTTTGAGAATATGATTCTTCCCATTATTTTCAACTCTTCTCTTCTTCCACTTGTCTTAGTACACCATTTCATTTCATTTTTTTGTTCTGTTTGCTTCATACTCTGTGCAATCATGTCTCAGGAGATTACGTGTTTATGTGTCTTTATTAACTGTGATAACGCATGGAAATTGCCCCTATCTCTGCCCTTCATTAGATTTTGTTTTGGGATGGCCCTGGACAAGTTCTTAACCTCCTTCCCGTTCTTAGGTTGGTCAGGATATTTGGAGCTGTCTAATGACACTGGTAGACAAAATTCATAACAGAATAATGTGAATTTTGCTTTTAACCCATTTATAATATCTAAATCCTTGAAGACAAGAAATCACAGATATTTTCAGAAACAGTGCCTATAAAAATGTGTCAATGTCCACAATGTGACAGCAACAGGTAATTCAATTCAGAAAGATCCTATATGTCTCCTCTTTCTTCTTACTAAGTATTTCCAAAAAGTTGATCTCATTATAAGTTGACTGTTCAATGTGCGATTTACTAAAACTCAAAACCCTATTATTTCCAATATTTCAATCTTCTCGCCTGAAACAGAAGTAATCTGAAAATTTACATTTATCCTAAAAGATTATTTCAGATTCAAATTGTATCATATATACATTATATGAGCTCATATAATATTATGTTATTGTTATTTCACAAGTACATTAATTGTATCTATATATTATATAAATTATTTTTACAAATCCAATAAAATATTATTTACATATATGCTGTGTTTGTGTAAAGGTGTGTGTGTGCTCTACAGCAACAACTGATAAATTGCTTCAACATCTCTTAATAAAAACACTTGGAAATACCATGTGTGGAAAACCAGGAAATTAAATTTAATATGTTATGGAAATTTGCAGAAAACTACCCACATACACAGAAGCATTTATAAAGTTTTGCTACAAAACTGTCAAGTTGTTTTACACACAGAAGAAAAAAAATAACTAGAATAAGAGGCTATCATGTAAGTTCCCAAATGATTAAAATGCACTCAGAACTCTGTTCTTAGCATTACACATTTTTGTAGCAAGTAAGTCTTTAACACCAACAGATTACCTTTTTCTTTCCTGATCTTAAGGAAACTACTTCCATGTATTCTCATAATGTTTTAAATTCTGCTTCTCTGATGAACACACTGTATTCTAGCATGACCCTATGATCTTGGTGCAATATAAAGACGTTAATAAATGAAGAAAAAATAAACTATATAAACTACTATATATACTATATACTACTTCTATACACTATATATAGAGTACATACACTGTGTGTATATATATATACACATATATATATAATATATAGTAGTCTATATACTACTTCTTTCTTTTTTGTTATAAATATTTTATTATTCAGGATGATTTCTTATGACACTTTTGATAAAAAATGCTGATAATCTTTTTTTTCCTTTCAATTTGAATGAAATTTAATTTATCAAATTTAAAATGTCATTTTCATCTTGCTGGCTAAAAGTTGACCTATTATACAAAGCTAAAGATTACAATTATTTTCTTCAGATTAGCATACTTTATTGATTAGAAAATTATAATCACATAATATAAAAATAATTTCCCTTTCCTTTTTCTTGTGATTTAAAAAAAAAAGATGCTAATGGCAAAAATGATTGTCTTCTACTTTAATTTTACTATGCAATTGTACTTCAATAAATAAAATATAGTCTCAGAGGTTTAATAAGTCATGGAATAGAGTAATTCACCCTTTGCTCCCCCAACACTGTAAGTGACTGACTGGTATAAGGTGTACTAATGGTTTTTAACTGAAGCGTCATAGTTCTGAAGAACAATGTTTGAGCCATTTATATTATTTTCAGGATAGAAAAATATAAATGTTTATATTATTGGTACTCAGAATAAAGTATAGAATATTATTACTACTTAATAAATGTGGTGATAACAAATAAATTGTACAGTTTCTGATTTTTTTATAGATGAAATTTGGAACTGATTTGGCTAATATGAGCTTCTCAAATTCTGTTAAGTGTCTTGAATACAATTCAAATATTTTCCAGGTTTGAGCAAACAAGACTGGTTAGTGAATAGTTTTGCTATAGTGTAAGCATTCAAAAATAACATATATTTTGGAAAGTACTTCAAAATAAGTTATCATCTCTCTGAAATACATGGAGAACAGTTTAAACAGGCCAAATGTGTTTACAGTATAAAGTTCTGCTTTAGTCAATTTATCATAACAACTAATAATTATATGTCATCCTTGATTATCACAATGCATTAGTAATCTTATTTTATAAATGACAAACTGGGTGTCTTTGAAAGTACTCTCAATCAATTCATAAGATATAAGGCAGGCTTCATACTGTGCCAGCGTTTAAAGAGTTCAACACAAAATCTTGGTAAACTTCATCATGTTTAACCATAAATAACCTTCACAAACAGTTGTGATTCAGCACAATGTGTTATGGAAAGATTATTCCATGCCATTACACTTCAACATTATTTACCCACTGAGGACAATTTTTAAAAATACATAAACTGTTAGTGTTTAAAGCCATGCAATTTATTGACTCATATTATTGATGGGAGTGTTTATTTTTTAACTTCTAGACTCTCACCTAACATTTTTGTTGCTATATTTTCAAAATCCAGACTTTAAAGACAACTTTAACCAATGCATCACTTTATACCATAATAGCCCTTGTTTCTATACTAACTCCATGAAAAATGTTAGCAGATAACGATAGTGTAAGGTTTAGCAACTCCAGCGATCACGTACGTCATCACCAACTTATCTTCAGAGGTGAAGACTGAGTTTTGAGTTTTATTAGTGGAAAAATAAATCAATACATTTTCTCAATTGCATTTTTTTTACTTAAAACATTCAATGTATTCAATAGACAGGAAGAAACAATTTCACGTATAAATATTTTATGGATTAAAACACCAATCATATCACTTACTATAGTTATTTAAATACATTTTATATAATATACAAAAGTACAGAAATTATGAGAATAAATGAGCCCTATAGAATTTTTCAGTACATGTATATGTGTCATAACATTTCTAATCAGGTCACACTTATCCACTCTCTCAAACACTGGTTTCTCAAAAGGTTTCAAAATTCTTCTTTCTATCTATTTGAAATGTACAGTACATCGTTGTTATTGACCCTCAAGACACAGTCCGGAGGGCTCCTTAAGCAGTGTGTTTTTCCAAACAGACTAAATTTTTGGCTATCCTTTTCCAGCACTATACTCCCAGCCAAAAACCACAATTATTTTAATTCAAATATCTTCCTTCTGGCTCAAGGGTAGAAAGACATCACCACTGTACACTTTCCATCTCTTTTTGAGAAAATATCTGTATTCCCTTGATCTTTGTTTGCAATCTTTGTCATGCATAAAAATCAGCTCATTTCATCACGCTAATTCCAAAGAGGGTGGCTGCTGTGCTTTAAGTCAATATTAAGCACAGCATTTATATATCATCATGAAAACAGGTTGAGACCTCATACTGAGTTGTCTTACCCAGACTCAGTACAAGGGAGGAGGTTAGTCCTACCTCACTGTGGTATGCCATGCTTTGTTGACACCACAGGAGGCCTGTCCCTTTATGAACAGAAACAGAGGAGGAGTGAATTGGGGGGAAGATGCAAAAGGGAAGCAGAGGAGGGTATGGGATGGGAGTAGGGAGAGGAAATTATGGTAGGGATGTAAAGTAAGTGAATAAATCTAATGAATGAAAAAGTTAATATAAAAAAAGAATCAATAAAGTATTTGTGAAGCCACCAGAAAAAGAAGAAGAAGAAGAAGGAGAAGGAGAAGGAGAAGGAGAAGGAGAAGGAGAAGGAGAAGGAGAAGGAGGAGAAGGAGGAGAAGAAGGAGAAGAAGGAGAAGAAGGAGAAGGAGAAGAAGAAGAAGAAGAAGAAGAAGAAGAAGAAGAAGAAGAAGAAGAAGAAGAAGAAGAAGAAGAAGAAGAAGAAGAAGAAGAAGAAGAAGAAAACAGAACACAGTCTGGATCTATAAAATATCAACTAATTGAGTAGGAATTGGTTTTGGTGAAAAAAAAAAGTTTCAATTCAATTACAAAGTAAGTCCTTTTCACCATTTTCCTTATCTTTAAAGAACAAAGTGAATTTCATGCCTACAAATCAATAAATACAATATTGAATCATGACAGCAGTCAATTTATAATCATTTCTGCTTGAAACTAGGTTAGTATGTGACATCACAGAAGGACAAGTTGTCTGAACACATGTACCCAAGAATGAACTTGCGATGTCTCTAGATGTTCTAGTTGCTTCAAATGAAGTAAACCACAAATATTTATTTTGTGCATGAACACCAGGACTTACTTAATGCATCTAGTAAACGCATGTAGATGGGAGCATAAAGGAACTTAAGTTTGAGTGTAAGGTATCACTTATGCTTGGACGTTACCCTCACCATTAAACTAGGTCTCATTTCATATTGCAGTTAGACATATCATAGCCACTCACCCATTTTAATAAATTAATGTTAAAAAATTTAGAAAGTGGAATATTCAGGTAAAGTCACCAGAGACAAATTAAATGGTTATTTTTGTATATGTGCTGCCTCAATAAGATCATACTCACATTTCATAGAAGAAAAATTATTTCGACCCACTTTAACCTTACCCTCATGTCAATGCCTTGCCTTCTCCAACAATTTATTCCTATTTCCTCCTGTCCTCCCATCCACTTCCTCCTTCACTTAATTTCCCTCCCTCTCATCTTCCAGTAAGTTTCACAATCTACAATGCATGTGTCCTTTTGATTGTAGTGGTTCCTATTTGATTTAAAAATATGTTGGAGCCTAGTTATAATGATTTAAAATTCACAGCCTCAGCCACAGTTCCTTTTGTACCAACCTAATGGATGAAGAAAAAGACATCATTATATACAAAAATTATGCAATATTCAATGTCATACCCAAATTCTTTGTAGAAAGCTTATATAAGTAAATCAAATATGGTGGTGAACAAGGGAGAGGGAGAGTGTGTGCATTTGTGTGTGTGTGTGTGTGTGTGTGTGTGTGTGTGAGAGAGAGAGAGAGAGAGAGAGAGAGAGAGAGAGAGAGAGAGAGAGAGAGAGAGAGAGAGGAGACTTGAAAGACATACTTTAAAAAGATTGATTGACAATTTTAACTTGGTCCTGGGTAAAAGCACTAAAAACTAAGATATAGATGAGGAGAAAAGTGTCCCAAGTACAATTCTAGCAAGCAGGGGGCTAGCTGAACAGTCTATTGGTATTTACTTTGAAGAAGTTCATTTTACCTTTTAGCATCTGTACATAACAGCCTAATGGGATTCCACATTAAGCAGAGAGAACAGCTTCCTTTATGAATACATGGATGAGTCTAATTACTTCAAATCAAAATCATATGTTTTTCAAGAGTACAATTTATACTAAACCAACCCTATACCATTTTCTTTCATGTAATACCTTGATTGAAACTCGTGTCAAACAAATTCTCTCCAATCCTCATGTAAAATATCTGTATTGTAATTTCTGAAGTGACTGACTTATTTCTAAGCACTAACTGTCATATCAATCAATACCCAGACTTCTTCTTGAAAATTTGATACAAAATCAACCTCTGAGAAGAATTCCTTTTTTTAAAAAAAAACAAAAAAAGTATTTTTATCTACTATTAAATTTATACAACATTCTAGAGTGCTAATTTTCTTACCTTTACCATTTCCATCTCTCCTAGCACCACCATTCTCTCATATCCATTGCAGCATAGATCCATATTTGATACCATTTTCTGCCTCAGTGAATTTTCCATAAACTCAACATGAATTTAGTGGACCAATGAAACAAGACATTACCTAGAAACTATGTACTATGTTAAGTATAAAAACTTCATTTTTATCACTCCACATCAGACCCCATTTCACTTTTGTGATCTTGTAAGGTATGGGGGGAAAACATGCTATATTTGAAAAGTATCAGGTTTTAAAAATCTTCGACACTGAAGTAGTTGGTTGGTCCTCTATAGTAAATTGGTGTATTCAAAGTTGTAGCGTCATTGCAGCAGAAATGAAAAGAACATAATTAATGTTTATTACCAAAGAATGATTGAGAATGGGAGGAATTTAGTGCAGAATTAATGCATCGAAGCAGAGTGGTTACAAAGCTTGCCCATCTTTCGTGCAAGACTAGTTTTCCATTTCCTTTGTTATATCCTTCAAGGCTATTTACTACTTGAGGAAATACCTTGAGTACTTGTAATTGTAGTGAGGGGGTGGTTTTCTGCTAAATTTGTTTGTTAGAGGTAATCACCCACTGGAGTATGGTGTACACTTTGCATGCTCTAGAAACTCTAGCTATTTGAAGCACTTAAATTAGTAATGCCTTCCAGAAATGATGAGGATGACTTGAATCTCATAGGATCCCTTGAATCACAAGTTGCATGCAAAAGATTGGAAGAAAAAAAAAAGTTCAGTGATCAGTGATATATCTCTTTTGTAAAGTAAAGCAGAAAAAAAAAATGGGCTGTCTTATTCAAATATAGACGAGCAAATAAAGAATCACCAGTATCAGGGTTTAGAAAATCTCATTTGAAAGCTTTGTAGTATTAAGTTACAAAATTCAGGAGAATTGTTTTAATTAACTGACATTTTGAATCTGTAATTTTGTATATCTTTCTTGATTCTTTACTTCTCCCTGCTTACTTATGTTGTTGAAAATCAGCTACCAATCTGTATCTGTCTCTTTTATTTGTCCTGCAATATGCTGCTCTCAATGCGCATACTGCAACAAACTGTTACTCAGCAATTGGAGATCTTACCTGGAACAAATGGCTATTATACAAGAATGAATGTTCACTAATGTGCGTTGTGAATTGAGCAGCACTATACACAGAATAGCCACTATAGCCACTAATGATTTTGGTTTGTTCTTATTTGCCAAGATTCTAAAATTAGAAATGATGTTCTTGTTATGGTTGGAAAGCACCTCCTGTCAAAGCTCCTGCAGGTTCAACATTCCTCAGAGGTTTCCTCCTGTTGTATTGTTGATGTTATTTCACGTAAAATAGATTGAAATTTAAACATTCAACAGGCAGTTAGAGCTATGCCCTGTTTATGTTAACAAATAAAAACATTTTAAGCAGATCAAGCTACACAACTGTCTTGCTTATACAGAGGGCCTAGTCCAGTCCCATGGAGGCTCTACAGCTGTTGGTTTAAAGTTCGTGAGTTCCCATTAGTTTGGTTTGTTTGTCTCTGTAGGGTTTCCCACCAGGATCTTGATGCCCCTTGCTCATAGAATTTCTCTTCTCTCTTTTCTACTGGACTCCTCAAGCTGTGGATCTCTGCATCTGCTTAGGGGCCCCCTGGCAGTAGGATCAGCATCCATCCCTGGTGCATGAGCTGGCTTTTTGGAGCTGACTGTCTATGGTGGGACACCTTGCACAGCCTTGATATAGGGGGAGGGGCTTGGACCTGCCTCAACTGAATGTACCAGGCTCTGCTGACTCCCCATGGGAGACCTTACCGTTTTAGAGGAGGGAATGGGAGATGGGTTGTGGGGGGGGGGGGAAGTCTGGGGGAGTGGGAGGAGGGAAGAGAGGGGGATCTGTGGTTGGTATGTAAAATGAATAAAAAAATTCTTAATTAAAAAAAATTTAAATTGAAATAGACTTCTATATTTGCAATATTGTTGAGAAGACTAAAAATACAGAACCTTTCTTTCTCTTTTTTTTCTTTTTTTGGTTTTTCAAGATAGGGTTTCTTTGTGTAGCTTTGCGCCTTTCCTGGAACTCATTCTGTAGTCCAGGCTGGCCTTGAATTCACAGAGATCCGCCTGCCTCTGCCTCCAGAGTGCTGGGATTAAAGGCGTGTGCCACCACCGCCTGGCTGGAACCTTTCTTTCTATATATTATACTTTAGAAGAATATCTCAGCCAGGTGGTGGTGGTGGTGGTGGTAGCACACTCCTTTAACCCTTTCTATATATTATACTTCAGAAGAATATCTCAGTCAGGTGCTGGTGCTGGTGGTGGTGGTGGTGCACTCCTTTAACCCCTGCACTCGGGAGGCAGATGAAGGTGGATTCTGTGAGTTTGAGACCAGCCTGGTCTATAGAGAAAGTTCTAGGGTAGCCAGGCTACACAGAAAAATCCTTTCTCGAAAAGTAAAAAAAAAAAGTCTCAGTTGCTTTTACTTCTGTAAACTATTAGTAGAATTATACATGTCTCTTTATACTTTTCCTCTAAAACTTAAAGTAATGACTAGTAAAATAATTTCAAAAGTACTAAATAAGTCAAATAGGTACATATATAAAATATTTTTGCTAATTATTTAGGCAGTCATTATTTGCCAATAAACACATTTAAAAATACTTAGAATGCTTTATAAATATTCATATGTATAAACATATTTTTTTCTCTTTTTGTTTCAGATAGCTTTGTATATGGTTCAAGGTAAGTTTGACTCACTATATAGCTAACCTAACTGATTATACTGCCTTTGTCTCTTGGTTGAAGAGATTACAGGTGTGTGTCATCATGCTTCAAGTAACAAAACAAACAAACAAACAAAATAAACCAATAAACCAGCATGACTCCTCCTGCCCACCTCAGTTGGACTTAAAGAATCCCTGATCTATGGATAATATAAGAAACATCTGGGGAACAAACTCAATGAGACATTTTGGAAAGAGATTCTACATTCACTAGTTCTCCTTGAATGACTGTGAATCAAGGCAGGACAAGAACAACTGAGACGTGGCAAAGCTTCACCTGTACTAGTAAAACTTGTCAATTCTTTGCAGTACCGCAAAAGTCATTCAATCAACTATAAGGTTCTCAGCCAACTAGTCCTGGGCATGGTGCCCTGGAGAGCAGTTGATATACCTAGTGACCGTGCATTGTAGAAAAATAATTTTGTCCAACATGTATCAGCTGCAAAAATCTTTTTGGTTAGGCATGGGATTTATGTCCACTTCCCCTTCTCTTTGTGGGGATTTTCTCTGGAGGAAGTGTGTAGTAAAGACATCCCATTTAGGACTGAGTGCTGCAGAGACTTTCTCTCTGAACATTGTGTCTACTCATGAGTCTTTTTGCTATTTAACATCTACTGCAAGAAGCTTAAATGACTTCCATGTTTTCTGTGGCCTCCTTGTTTTAATTTTTGTCTTATTGTTTTTCTTTTTCCTTTTCTTTTTTATTTATTTTTTTTAATTTGAGAGAGAGACAGAGGTGTTATTTGACTGGTAAATTTTGGTAGTAATTAGGGAGGAGAAAAGCATGCTCAATATTTTTGTATAAAAAAATGAGTAAACAATATTTGAAAACACTGCTCTTATGTATTTTCTTCTCATACACACCTAATCTTCCCATTATTTAGGATTCTTTCCTACTCTTCAGTAACATTAATGCTCACTGATGTTACCGTACTATGTTCACAGAACAATAGAACATTTTATGGATAAAAGAATAACTTGTTAACACTATAAAGTAACATTTTCAAACACATAAAGCATTTCCATGTTTTAAAAACCAACTAATAGAATAACCAATGTAATATACATTTATTATAATCTATAACCCCTGAGAATTTCTGTCCCTGGTTTTTCAAAATTTTACAAAAGCTAGTTGATGTTAAAAATAAGATTTTAAAAATTGTTATTTCCTTTTTGTTTACAAAATTTTAATTAGAAATACTGCTCATTTTTTCATTTTTAGCCAAGCCTGAAAGCACCATTAAGCTAAAAAATATTACTTATAAACTATATGAGTTATTACAAATGCATATTTAAAATCTATAATCACATAAATAAATAAAATCCCCATTAGATATTGACTCTTTGGAAGATGAATTACAATTCTTAAACCCTTTACTGATTTTTCCAATTTGCCAAATTTTACCTAAACTATATTTAAAGTATATTTTGTGTTTATATCTAACTTTCTATTTTGTTATAAGTAACACTTAAATTTCATATATATATATATATACACACACACACACATTTGTTGGACACTAAATCATAAATATCATTGATCAAAATTTCAAAAATAATAGACTGATGTCATTAGAATTCTTATCAAATAGAATATGTTGCATCTTACAAGAATATTTCTTCCTCTAAACTCATGCTTTCACATTTTGCAACAAAAATTAATTTAATATATTTTTATATAGTTGATTTGTTACTGTTCAGTTCATGCTTATTGTTTTACAATTCTTTTTTAACTATTTGTACTCATTCAAGACCTAGTAAACACACACACATTGATTGTACTTTAAATATTAAAGTTTATATTAAAATAATTGTCATTTAATACAGCTATTCGTCCATGTCTGAAAAAAAAAAAGAAACTATGGCTACCAGTTTGGGAGTTATTGATAACATAGCAAATAAAGTTACTCTACACTCTGTTCACGGTATTTTATATGTGTACGGTTTACTATAACACAAAGTCCAAAAGTTATCAAAGTTTCATTAACTTTTAAGACAAATACATGTTGGCCTACAATATCTTATAATTTATAAGGTTTTTATAAATATTGATTTACATTTGAACACAAAAGAATATTCATCACCATGAATGTATTAATGGAATCTGTTTTTTGTTTGACGATATCTTAATTTCCAGATTGTGTTGAATTTTTATCCCGTAATTTTGATGGGTAGTAAAATCTCTGTGTACATACAGCACTTAGCAGTAACCTTGGTGTGAACACTTTATGTAGAAATGTCTTCACCTTCATTCTGAGTGAGAAGTTGTCTCACTTTGTTCACAAGTGCTGATGCACCCTCGCAGACACTTTCATTGGACTTTTGGCCCTTCCTAGTGGACTTGTAATTGATAACTGTTCGTGGCATTATTGGCATCATTTCTTACAATATCAGAACAGACATACCAATAATGAATGACTTATTGTAACCACATCACACTGCGCAGTGTTTTGTGAGCTTTTGTAGATACTGTAGTGGAATGTGATTGACTGATGAATTTATGCCTGCTCAGAGAGGCGACATTATTATCTTAAAAATTAATAAAGCCTTTTTATCCTAAACAGAGTCCTGAACTCTTGTCTCTATTTCCACTTTGTATATAATTATCATTCAGTAATTTTGAAGTATTTGAGTTTAAATTACTATTAAATTAGTATATTTCCTCTCTTCCTATTCCCTCCACCCACCTGTCCTCTACCCCGAAATACATATCCAATTTCAAACTCTTATGTGTCCAGTTACTGCATTGGATAGAGAAGAATATTCTGAAATAAAGTAAAAGTGAATGGTGTGTCTCATTGATGTAAAATGATAATTTTTCAGTTACAAAAGTTAAATAATTAAATCATATGACAGAACTTGAAATTCTTCAGTACGGTTATGACTTGGAAATCATAAAAAAATGGCCATATATTTTAAAAGCAAACCTAAAATTTGTAGAATTCATGGATACCATAAAATAACAGTGTTGTGATGAGGAAATGGAGTAGCATCTTTCTTCTCTCTTCTTATGAGAGATAATAAAAATTTAAGTTCTTGTTGGGCTAGCAAGATGCATTAAATGTTGAAGTGCTTGTTGTCAAGGATGAGGAATTGTGGTTGAATCCCAAACATACCTAAAAAGCCAGGAATACATTATATATATATATATATATGTGTGTGTGTGTGTGTGTGTGTGTGTGTGTGTGTGTGTGTGTGTGTGTGTGTGTATATATATATATATATATATACATATATATAATCTCTGCAGTGACTGAAGGGGAGCAGAGTAAGGTATATCTGGCACTCACAGTCCAACCAATCTGAGGGTCATTGTATGCTGTAAGTTCAGTGAGATGCATTGTTTCAAAATTAATGTAACAAACAATAAGAAATGACACCCAACACCAGCCTTAATTACACAGAGGCATACAGTACATACACAAAGAATTAGGTCATTTTTTTTCATTGGTTAGATTTAATTTTCTTTTAGCTTTTTATGGGGCTCCTAGCAGTAGAATCAGGACTTATCCCTAGCCCATGAGCTGCCTTTTTGGAACCCATTTCTCACACTGGGTTGCCTCACCAGCCATGGTGCAGGGAGAGGAAGTTGGCTCTGACTCAACATAATATGCCATGCTTTGTTGACTCCCATGGGAGGCCTGCCTCTTTTTTAGAAGGATGAGTGGATGAGGGGGCTAGAGGAGAGGTGGGTGGAGGGAATAGGAAGAGAGGAGGAAGGGGAAACTGTGGTTGGTATGAAAAATAAATGAAAAAACTATTCAATTAAGATAAGTGCTTTGATATTGAACATGTCTATAAGCAAAATGTAATCTGAAGATCAAGTTAATTAGATCATTGCAGGTAAAACAAATAAAGAGATGATTTGAATAAATGTGCTGTGACCTCTAAAATTGGCTTGAGCTATGTAAATCAACACTATTATCTGGTTAATGTAAATAATTATTTAGATGAGTACAATTAAAGCCAATTGTACTTAGTGAAAATGATATTACAAATTATGCAAAAATAAAAACATTTACTATCTGTGCAAAACAAAGAAGTAATATAAAAATTGTGTTTTCTTCATTAAAAAAAGTGATTTTTTGAAAAATCCCCCAAGCTCAAGGGTCAGTGGGATTAATACAGTGAAAGTGACCAGCCTCCCCAAAGCAATCTACAGATTCAGTGCAATCCTTATCAAAATTCCAACAAAATTCTTCACAGAACTGAAATGACAGTTTTCAGTGCCATATGGAAACACACACACACACACACACACACACACACACACACACACACACACACACTTGTAAATCCAAGGATGGTAAAAAAGAATTCTGAAAATTAAAAAATAACAGAAGTATCATAATCCCTGACCTCAAATCATACTACAGAGCAGTATTTAAAAAAAAAATCAGCATGGCACTGTTATAAAAACAGACATAATTATTAATGGAATTGAAATCAAGACCCAGAAATAAGTCCTCACATAGATGGACAAGTGAATTTTGACTTAAGAAAGAAGTCAGAAATATAACCTTAAAAGAAGATAGCATCGTGAACAAAGAATAAAGGATTCAAATAGATCCATACACATCACCCTGCACAAAACTCATCATAAGGCCAGATACACTGAATCAGGTAAAAAAAGATAGCATGAAAAACTCTTGAACTCATTGACATAGAAAAGGACTTTCTGAAGAGAAAAGAATTTGCTTTAAGAAAATAGATTCTCTAGTGTCTTCTGGTCATAACTAAGCTATTTATTTTTTACCCGAGAGCAAATAAGCTGTGGTTCTCTGCAAAAAATAAAGGCAAACAAGATTCCATAATAATCAGAAAAGAGGCATAGGGGCCCTCAGCAATATCAGAGGTACTATTGGGAATTGATGGCTGCTGGGAAGGAGAGAGTTAGGTTTCTTCCAGGACATGATCCCTATTAGGTTGCCCATCCTCCAGTGGATGGTCCAATTCCCATGCCCATATGTACAGCACAACTGAATTCAGTGTGTTATAAAGGTGGGATGGATTAATGGATTAACAACAACTAGACAATCGACATCAAGATCTAGCTATACCACTTTGGGCATATACCCAACAGATGTTCTATTCTAGCACAAAGACACTTGCTCAACTATGTTCATAGCAGCTTTATTTGTAAAAGCTAGAAAATTTAAAGAACCTAGATGTCCCACAAATAAAAAATGCAAAAAAAAAAAAAAAAAGATGTGGTGCATTTACACAGTAGAGAATGACTCAGCTGTTAGAAAAAATGACATCATGAAATTGCGGGCAAATGCCTGGAACTAGAAAAAAAATCAACCTGAGCAAGGCACACCAGACCCAGAAAGACAAACATTGTGTGTACTCGTTTGTAAGTGGATATTAACTCTTAAGTAAAGGATAATAATGCTAGAATCCACAGATTCAGAGAGACTATGTAATAAGGAGGGCTCAATGGGGGAACACAGGGGTCTGTCTGGGAAGGGCAAATAGATTTTGCAGATGGACTGGTAGTGGGTGGGGATGGGAATGGGAGGGATCAGGTTGGGGGGATGGAGGTAGAAAGTAGGAGTGAGGCAACTGGAATTGGGGGGCATTTGGGAGCAATAAAAAATTAATGCTGTGGAAACTAACTGGAATCTATGAGAGTGACCCTAGAGTGGACTCCTAGTAATAAGAAATATTGAGACTGAGCTGTCCATCTTCTGTAACCAGGCTTCCAGTGGTGGGAGATGGACAACAATCCAGTTACAGAAACTTCAACCTACAATTTGCCCTTACTGAAAGATGTGCTGGGGTAATGGTGGCATAGAACTTGTGGGAGCAGCTAACCAATGATTTGTCTAACTTGGGGCCCATGCCACTAGAGAGAGCCTATGCCCGACTCTGCTTGGATCTCCAGAAACCAGAGACTGCGTAGCCCACAATAGAACCAAATTGGACTGTGAAAAAATTCAGTAAAATAACTCCTAATGATATTCTACTACCTTCATGGATTGGTGCCTAGCCCAATCACCATCAGGGAGGCTTCATTCAGTAAGTGATGGAAACAGATGCAGAGACCCACACCCAAACATTAGATGGAACTCAGGGAACCTCAAGGAAGAGGAGGGAGAAGAACTGTAGGAGCCAGTGGGATCAAAGGCAACTTAGAACCCATAGAATCAGTGAAGTAGTGTGGTGGTATTGTGTTCCCCCAAATATTGTGTACCCTAATAAATTTATCTGGGGTCAGAGAATAGAAAAGCCACTAGATACTTAGGATAGGCAGTGGTAGCACGCACCTTTAGTCCTAGCATTCCAGAGGCAGAAATCCATCTGTTCAAGGATACAGCCAAGCATGGTGACTCATACTTTTAATCCCAGAAAGCCAGTCTTTAATCCCAGGGAGTGATGGTAGAAAACAGAAAGGTATATAAGGCGTGAGGACCAGAAACTAGAAGCATTTGGCTAGTTAAGCATTTGGCTGGTTAAGCTTTCAGTGTTCTAGCAGCAGTTCAGCTGAGATTCATTCTGTATGAGGACTCAAAGGCTTCCAGTCTGAGGAAACAAGACCAGCTGAGGAACTGGTGAGGTGAGGTAGCTGTGGCTTATTCTGATTCTCTGATCTTCCAGCATTCACCCCAATAACTGACCTCAGGTTTGATTTTATTAATAAGACTCTTTAAGATTCATGCCACAAAGTAGAGTTCATAGTGGCTCACAGAGACCGAAGTAACCAAGACAGAGCCTGTATGGGTCTGCACTAGGTCCTCTGCATATATGTTATGGTTTTGTAGCTAGGTGTTTTTGTGGAACTCCCAACAGCGGATTGGGGTTATTTCTAAGTCTTTTGCCTGCACTTAGTACCTTTTTCTTCCTACTAAGTTGCCTCATCAAGCCTTGATATGAGGGTTTGTTCCTAATTTTATTGTAACTTGTTATGCTATGTTCTATAAAGATGGCCTGGAGGCCTGCTCTTTTCTGAAGAGAGGAGGAGTGGGTCTGGAGAAGAGGCAGGAGAGACTTGGAACAGTAGAGAGTGTTGAAACTGCAGTCAGGATATACTGTATGAGTTGTTACTCAAAATATTTCACTTCACAGTAAGAAATATCTAGAATATAGTACAAGTGGTTAATGTTGAGATGCTCACTGCCTATTGTAATGTTCTTAAACAAAAGTTCATTGGCTTTAGGATGAAATCACAGCTACTGTGTTAAGAACTCTTAATATCTGCTATTTCACTCATTAACCCCAACTAAAACACTAAAAAGAAAAAAGTCATATTCTCTAGAATTAATTGTGATCAACATCTCACTTTAAAATTAGCACTGTGAAGATTGGAGCTTTTAATTATTAATATTTTTTAACCTAGGAGAGCTAATTAATGTTCAGTTTTCAAATACAAACTAGCGTAAACAAGTTTAGACCAGGTGTATTTTTAAGACTCAGTAATTCAAGTAGGAATATAGTTGTTGCTGAAATTTTCCTGTGTCCCACCGGGACCATGGTCAGGACAAATCTCTCTCACCCACCAGTCCTGCAGCTGCTTGGATGCAAGTATACACACAGAGGCTTATATTAACTAAAACTGCTCAGCCATTAGCTAAGGCCCACCACTGACTAGCTCTTACATTTAAACTAACCCATAATTATTATTTATGTTTAGCCACGTGGCTTGGGTACCTTTTCTCAGTTCTGCTTCACATCTTGCTTCCTCTGTGTCTGGTTGGTGACCTCTGACTCAGCCTTCCTCTTCCCAAAATTCTCCTTGTCTATTTAGCCTGCTTATACTTTTTGCCTGGCTACTGACCAATCAGCATTTTATTTATCAACCACTGGGAACAACACAATTACAGCATGCAGAGCGCCATCACCCATCATTTCCTCTTTTCTTTCTATTTAAAAGGAAAGTTTTAACTTTAACATAGTATAATTACATACATCAAGCAAGAATTACATTTACAATATCTAGTCTATTTGTATTTTGTAAAATTGAAGAAAATATTATATCTATTCTATATTTGAGAGTCTAAAGTTTCATATCTACCTTATCTCTTATCATAACCAAGGAAAACCATAATTATAACTATCTAGTCTTCAACTACATCAAAGACCTCAGAAGGATAGAATATTACCTAAGTAAACAGGAAATGCATTGTAAGCAACTTCCAAAAATCTAGAAAAACAGACACAGCTGGCTGCCTGGACAGTCACCCAAAGTTCTGTAATGTTGGGGCATCCATCTTCAGCCCACACGCTTAGAGTCTCTCAGTCTCTTCTTCCTGTGTCCTGTAGAATGTCTGGCAGTTTCTTCTTCAAAGCAGGAACCTGGATGATCATTTTGCCAAGCAAAGTTCAGTGGTCACCTTCCTATGGGTCCTGCATGTCCAGTAGATACATTTTTCAAGCTGCCTAGGCAAGAACATTTTCTTGCCCAAATGGCTATTTTTGCCAAGAAGAAGATAAACTCCTCATGAGTGTCTTTGATACCCATCCTCTTCCGTGATGTATTTGGTGCTGCTAGGGGCAGATGTGTCTCATCGTCCAGAAAAGTCTAAGTTCTTAAAACATTTTAAATACCATATTCTGTAGGTCTTTGAATATTATCTACCTAGCTGAAATATGTCTATGTATACCTAGAAAACTTAACTAACATGACAAGTATGATTATCATGGATGACTAATTATTAATCTATTTCTTAATTATTCATTACAATTCCAAATTAGCTGCACAAACATAATACCTTAAACAAGATTAGAAGTATACACACAGTATAACAAAATTAATTTTAAATTTATATGTATCAATAAACTAAAATCCATAGCAATGTAAAGCATTTCAAACAAGTTATTGCTCTTTAAAAGGAGGCTCGACATTCTACCCTTTTATCCTATCATATTTATATCCTATATATCTATATAATATCCCCCTTTCTTCTTTTAGAAAGATTTTGACTATGACCAATAACAATTTGTAACCAACAACCTAAACAAAGACAAACATCCATAATCTATTTTTTGGGAATGTGAGCATAGTTTTCTAGGCTACTTATTGCTGATAAAGGGTGCTGTATTCTTATGGAGATCCTGAGAAAATTAAGACTTATGGTTAAGTCCTGACTGGAACAGTCTATAAGGTTGTATTGTCTCAGTCAGTTGCCTTGAAACCTTTCTGGATGTTGGATCATCTGGGCCATGGTATCATTGGAGACCTTTCAGGGGTTCTTGGCTGGTCAAACCTGATGTATCGTAATCTGGAACAAATCCATAGCCTCTTGCTTTCTGTGGAAACAAAAGCAGAGCCTCCATTCCAAAGCAACATATACTTAGATCCAAATTTTGAAGTCAAGTTACCTTTAAAATATACATAT
This sequence comes from Peromyscus californicus insignis, assembly GCF_007827085.1. Taxonomy (NCBI): domain Eukaryota; kingdom Metazoa; phylum Chordata; class Mammalia; order Rodentia; family Cricetidae; genus Peromyscus; species Peromyscus californicus. The sequence continues at coordinate 18,280,647 of NW_026294480.1, forward strand.
TGGTTTCACTGAGCAGCCTTTACAATCAAATGTCTTTCTGCAGTCAAAAATTCCAAAGACAACACAATCCAGATTCTCTGTGTGATATCCATCTTTATGTGGCTTGCCTGGGCTACAGAGCAAGGCTCCTTTTAAAAGAATGTGATCATATATATATATATATATATATATATATATATATATATATAATTTGTGTATATAAAGATTTAACTGTCACCTATGTTGTTTTATTTCCTATGGGTTAAAATTCCCAAAGATCAAAAGCTAAGCGTAGTATTCTCCTGGCTTTCTATGTCTGATCTCCTACTTAAATATTATACTTGTTTTTAAATTGTCTTAAAAGTAATCTCATAGAAAATAATTATACAGTAAAGTAACAATCATCATACATAATAACCAATTTTTTATTGTAGACATTTTCTTTTTTTTTTTTTTTTTTGAGACAGGGTTTCTCTGTGTAGCTTTGGAGCCTTTCCTGGAACTCACTCTGTAGCCCAGGCTGGCCTCAAACTCATGGAGATCCACCTGCCTCTGCCTCCTGAGTGCTGGGATTAAAGGTATGTGCCACCACTACCCGGCTTATTGTATACATTTTCGAGAATGGAATTATTATGAAAATTTTATTTGAAGTTTTAGTCAAAAAGCAAATTTGAAAATGAATGTCATATTGGACATGGGACCATTTATATTAATAGTTGTTCACAAGTGTCAAAGACTTCAGATTTCTAGATTAACCCATACAATGTGGAATTATGTCTGAAATGACTACTTGAAATGACAACTTGTATACGTAGTCATTTTGTTTACTATATTGTGAAGTGACTAAGTCAATGTGAATATGAACTTCCAGTTACTTCTTCCTTTAGTGTGTTATTTATATTAATATTATATCCACTGACAATATCATGAGAGTAGAGATATAACCCAGTAGCTGAAAGCAAGGGCAAAAGTCAATCTATGACACTGAGCAACTTCCTTAATTTACACACCGTCTACTTTCCATCCTTCCTTTTATCACTATCTTTTCCTCTTACATTCTTGATATTTAAACAAATTTTATCTTACAAGGCATGGATCTGGCTGTGAACTTGGTGACCTATGTTAATAATGAATTGTAACACTAACTGCTATCTATGCCTTCCCCATTTTTTATTCTCTTAATATTGACATACTAGAGTATCTCATGCAGCTCTTCCAAATAGTGATTGTGAGGATGATCAAATCAAAAGTAAAATCTGAAAAATAAACATATTTTCAGACTTTCATATGATAATATAAAAGAAGCTGAAAGAAACTTAATGTAATTTGGGGCTTGGGAGACATTGCTAGTTCCAAGTTGGGTGTAAGACAAAGAAAAATAAGTCTTAGCAGTTTTAATTATGATATAAAAGTTCTACATACATGCACACTCACACACTACACATACATTTGTATATTAATGTTATGTAGATGAGACAGTTGCTTGACTTTTACTCTAGATGTGTAGTGATGAGACAGACATTGTACTGGTCTGTGTTTCTCATGTTCATTCATGCAAAACTAGCACTCTTTATCTGATTTCTTTGCCTTGCTAAAACAGTGTTCATGCTCTAAATTACCTTCAGAAAAGGTCCTGCGTTTTACAATGCATAGTTACAGACATAGCCTTCTCACATCTTGTGCAATCTCACCTACTCTTAGGCTAACTGCTCAAACCAGTGACGGGGGCACTAACATGTCATAGTCCATATCATCTGGAAACCTCTTTTGAAAGTTCAGAACTTCCTCTCCAATTAATAACTTGTGTCTCAACTCCAAGACATAGATGTCATATACAAAATGAGCCCAGAGTGACTTGTTAAATCTTAAACCTCTCAAGAAATTTAAAAGTAGCAGACCAATTACATTGAAGTTGATAGTTAAGGACTCTCAGGCAACAGCTGTCAATTATGTGGCATATTGTCAATGTCGGGACTTTAAGGCGTCTTGGGAACTTCCTTAATCCCTTCCCTTTCCATAACTTGGCTTAGAAATTCAGAGATTTTTTTTTTTAATTCCACTGTTTGATTTGATTTAAAATATATTCAGAAATTGTCAGTCTATTTTATAAATGTTTTGAAACTAAACATTCACAGTTTTCCTATTTAAGTGTTTTGCATCTATCTATGATTATCAGAAAAAAAAAACAAACTCCATCCTGACAAAAATAACTTCAGTAGACATTGCTTATAAGCAGTGATCTATGAACTGGCTTTATTTATAGCCCACTTTTGCTCTGTAGTTTTTGGTAGTTTGAGAAAGTTAAAGTACTTTTAGCTTTCTGCATATAATTTTTAACTGCAAATATACATATGAAAGTGTATGCATATGCAAATTATAGATGTGTGTGGACATATAAATGTAGCCGATTTTAGTTATGTACAGCTTTAAATGCAAATTGGGAATTGGGCATAGATAAAAGGAAAATGAAATGTTTAAAGGATTCTGAGAAAACAATGTAGAGGATCAAAGATTTATTAGTTGTCAAACAAATTACAGTCATATAAAACCAAAATAAAGAATAATAGTAGGTTTTTCAACTAAATTGACCACTTAAAATCTTACAACACCAAAGGGAAAAATGTAAAAAAAAAAAAAAAAAAAAAAAAAAAAAAATCTCTGAATCAATAAGTTCAACCCCAAATATATTCACTTTTCCGTGTCAATACATTATAAACATTACACAATTTTCTATGAAGCTATTTCTGTAAATATGTATGCACATGCTTCTACACAGGTATGCACCTCAGAATTTTACTGCTACATAATCTATGTCTATTTGATTGTATCTATGGAGTAAGGGAAACTAATTTTCATGGGGAAATTTATCAGGGACAATTTTTGGTTGTTGTTTCTAATAGTATAACTGAGTAATTATTATTCAGGATATTATTACTTCCATAACAATTTCGCTCTTCTTAATGGTTTGAATCTTATGAAAAGAGACTGCCCAGAAGCCTACCTTTTTCCTCCAAGTATGCAATAATCAAAGTCGCTGAGGCTGTCTTATGTTTTTTACAGTTACTTTCCAGTAGAGCTTCAGAGAGTATTTATCTGGTTTAAGAATAGCTTTTAATCTTCTAGCTTTAAAAAAAAAGGTAGCTAGATAACAATGGGGATAGCCTGCAACCCCCCAGGTCCCCATTCCTTTCAGTTGCAGAACTCAGTGGCATACATAAAGAATTTTAAACAGAAATGCTTTATTTTTCCATTTGGCATTCCTGTATTTTTAAAAAAATTACTTATTCTTCTCTCATACAATACCGGGTCTGCGCTAGGTCCTCTACATATGTGCTGTGCTTTAGCTTGGGGGTTTTGTGGGACTCCAAACAGTAGGAGTGGGAGTATCTCTGACTCTTTTGCCTGCCCTTGAGAACCTTTTTCTCCTCCTGGGTTGCCTCATCCAGCCTTGATGCCAGGGTTTATAACTTGTCTTCTTTCATCTTGTTATGCTCTTGGGTTGATATCCTTTGGAGGCCTACTCTTCAGAAGAGAAACGAAGGAGCAGTGGATCTGGGGGAGAAGGAAGGTGGAGGTAGGGGAGGGTACAGAGGGGAGGCTGCAGTTGGGATATATTAGCTGATAGTAATAGCCACAGAGACCCACAAACAAACCTTAGGCAGAGCTCAGGGAACCCCTACAGAAGAAGATGAAGAAGGATTGTAGGAGCCAAAGGGGTTGAGGATACCAGAAGAACATGGCCCAGAAGTGTATTTTATATTAATAGACACTATTTGTATGTCAAATCAAACTACTTATGTAATATACAACTGTCTCCCATACGCAGAGGGCCTAGTCCCATACATGTCGGTGTAAATGGGCCCCTGGCAGTGGGATTCGGATTACAGATGGTGGGACAACTTGCTCAGTCTTGATGCAGGGCGCTTGGTCCTGCCTCAACTGAATGTACCAGGCTTTGCAGACTCCCGATAGGAGGACTTACCCTTTTGGAGGGCGGAATGGTGGGGGTTGGGGGAGGCTGGGGCAAGCAGGAGGAGCGGTGAGAGGAGGATCTGTGGTTGGTATGTAAAATGAATAAAAAAATTTTCTTATATAAAAAATAAATAAATATAAAAAAGAAATGTGAAGATCAAGCAATATACAAATTCTATCAAAATAAAATTTTTTGTCCACATTGTCCCAATATATCAGTTCTTTAAAATTCATTGTTTCCTTCTCCTTGGGTTAAACCTATGGTTTACAAAACTATGTACTGTGGTCACTTTAGGGTAATTTTAAATGTCTACTTACATTAGACAAGAGGTAGTAATTTTAGCTTCGTTCACCTTTTACTTATAAGCAACACTTTCAATTGCATACTAAAGCCTAAATAATACTTTTGTATGTATACCTTAATCTGTGTGTATGTGTGAACGTGTTTTTGTGTGTCTGATGAACATGCATATACTGTGTGTGTGTGTGTGTGTGTGTGTGTGTGTGTGTGTGTGTGTGTGTGCGTGCGCATACCAGGGCACACATGTTGAACTCAGTGTGCAAACTCAGGTGTCAGTCCTCAGATCCCACCTTTTTGAGAGTCTTCTGTTTGCTGCTTCTTAAGTGTGATAGCTGGATGTTCTCTGTATACTCCAACATGCCCCTCCCATCATTACCTTAGGAGAACTGGGATTATAAAGCAGTGATAAGACACCCAGCTCAGTCGGCCTGTTTTCTGTGGTTTTGAATTGAGATAAACATGCTTTTAAGTGAGTGCTTCACCCATGAGTCATCTGTTTAGCCCTCTCCCCTAATAACATTGCTGAAATTTAACATTCCTTCTGAGGTTCAAATTTCTCATACCACCTCCAGAGATGGGTGGTAAATTGATTAAGGCTGTAGAAAACTGAGAGAAAGTTAAGGATAGGAAAGGGTTTCCTTAGCTAGTGTTTTCCTAGTCACAGCAGATTAACCTGCTGACTGGGCTATAAACTGAAGTTTTATCTTCCTTTAGGATATCCCTGTATCAATTCTTCATAACTTTCTTTCCCAGTCTACTGTCCCCAGAATATTTTACCTACATTTCCTTCAATAATGGCAAATGTGTCTTTCAACTCTTTCCCCTATTGTCTGATAGCTTTTCTCAAATAATAGACTTCAACTTTTTTAAAGCTCCTTCAAAAATAGTCACCAATCAATTGTTGGGAGAAGTCTTGAACAAACGTTCAGAACACACGCAAGTAACCTCTACATATTTTGATCATGGAATAACTATCAGACTCTAACTCTTATGTATTCTATTACTTCAATTTAAATACAATGTATTTACTGCATTCTCCAAGTTAGGAGATACACAGATTTGTCTGGTGATCCATAATGAACTAAATGAACTAACTTACTATCCATTCACATTTTGGGTTAGATATATAATTCAATAGTAGATGTTTTCTGGGGAATAGCAAGGACATATTTGTAAAAACACATCCTTCTTTATATCCTATGCATAAATAGGATATAAATATAAATAGCAATGCTAAGTCTCTTGTATTTTTGAACATAAGTAGAAGAAACAATAATACGATTTCCTTGAATGAAGGCCCTAATTCCATCTGACTATCCTATTAAATTTAATGTGCATGAAACTTATTTTCCCCAAAATATATTTTCTATATCTAATCAGTCCCAAATATTGTTTATTATGTTATTCTCTGTAATTATTTCTGGCAAGCTTCTTCTACAGTATTGTCATTTTTATCAAAGAGGAAGCACCAATCCGTAGCTCTAAACAGTATAAAGGAGCCATGTCAACTTTAGTGAAGAGCTCAAAGCTATGTAAGTAGCCAGTGAACAAATGAGAAGCTTGACAACATGACTAATGTCATTTCATGAAAGACAAATCAAATATAGCAAATCAGTGGGGATAATGACAAGGAACAGAATTGATTTCATTAAAAATTCAAGACTAGGGGCGTCATTGGATGGTATAGGCCAAGTTCATTATTCAAGTCCTAGTCATTTCTAAACAAGTAGAATAATAAATTAAAAAAGTTTTAAAAATATATTGTATATGTCATATTATATCTTTGAGTACAAAATGTAGCACTAAGTGCATAAAAATTATACAAGCACAGTTAAGCCAAACTAAGAAAATTTCCTTAAAAGACACTCAACGCAGATGAAGGTAAATGGAAGCACAGATCAAAATGCCATTAACTAACAAATTGTGGAATTTAAATAATGTATAGACATAAGAAGGTCTTTAATTATCAGCTTGCCTAAATTCCCTGAATAATAAAACTAATTATATCTCTCTTTTTGATTCCATGGTTTGAGATATGATTGAACAAGACAGCCCTAAGGAAAATTTACAAAAATAGTATTTTAATTATTTTATTAGAATAAATGAGGGTGTTCCATTATGACAATATCCTATAATTCAGTCAGATATTAAGATATTTCTTGTAGTATCATCAAACATTATGTAAGGATTTTGTTTCTACTGAACACTTGCAAATGAAGTAATGTACAGGTAAATGTTTTATCATATTTTTCATGAGGCACAAATTGAAAGTAATGTCAATTGTTCCAGCACACAAAAGTAATCCTCATTTATCTTGTGTCTTCATGCATTAAAAATGAGACATAAAATTAAAATGCAATATTTAAAAATAAAATTCATGAGAGAGATCAAAGAATGCCAGTCAAATACATATATACCTCAAAAGCATTTTTAGCTTGTGTTTAGACACAATAAGATTGATTTATCTATTCCTGCAGGGCTTTACATGAAAATACAACATAAAGTTTGTTAAGAAATCGGTGTTACTATAACAATGAAAACCTTCCTGCCATTATTCTTAAGTAAAATGTGATATTCTTTGATATAAATGTAAATAAAATCTTTTTGGAGAGGTGCTTTTTTTAATTGAAAATGTTTTTTCTCCAAACAATACATACTCATCACAGTTTCCCCTCCCTCATTACCTCCCATTTCTGCTCCACTCACCCACCCACTGAACATCATCCCTTCTAGAAACCATAATATATAAGCAAAAGACCAGCAATATAAAAATATAAAACATGTACAAACAAAGCATTATCACACACACACACACACACACACACACACACACACACACACACACACACAAAGACCTTTAAAAATACTGTTGAGTTCATTTTGTGTTGACCTTCTACTGGTAGGCATAGAGTCTGCCCTTAAATGTGGTTTGTATGCCCAATGAGACTCTTGTGTGTATCAAATCTTTAACTCGTCCTTTGGAAAGCAGTGTGGGATATACCTTTGGGATCAAGTCAATCACACCTAATTTATTTCTTAAAAAAAAAGAATCATGCTGATCTTGGAATGATTAAAATTCTTGTCTTTGGAAGATATGTGTGTGTGTGGTGGTGATATTTTATTTGTGCTGAAATGTGATGTTTTATTTGTATGTTAATAAATAAAGTTTGCCTGGAGATTAGAGGTCATAGCAAGCCATAAAACAGAAGTCAGGCAGTGGTGGCACACACCCTTAATCCGATTACATGGCAGGCAGAGTCTCTGTGTGTTCAAGGACACAGCCAAGCACGGTAGCACACACCTTTAATCCCAGTACCAACCATAGAGACATGGAGATCTGTATATTCAGGCAGTGATGAGGAAGTGATGTGGCTGGGCTTACAGCCAATGAGAAGGCAGAACAGGAAGGCAATAAAGGCATAGGTTAGACAGGAAGAAGCTCTCTTGGGAAGCTACGGCAAGGTGGTAAGCTAAGGTTAATTGGCGGCTATTGCTTTGAACTCTACAGCTTATACCTCTGTATTTGGCTCTGTTTCTTATTTAATAAGACTGTTTAGAAATTCATCTACATGTATACATATATATGACATATACAATATATTATATGTATATATAACATATATATATATATATATATATATATATATATATATTAACTTTTAAATACTTGGAGTACCATCACAATTTTAACTGACAATGTGTATCTTTCCCTAAAAGAAATGTTCTTTAGGTGCCTACCAGTTCTTAACTTAAAATCATACAGTTTACATTTTCAAAACTACTTTCTTCTTTAAGATTAAAGATGTACCAGGAGAAGAACGTTGAAAATGCAATATTTGTAAACTCAAATGAGATCCCAGGAACCAAATGTGATTAGCGCCGAACATCACATTATTAGCCAAATCAATGAAGAAAACAGTAGATTGGAGAAACATCAAGAATACATCTTTACATAAATTTTTTGGAGTACTTCTTTTAATATATAGGAGGAAACTAGAGGCAAAATCTTGACAATGCCGTACTGGAGAAGAGAGAGTATCAGAGTTCCATGTAAAGCTGCCCTACCCAAATATTCCTTTCAATTTGTGATGAAAAAAAAATGCAATTTTATTTTATTGCTATTTCCTTGTTTGTCATTTTTCTTAGTAATATCCCATGTGTTTTTAAAATATCTATATAGCTGGTTGATTATGAAATAATAAAATTATAATAAATTATCTTGAAAATAGAATATACTAAGCATTCTTAATAACTGTCTCTTTAGCTGCAGAAGATATCTGATAGTCCATGTTTGTATCTCTAGTTTCTCTTCTCTCAAAATTATAAGGTATTTCATGATGCATTGAAATCAGTGAATATCAACTTTGGAAGCATATGCTGCATGATTATTTTTTTTTTTTAGTTCTAGCAAGCAAAGTATCCTTCAAAGCTGGCATCTTTATAATATTTAGCATGGCCTTGCCACATATCAGTACCTAATTTATATTTATAATTTCTATACAGATAAACACTTATAAACTCAGCACCACCATGGCCCAAAGTGAAATATGGACCCACCTTCATTCTACTGTCTGCTAAAATTTTTCTCCATCTTGACAAAGGAAATGCCCATTATGCTGTTAATCAAGACAAAATCACAGAGTTTATATGTTCTCATTATTAACTCTTACATTGATTTATTTAGTATATTTTCCATCTACATCTTAAAATCCTTATATGTGTTCTCGGTTTTCTTTTACTACATTAAACATAATCTCAGTTCCAGGTCTGAGCTTAAATGCTAAACTTGTCTTCTTTTTATGCCTTTGTCTTGTATTTCTCAGTAGGCTAAAGCTCCTTTCAAAAATCTTTAAGAAATCAACTGCATGATGTATTTTCTCTGCATTAAAATCATTATTCACTGGTTTTCAGTGAAGTTCAAACACAATACTATTTTCTTCTGGCTGAAAATGTCTGAATTCTTAATCTCGTGAACTGAACACATGTTTAGCAGTTGTAAATTTCCAAAATTTTCTTCTACTATTTTATTAGTGTTATACATAACAAAGTATGTCCTCCCTTAACCTCCTTAACCCATGAACCATTTTTTTCACACTGTGTTGCTCTCTGCATAAAGATAACATACCAGTTATCTTTCTATTTAGCATCTTAAATTCCAGTCTTATTTTCAAAGATTCATTGCTCATTCTTTAATTCAGTCACCAGCTGTTAATTTTTTATTATACTTTTCTGTTCTTATTTTATGTGTTCTTTTATTACTGTATTATGTTTTTTGATACATATTCATTTGTGCTTCATAGAACTGAGATATTAATTACCATGCCCATTATACCATTGTCAGTACTTAAAGTAATCCTCAAAAGATGGTAGATATGCAATAAATGCAGGGCAAACCATTAAGTGAATGAGTAGGTCACTTTTAAGATTAAACATTTATGTTATCCAAGTAAAATAAGCACATGAAATTTAGAGTTCATTAATGTTTGCCTAGTTATTTAAAAGAAATCAGTTAAACTTTCTACTAAAAGTACAATAAATTAGGTAGAGTAGTAATGAGAAATAAATCAAATCTCCTATAGATGAACATTCTGAAGTCAGGTGCCATATTTAAGATTTCACATAAACTGGTTCACTGTCACACAGAAAATATTTTGTACAAAAGAGCTGATAATAGTAACATATCATAGGACTAGAAAAAGAGATTGTATATCTATAAAGATCACAGAGCATTCTCCTGACATATTTCACCCTCTGTTGTTTTTCTTATTATTCTCATGATTTTATCAGGGGATGAACACTGGTTACTCTCACATCAGTTAAGATAGCCTGGGTCCTGCTGTGATAACAAATGTTATCATAGGCTTAAGGGCTTATCCATGCAAAGCCTTATCTTTCCCTTGTTTCCATCACATACCAGGCAGGGGCTGCACTTAAAATTCTTTCCCATGTGGTCCCAATACTCAAAGAGCTATAATTTCTGTCTTTTTCTTCCTCTGATTGAAGAAGGAAACATTTCAGCAGTGAAATTATTATGGAAAAATGTTCTGGTCCAGGAATGACACATGTCCTTATACTCTTTGAATAGAACTAAACACAGAGCCTCTCAAAATCAAGGTTTATGAGGTAAAATATTGCTATGTACCTGAGAAAACAATTCAAATTATTTACTGAAAAACCATAATGACTGGTATAACAGAGTTCTTGATGTATTTATATGAACGGACACCAGTTTTTATGCTCAGTCCTTCTTTATCATCAAAGGCTTAACTCTTTGTTAGTTTGCATACATAGCTTCTCTGAAATTTTCACTCATGTAAAGAAGATCATAGACTTATAATTTTTATAATTTCTCTTTTCTCCCCCAGCCCCTTCCAGCTATCCTCAATCTAACCCCTTCAATGCTCCTCTATTCTTCAGTTGATAGCCTCTTTTTCGTTGACTATTACTGCGTGTGTGTGTGTTACAATTTGCCTAGAAAATTTTTGTTGTTTATGTCTATATTGTTTCTGTAATAATCACTCTGCATTGGACAACCAATGAGGGAGCTCATCCCTGATAGGTGTTAAGGACTAACCAATAGCTAGCTGTCTAATATGTTACATTTTAAGTGGATCACTAAATTAAGTGACCTATTCATTCCACAGCTTTATAAATCTGTTTTTCCTGACATGATTCTGCTGCCTTTATAAATTTGTACAGAAATGGTTTGGTTGTAGCTTCTGGCTCACCCACACACAGTTGGGGTAACTAGTCCTGGCTCACCTCCACACGTTCCAGAAGCTGGTCCTGTCTCTCTCATTTCTTTCTCCAAACCCCGCCCACTCAGAGTCTCTGTACAGAGGAAAACAACCAAAAAGTTCTGTCCCATCCGCAATCTTGGTGACTATTGCAGCAGCGTCCTCTCCTGAAGTTGCCAGCTGCCCCCAGGTGTCTGCCTAAGCACTCAACTTTTGACCAAACTTGGGCACAAACGCAGCTGTGGCAGACAGGCTTCACCACTTCCCTACAATCTATAAAACTTTCTTGCCATGGCTCTGGCACATGACTTCTCTGGCCTCATTTTCTGAGACCACAGAACCTGCCCAGAAGTTTCTTTGCTCGGTAAACCCGATGTTATACTTTTTCAATTGGCCTTGGTCTGGCCGACTGCACTGATGATAAGCTGGGGCAGAAAACCTATCAAAAATTCTTTCAAATGACCTGCCTATTGGAGAGAACGGGGTATTGAAATCATCCAAATTCATTGTGTTGGCATAAGTCTACTGTTTTACCTCTAGTGCTATGTGCTTTATTGAAGTTTTTTCTCCAAAAAGTTATATTGCTAAACTGCCTTCTACGTGATTATATTTATATCCATATATCTGTGTTTTCTTCAACCTTGGTCAGAGAACCTTCTTTTACCTGTGGGTAATGGCTAATGCAAAGACTCATAACTGTTCCATGTAATAAAAACAGGGGATTATGAGAGCTCGACAGTAGATACAGTAGATGGGACATCTATATTAACCTTCCTACACAGGACTTGGGAAATATTACAGAAGCACCAGAAGGAACACATGAGCCAGAGGATGAAGAGGATGCTGTGAAATACTGTACTCTGGACACAACTCTTACAAAATTGAACTCACAACAGTAGATACCTTCACAAAACCTGCACAAGATCAAGCCAAATAAAAATTATAACATAAAGTGAGGAGGGCCCCTGAGATGAGGCAACACCTATGATTAAGGAGATACTGGCTGTTGATGGCTCTTGTTGGAGGAAAGGTCACTTTTGGGGGATAAGTTATTGCTTGTGGATGCTAATGTCCCAGTGGATGACTTCACACTCATGTGAATATGGACATCAAGATTATTACTCAGTCAGGTATATAAAAATAAAAGGACATGAATTTGAAATTGGGGAGATGCATTAGAAAACAAGAGGAGGATTAGTGAGTGGGTATGATACATTGTATACTCTATGGAAATTTGGTGAATAATAAAATAGTTGGTCAAATTCCTGGGTAATCAAACATCTGGATATTGACTACACATTTGAAAGTATTGTTAATGATGTTTTAAAATCAATGAATACATTATAGTCACAATGTTAACCAAAAGAGAGTTATTTATTTTGATATGAATATATAAGGAACATATAGAAAAAAATTAAATATACAGTAGTATATTTTTTATTTTATAATATTTTTATTGATTATTTGGAAATTTTACATCATACACCCAGAGCACACTCACTTCCCAGTCCTCCCAGGTTCTCTCTCCCCTCTTGGGAATCCCTCACAGAAAAAGAAGAAAAAAAATCAAGTCTAATTTGTGTTGCCCATTTCTCACTGAAGCATGGTCAAACTCCTGGTATCCAGACCCTTAAAGAAACCTGAGTCCTTAACCACCCACATCCCCACCAGAAAGTCATCAATTTTAGAGAGCTGCACTACAGCATACTCATCACAAAATTTAAGAGTTCTCTTCCATGGCTTTCTGTCTAGGCTCTGGGTGGGATTGGGTTGGGTTTGGGGTTGTCACAGAAGCCTTCTCTGCCCCTGTTTCTCAACTGTGAGTCTGCAGTCATCAATATCACGGCAAAAGTATCTTCCTTGCCCCTTACAGTCAGTGGGAGCACAGCTCATGGACTTACGTATGGTTTGTGGATATAGCACAGACCGCAAACATTCACATGGTCTCCTGGGTCAGCATGTGCCACAGACCTTAGAGTGTTCTCCAGTGGCAGTACGGAGCATTGACACCAACAGAGGCCACAGGCCATGGGCACCATCATAGCATGAACCACTGACATCAACATAGCCTCAGGCTGCAGCACACACCAGGGCTGTAAGAATGGCCTTTGGTAGTAACATGGAATTCAAGACACCCCCGGCTGCAGTAGGACTATGGATCCAGACATACTTTTTAGAAAGGTTAAATAAATATTCAGTGTAAGTAAATGTAATTTAACAGCAATTTACTTCTCAAATTCTGCTATTCACTCACTGAAACTTATAGTCCATGAAGCAAAAGAAAAGAGCTTTGAATTTTCTTTTATTTTAGTTATTAGAAATCAATCATTTTAATTAGCTTTCTAGTTCCATTTTCATTTAAGAAATGATTTCTGTACTAAACAGACAGTATTTCATGAATCTTAATAAAATAGCACTCCAGCTCTTTTGTTGTACAAATCTGTTCCTTTTAAAGTTGTCCTTCAGAGTGAGTCAATACTATGGAGATTTCGACAAAAGAGAGAAGAAATGCTCTGTGAGAAGACCTTCACTGTGAGAAGGCTGCTTACAACCAAACACTATGAGAGAGTGCCTTGACACCTCTCAAGGTTTGGATGCTGTAATTTCAACACCAAGTGGCCAAAAGACTTCATAGCCATTGCAGGCATTCTTCCTGGCTGATAGGTCAGTCATCCAGCCCAGTCCGTGGTATTCTAATTGGTGTACTCAGAATGATAATGTCCTCATTTTCTAATCTAAACCAAATCACCTCACAAGTGCTCATCCTCCATGATAACATCCCACCTGGAGTTAGGGTTTTAGAAGATAAATTTGGGTTAACAGAAATCTTCACACCCTAGTAATGGACACTAGGAAATAAATAGAAATAAAACTGGGGATCAAAGAAAAACCAGTTGAAAACTAAAATAAAATATAAATAAGAGTGAGCATTTTCAGACTTTTAGAGATTAGAAGTGAAATGGGGGTGAGTTTGAAAATGTTACACAATCTGATACATACTTTTAAAAGAATGTATGTGTTTCAAGTCAGACACTACCTGTGGAGTGGGAGATTAGAAGCAATACAGTTAAGAGCCATGATAGATGTTCTGCATTATTGTTGATGTGGGATTATTTAAACACGACACTAGTTCAAGTGGTGAGAAGAAGCTTCATTAGCTTTTACCAATAAGAATAAAATTATAGCATCTGAATGATTGAAGATGTAAGCAGATAAAATTGAGAATAATAAACTTTGTGAAAAGAATATATCAAGGTTGAGGCTGGTGTTTCAAACATGTGATCCAAGTATTTGAGAGGCTGAGGTAAAAAGATCACATGTTCAAAGTATACTCGGCATAGAGAATAACTTCAAAATTGATTGGGAATATTTAACGAGATCTTATATCAAGAGTAGAAAGAGAGCATGGAGTATAGTCTTCTTCCTTAGCATTTTCGAAACCATAATTCTAATCTCTATTATTACTACAAACAAGCATAAAAAATATTCAAAATCAGGCCATAAGCATTATTACCTGGAAAATTGTGATCAAAGTAAAACTATAGTATCAGAACTTCTAAGAGTCAAAGTCTACAAATTGATATAAGCAAATATTCCAACAATTTTCACAAAAAAATTGAGAATTATCTGTAGGCCAAGAAAACAACTAAGTGTTAACCACAAAATATTGTCAATTATAGAAAATTATGTAATTAAATTATGAATTTGACACAAAAAACTTTGAGAAACATAAAGCTGGAAATGAGTAACAGTATATAATATTTAAGTTGTGAATGGGTAAACACATTTACAATCCAAGGCACTGAGGTCAACAATTTAGTTTTGGTAGTCTGTAAACCATATTCTTAAAAATGAAATCTGCAAATAAAGAGAAAGTATGAATAAAAAGTACCTGAGATCCAAATGAAGAAAGACAATTGAAAAGGAATAAGAGATAAATAGCTTTCAATGAAGTTAAGAAATTTGGAACAGCATAGTGGTGTACTTTCTGGTCAATGCTCAATAATTGACTGTGTATGGAAACAAACAGCTGCTTAGCATTGATTGTGAATCCCTATTCTATAAACACATAAATCACAGTGGATTCTAAACTATCCATCTGACATATTTGAATTGTGAGAAGAGATTTACTGGACCAGCCCACTACATAATATTTCATCCAAAGAAAGACAATAACTAATATATAAATAGTAAACCTGGAGATTAGCAGTTGCCATACAATAATTCAAAACAAATATGTTATGAGTATTTATTATCAATGACTTTATATAATAAACAGTTATAAATACCACTATGTAATCAAACTTTAAGAATGTCTGTTTAACAATCCAGCCTTACAAATCTCCTTAGAATTAAGTAGTTTTTATAAGATAACATGGATAAGCTCTTCCACACAGCAATGGACAAAAGTTATATTGAGATTTTCCTAGGTCTTATGAACTTTTAGTTTTGTTGCTCCTATATTTACTCACTATATTTTCCTATATTCTCTGATTTCTAATACATAGAATTATGGTGTATTTGGGAATCTATATTTGAAATAGCACAGGCTATAATGACTTCTAATATAAGGAAATATGCAAGTATATGTGTGTGTTACTCCTCTGAGAATTAAAAAAAAGGAATATAGTTTCTGTAGATTTTGAAAATTACAAAAGGTAAATTACATGAATGTACTTTACAGCATTAAATAATTAGTTCATATAAGACTCAAATCTGATACAATTTAGGTGAAAGTCTGATATATTTCCTTTAGCTAATGATACATGTTTCTATAGGTACAGGGACTCTAAGTGGCTACCTTCTGCTGGGCCTTGAGTAGACAAATAACTTGTGCTCATGGCAATTTAGATGGAGCAGATAAATCAGCTTTTAGTAAGATTAATAATATAATTTAGTAGAATTTAAAGTGACACACTCCTTGATTATTGCACTGGAAATGAAGTGTTTGCTTCTCTTTTTAAAGTAGGGGTTGGGGTACGACATCAGGTATAATCTATCTCTTGAAGATACAGCAGCCCTCACCAGGGTGAAGCAATCAGAAACTGCAGGCACTGATATTTGTTCTGAAGCACTGAGCTGCAGTATAATTCAAATGGAGCTATCTCATTCTTCTTTCACAACAAGGCCGACTAGAATTGACAGGAGAAGCACCACAGATACTCCACTCCTAGCTCAGTTGTGCCCATATGACAAAGAACCTCAAATTGGGTAACTTAGGGTAAAGAAATTTATTTTCACATAGTTTTAAATGTTATTATTCTAAAATCAATGTGTAAGTAGGACTGTGTTCTCTTTAAAACCTAGCAGAGAGTAACTAACTCTACTGATCCTCTCTCTAATTCTAGTGGCTTGTTGGCAATTTTGGCTCCTTGACCCCCAGATGTCACAAGTCCATTTTCTGCATTTTTTTACATAAGCATTTTATTTCTGTCATTTGTATGAGACTATGGTCCTCCCTAATTGATTCATCTTAGTGTGTTTCTATCTCTAAAGACAGAATTTTCAAGTCATCCTTCAGAACTATAAGAAATTGGGATTTCAACACAGATTTGGGGGAATCCAGTAATTAGTGGTCTAAAGTCTACCTAGAATAAAACGTTCTTTTTGGAGAGTTTGTAAATTTTGGCTAATGAGCCAATACTTGGTAATTTGATTTTGATAAGTGTTCTTATATAATGAGTAGATCTGTACTTTAGAAACATTAAGAACACAAATTTTGTGGCAGATTGAACAAGATGGATGTGGTAGTTTGAATGTAATTGGCTCCCATAAGCTCATAGGGAGTGACACTAATAAGAGGTGTGGCTTTGGTGGAGTAGGTATAACCTTGGTGGAGGAAGTGCATCACTGTTGGGGTGGGCATTGTTGATTCCTAAGCTCAAGACACAATGCAGTATCACACCCCACTTCCTATTGTCTTCATATCGAGACGTAGTAAGCACCATGTCTGCTTGCATGCTGCCATGTTTCCAGCTGTGATGATAATGGACTGAACCTCTGAACTGTAAACTACCACAATTAAATGTTTTCTTATGTAAGAGTTGCCCTGGTCATAGTGTCTCTTCGCAGCAATAGAAACCCTAACTAAGACAATGGATCACTAGAAAGTAGATGGACAGTTTCTGTCCACAACTTAGGACCAAAATAAGATGCACTAAATAATTGCCTGAAGAGGTTGAGATAGAAATCTAAAACATAAAAAATGTAGAAATAAGGGGTCCTGAGAATTTTATAAGGAAGAGAATAAAGCACTTCCCTTCTGTGACTCAGAACTAACCTTGAATCAAGAAGTGAGTGATCAGTGGGAAAAGCCATTAGGAGGTTAACCAGCAGCCTCCACACCTGTCATGAACATCTGAAGTATGTCTTGGCAGGGAAAGCAACATCTCTCAAGTGATGTGGGCCCATTCTAAGGAGTTACATTTGCCCGTTGCTATATTTGCCACTGAGAAAAAATCTAGCCTACGCTTCTTCACAAACTTCCTGTGTTAGAATGTCAACTCAACAACCTTTCCACCTGCCCTTATGAAGCAGCCAGGAAGCTACTTTTTTAAATTTTTTTTCATTTACTTTACATACCAACCACACTTACCTCTCCCTCCTTTCCTTCAGTTCCCTCGCCCAGCCTCTCATTTACACCCCCCTGATCTACTCCTCCTCCTTCTCTGTTTAGAAAGGGGCAGGACTCCCATGGGAGGCAACAAGCATAGGATATCAAGTTGAGGTAGGACCAAGATCCTCCCTATGCATCAAGGCTGTGTGAGGCATCCCAGCACTGGGAATAGTTTCCCAAAAGCCAGGTCAAGCTCCAGGGACAGGTCTTGATCCCACTCCTAGAAGCTCCACAAACAGACCAAGCCACACAACTGTCAACCACATGCAGAGGGTCTAGGTCTGTCCCATGCAGGCCAAGCAGCTACTTGTAAGTTCTCATTAAAATTAGCAATTGAGCCATGAGTAATCTCACAAAATCTCATGGTCCCAGGGAATACCTAGGAAACCTACTCTGAGTAGGTTGGCCAGCAAAGGCATTGGAGAAGAGATGACATGGGAAACCTTCTGATATACTGAAGACAATTAAGTAACCGGTCTACACACCCACAACACACAGCCAGCCGAATCACCCGGACTAAATTGATCAGATAGCAATATCTAGCTTCTAAATATTTATTCATATACCCACAAGTAAATGTAGCTCATATTTGAAGAGGTTTCTTTTTGCAGCATATGGAGACCACCACAGAAATCCACAAGTGTCTGAAAGGCAAAGAATAACTGGCTGTGGGTTACCCAGCTCTAAGTGGGACATATATAACACAAACCCAACATCTATGGCTCAGGGAACATGGTAGATGAGGGAACAGAAAGTTTGAAAGAGCTCAAGGACCTAAACAACTGCTTCATGGTGAATTTTACTGGCTAAGACAGGTACATTGCTCTACTGAACTCTCAACAACATGATAGTATTCATAAGACCTATAGATTAGACTTATTCAATCAATCAAACATCATGAGTGAGATAAATTTTTCAAGGCTCCATAATAGATATAGAGATGTAGACTGTCCATGGATGTTGATGAAAGATGAGCCAGTTTTATATTTCAAGGATGTTTGTGCTATTGGTCTTTTGCTTGTATTCCTTAGTTTCTGTGTGAGTGTGTGTGTATGTGTGTGTGTGTGTGTGTGTGTGTGTGTGTGTGTGTGTGTGTGTGTGTTTTAAGAGAGAGAAAATGAAAATGGAGTTGAGGTGTTGAGGGGGTGACAAGGAGGAGTATTGGGAGGGTAAAGAGTGATCAAAATATATTGTATGAAAAGAGTTTTCAATTAAAAATAAATAAACAGAAAAATTTTAAAAATATTGAGAACAAGTGACTTAGTAGTACACAGCCACAACTGTTATGTCTGGAGCAAGATTCCCTGCACTTGAGGTTCAGGGATCATTTCAGAAGAAGGGCAGAAAGACTGTAAGAGCAAGAGGCAGAGAAAATTTTAGGTGAGATTTTGTCTCCTATAAATGTCAGGGAAAAGAAGCACACCAGTGAAGTCCCATCAGTGTGGCAGCTTACACAGGTCCTGAACCAGGAAAACACTAACAAATATGCTAACATGAAAGGGGGAAAAGCTCATGGTCACCCAATTTTAGACAAAATAATACAGGCTACAAAGCAATTATAACAGTCATAGAAATATTATTCCTCAAAGAGCTCCCAAATTAATTATCAAACACCAAGTGGTCTGCCTGAAATATATATATATCTCAGAAATATTATGTATTATATAGGTTGAACAAGTTGTATTTATATACTTAGGAAGATATATCTATATATAGATATATATAGATAGATATATTTATATGTGTGTATGTGTATACACATATATAAACACACACATATATGTATTTATATACTTAGGAATATAGACATATATGTATACAATATGTACACATTCCTAAGTAATATAATATATATGTGCTTAATGTATATAAACAATTAAAGAAATAGAGACCATTAATTTGAGTGACTGCAAGGTGAGTGTATGGGAAGTGTTTGGGGGGAAAAGGGAAAGAGGAAAATGACAGAATTATATTTTAATAGCAAATATTTTAAATAATAAATAACATGCCTGTCACTTAAATCTCTGTGAGTTTGGTTGATTCAGGGCTCATATGGTCTCACAGACACTAGATCCTTTGTTTGTATGCTATGGCTGTTAGCTTGGTGTTTTGGGATGTCTCTGAGTCTTGCCTGCTCTTGGGACTCTTTTCCTCCTATTGGGTTGCCTTGTCCAGCATCAATATGAAGGCTTTTGCCTTGTGTCTTGTGTGCTTCTGTCTTGTTTTGTCATGTTTAGTTGTTGTCTCTTGGTGGCCTGCTCTTTTATGAAGGGAAATGGAGGAGACAGTGGATCTGGGGGAGAGGGAGATGGAGATCAGGGAGATGAGAGGATGGAGGGAGGGGAAACTGTGGCTGGGATGTATTGTATTAGAGAAGAATCTATTTTCAATAAAAAAGTTAATAACAAATATTGCTGAAGATTCAAACAAGGATATTTGTTTCAACTGAGAGAATTCTTCCTTATAAAAGCAATATGAAAATTCCTCAAAAAATAGAAATAGAACTACCATATCAGCCTGTTTACTGTTCTATAGGTAGTAAGAAATGATATTCAAATCCATGGCAGGCCTGTCTATTTCTGAATGGAGACAGGGGAGGGGTGGGGAGAGGGCAAGATGGAAAGATGGGAGTCAGGATGAGGGTGGGGGCAGAACAGGAGGAGAGGACGGAGAGGAAACTGTGGTCAGTGTGTATAATAAATTTTAAAAAGTTAATAAAATAAAATTAAAAACAGAAAAGGTATTAAAATCTGTTATGTTGGTAAGTAATAGATGGTTAATTTTCTTGCCATCACGTTGGTTCATCGGGTAATATCATTTGCTGCCAAGTCATAACCTGAATTTGATTCCAGGACTGGTAGCAGGAAAGAATGAGTTCACATTAGTTTTGCACACCTGTTTACACAAGCATGCAGACACATATCAAACAAACCATTGTTATAATCAATATGTGAAAAAATCAACATTAAAAATGAGTAAGAATGCTTTTCAAAAATGAATGAGAAAACAATTTTATGCTTTTGAAATGTGTATTACCCATTTTTAGAAAGCTTGCCATTTGTATTAGTTATAAATATATTTCAATAACATATTACATGTTAAAATAAAATTATTATATGAATTTCAAGTGATTCCATTTACCTTTCTTTTCATTTATTTCCTTTATAATTAATCATGTTTACTGCTAATTTTGATTCAAAATTCTTTAAAAATGACAAAAATCTCCACTATTTATCCTATCTATTAAAATTTGTTGCCTTTCATGGACCTTGAATAAGTATATCCAGTTAACAGCCCTATAAATTTGTTGGTGTGTTTTTAATGAGATCATTAACTTTATTGCCATAATTATTGTCTGAGGTTAAACTGTACTTTCGGCAACACAATTAGATCCCAAGCATCTCTTGAGTTTTCTCAGTACAATGTGTACTCTTTGTAAATGTGGGAATAATTGTCTATAATCCATGTAGATTTTATCTCTTAATATACACAGTATCAGATCAAGGCACCAAACACATTTTCTGATTTATTCAACTTTCAATTGTTTACTGTGTTAGATCATGATGATTTTTATTGTGTCTTTGTAAATTGCCATGATTATCATTCATAAAACATGTTTTTCTTTTAAATGCCAAAATAAGATTCTAATACTTAATTTCTTAAATATTAAACATTTGAAACTTATTTCAATTTCAACATGTCTGATCATACTTGTTTGCTCATAAAATAAATAAAAACCATCAACTTATGTAAATTAATATATTTACTTATTAAGTGTAAACTATTATGTAGTAAATTAAAAGAAAAAGACTAACAGTCTCAAAGAAGAGTGGACTTATACTTTCTGAGAGAATGAAAGAGAGGCATCTGACTTTGACAATAATAGAAACAGGAAATTTCTATCACAGTCAATTATAGGGAAATAAATCATAGTCTTATAAAGAATAGTAGTATATAAAGAGATAAAAATCTAAAATAATAAAATTAAAGCGATATTTTACTATAGAAATAAGCTAAATAATATATGTTATATATATATAAACAATTTAGAAAGATATATATATATATATATATATATATATATATAGTTTGTAAAGGGGAAGCTTAATGTTCATTTACAGTTTCTTTAATTTTTTTTGTTTTGCTTCATTTATTTGCTTATTTGTTTAAGAATGTCACTGGAAAACAACTTTAACGTTCCTTTATTTTTATTTATTGTACTTCCATATTAGTCAGTACACGGACACGTGAGCAGGACAGTAAAGAGTAGCGAATGGGTACCACGTGAATATTCTAATTTTTTTATCTTTTTTACCCCTGTTGAGCTATCACTATATTATTTAGACTACCATAAGTTTCACTGTATAGCTCACTTTTTGTTCAAACTTTCAATCTTGTCTCAGTCTCCTGTGACCCCATGCTCAGACTAAATTTTTTAAGAAGTATGAAAATTTACAGAAAGGACATCGTAGTAAAATTCACCTCATATTGCACCTTGATTGATTCTTCACAGAACAAACTGTCATTTACAATCAGCTGAGACGGATTGTAAGATATGCTAATCATATGTTAAAATAATGATCATTCATGAACCTTGCAGTTCAAACAGTAATCAAAGAACTATAACAAAAATAGACATATTCAAATATAGAATTTAAACTCATACTACATGGAGATCTCTAATCAAACATTCCCATAAAAATATATCAAAACATTATAGATCATATATGGTTGTGTGTGTGCAAAAGGGGAAGTTTGGTTTTAGTGTATATATATATACACATACATACACACCATATACATATATATATATACACATATATGCATATGTATTACTAAATAAAATGTCTAACCTATGCAGTCTATATAATTTTACTTGTATGTATGTTTTCAAGGGTGATCCTTCGGTATTTGACATTCCCTTGGTGGATTCGTCTCTAGGTGAGACAATTTCTCCTGACCTCAACATTTCTTTGTTGCCTGTAGTTCTCTATGTGTAGGTTTGAGACCTCATAGGTTTTAACCTGTGATCTTGTTCTTTTTCTTATTCTTGATTTTGTTTTTTTTCTTTTTATCTTCCCTCTCTGCCTCTCTTTCTCTCTCTCTCTCTCTCTCTCTCTCTCTCTCTCTCTCTCTCTCTCTCTCTCTCTCTCTCTCTCTCTCTCTTTCTCCCTCTCCCTCTCTCTCTCAATCTGAGACTTCATTATTTAGCGGAAGATCAGGATAACATTGAACTTTTGAAGCTCTGGGATATCAGACATATGCCTCCTTGGTTTTATGTGGTTCTGTGGCTCAGACCTGGGACTGTTGTAGCACGAATCTTAAAAGTTCTTATTAATAAAAATGAACCTGAGGCCAGTTATTGGGGTGAACTCTGGAAGATCAGAGAAGCAGAACAAGCCACAGCTACCTCACCTCACCAATTCCTCAGCTGATCCTGTTTCCTCAGACTGGATGCCTCTCAGCTGAACTGTGCTGCTCTAAAGCCTAAAAGCTTAAGCAGGCTATAGTTCCTTATCCTCACACCTTAATATACCTTTCTGCCTCCTGCCATCACTTCCTGGGATTAAAGGCATGAGTCACCATGCTTGGCTGTTTCCAGTGTGGCCTTGAACTCACAGAGATCCATGCAGATCTCTGCCTCTGGAATGCTAGAATTAAAGGCATGTACTACCACTGCCTAACCTCTATGTTCAATATTGTGGCTGTTCTGTTCTCTGACCCCAGATAAGTTTATTAGAGTACACATTATTTTGGGGAATACAATACCACCACAGAATGTATGTAAGCCAGATGGGGATTTTCTCAATTTCACTATATCTCTAACCAAAGCTAATGACTTTTTAAAAATAAGATTTATTTATTTTTATTTTCTGTATATGAATGCTTTAACTTACTGTGTATCTGTGTACATGTGTGCATCCATGGAGGCCAGAAGATGGCATTGAATCCTGGAACTGAATTTACAGAAGTTTGTTAGCCTCCATGAGGGTGCCTGTAATGGCTAAGTCATCTCTTCATCCAAGCTGGTCAGTGTTTTTTGTATTTATATTAAAAAATAGGATGGAGATAAAATTCTGTTCTGTAATCCCCGCACATATCAGCTCTAACTGGCTGACATAGTTTCCATATTATATGCTTTGAAAAGAAGCTCCTCGAATGCATTCCATTGCATTTTGCATGGAGCAAAAAAACCAAGTAAGTGTTTCTCAACTGAGGAATACACTGGCCCCATTGATTTGCTAAGGGTGCCATAATAAAGTACTGCATACCTGTCAATTGATCAACAAAAAATATTTTTGTCTCTGGCAGGATGCCAGAAGTCTGTAATCGAGACAGGAAAGCTTGGTTCCTTGCGAAGGATTTGAATGTAGAACTCATTCTTACATATGTCAAAGCTGCCACTTCCCTCTAGATTTTTAAATGATCTTCCCAAATACCTGCCTATGTACAAACTTCCTCTTTGTATAAACATGTAGCCATATTGGATTAGTACAGACTAGGACTCACTCACAATGGCCAATAAACTTGATAACTTCACTATTGAAGAAGTTACCTCCATATTATATTCTGTTATCCAATATCAAATGGTTTGCCCTGAAACATATGCATGCATATTGATATATTTAGAAATAAACACACACACACACACACACACACACACACACACACACACACACACACACACCATCAATTAAAAAAAATAGGCCATGAATTTTAAAGAGAAAAAAGGGGTATACAAGGACCAGTTAGAGGCAGGAGGGAGGGGGGGAATTGATATAGTTATATTAGTCACAAAAACATTTTTAAAATATCGTATTCTGAAATATTGTGGACTTAGAACCTAAACATTCAAAAATGTAGAAAGTGAACTTTCTTTAGCACATAGGAGGTTTAATGGGAAATGCTTATTCCTGGCATTTTCAATTTACTATTAATTATTAATAACTACATATTCACTCTTCATTGTTTCTAAAATACCTTCTCTCTACAGTTACGAGAAAAATCATATTCCAAAGTTGATTCTGCAGCAGAGGTCAATGTGCACAACTGCTTTCATTGATAGGAAGCTCAAAAATCATTACTATTCAACCTCACAGAGAAATCACAGTCTATTTCTGCCCAAATTTCAGTTAGGCTAATTTCTCAAAGCTCTCCTGCTTTTCACAGTCACAATCTGATATAAACAAGCGTTTCTCTGTGCCCTCTTTCCTCCATTCTTCTTTTGAGGAAAAATAAAATAAAACAGGAGTTTTAAGACAAGAGAATGAAAACTGCTGGGTTAACTCTGCCAGAGGTGAAAAAAATCAAAGGGAAGGTAGTGTCTTCTGGTGTAGAATCTTTTGTCATGTTGAATAATGAATGAGCATGGAGAATATAGTCTTCAAAGCCGCTAGCACTGGCAAAGTATGGTGTCGGAATCTGAAGTTGCATTTGGATTCGTACTTTATAACTGCCTTACAGATCTAAGCATTGAATGTAAGCCTGCTTTAAATATAACTGGCTCAACAGGAGACTGTATTGTTTATGGTAAGTCATTCTTATCTGAATTATACTGTTCTTTTACCACAGATACTTCCCATGTTTTCTGATTTCCTTCTATTACAATAATCCTTCTTTTCCAGCTATTTTAAATAATAATATTTTTATTAATTGAAGATCTCCTACATGGGTAGAGATGTTGCTTCCTTAATCTCTGAACGTCTCCCATTATTATTTGATTCACTCTGCAGTGAATAATCAATAGCAAGATTATACACATTCTGTAGCACTGCCTTCTATCTTAAGGCAAATATTCCTGCATTCATACATTCCGCTCTACATGCAAGATTTTCTGCTCCAATGTTTTATTAAGTCCCCAGAGTCAAAAATTTCTGTCATCATGCTCCCATGGATCTTTTGTCATTTTTTCTGTGGGAAATTTCCAATAACATTTATTTTGAATTCTTTCAGGTTAGTCTATGGTCAAGGTGACCAATGGCCTCATTAGGCTACCAGGTTTGGGTGATAATATTGCTCAAATAGCACATTACAACAATCACTATTGTCTAAATTCTTTTCCTCTTCTGTATTTCAAGATCACCTTTCAAAGAATCATTCCTTTTTCTTTTTCCCAAACTTTGTGAACTGGTTCATTTCAGGTTGTACTGAAGAATATATTAAAGAAGATGTTCTCATTTTTGTTAAAATAGTAAGTAGGAAGGTTCTATTCATTACAATTGATAGAAGGGAAAATGATCACATTGAATTGAAATTTCAGCAAAGCCCTATCTGAAGATTACGGTCAAGATCTGACTGAAAAATTACTGAGAAGAACAAGTCTGAGAGCAGAAACAAAGAGTCAGGAAATTCTTAATGCATAAACAAGATTCTTGCTTAAGGAAGGGCAAATATTATTCACCAAGTTCCATTATTTGTGGTCTTAATTATATATTAAACTTTGGTAGATTCTTGATAATCCACTTTACAAAGATTCTGGTTAATGCTAAATTGGATAGATTAAAGATTGGACATGATGCCCAAATTCAAGGCAGATTCACAAAAAGGGTGTAATAAAATCTAAAAAAAAGTAAATTATGGAACAAATGTTCATTAGGTGCCACTTTTGTTTTTTACGTAGAATATTACAATTACTCAGGTTTTGATAAAGGTCAATTTCCTCTACTCAACTCACTTTTTAACTAACTTGGTAGTCTAGCTTTGTGTTGTGGCTTTCAATGCAACTTATGTTTTCCTAACACAATTTTAAATATTCCGAAATGAATCTTTTCCAATAATTTCACTTATAAATATAGAATTACCTACTGAAAATGTATTTTAAAATATGTGTAAAAATTTGACATGTAAATTATTTTTAAAATGTAATACGAAACTTCTCCCCAAATAAACATCTTTGTCTTATAAGCATCTTTCTCTAAATAAACATCTTCATACTTCAATGACAAAATGCCAGCATATTTTATAGTTCATTTTACTTTATCTCTTTGTGTATTTCCAAATTCATTCTACCAACCCCCTATCACTTTCTCTTCATGATAGATCTAAGTTTTTAATCTCATTCATTAACTTGATCTAGATTCATAATTCAGTCCTGTCTGGGTTACTATATTAACTATCTACATCTCACTGTATGTGCAGTTTTATTTATACAATGTGTTCTTCCTTTAGTATCCAGGAAAATACTTTTTAGCACAAGTCACATACTATCGGTTGTTGGCCCAATGATCTCCAATGACTTTTACTTTATGAAGACTTCTGAAATAATCATATGGCATCATGAACTTATAGGTGAAAACTTAGTTGTCCTTGGGATTCTTTCTTTGAGCATCACATTATTCAACCTTGTGTTATTAATCTTATGTTTAATAAGATTTAATAAGTTCCTTTCACAACTAAGGTATAAGAAAAAAAAACATTTATTGGCTTCACAACTTTGGAGGTTCATGACCAAGATCACATGCTTTTGTGATCTTGGTGGACATGCCCCACTTTGAGCAGTACATGTATACAGAAAAGCTGCTGTCATCATGTAAGAATTCAGAGAAATAAGGTAGGAATAGCATTATGGTCCCTTCAGTGAGCATAGCAATGACTTATGGAACTATGAACATATCCTACTTCCTGAATGTGTCATCATCTCTTAACAGTGCCACTGTGAAATTAAAGAGTTTAATAACATTGAACCCTTAGAAAACACTCACAGCTACACCCAAGTAAGACATTGAAGCACTCCTGAATTTTCTCTCCCTTCTCTACTGTGCTCCAGCTACAGTTACTTAGTGAGCAATGGGTAGTACATGGTAGTTGTCACATCTGTGCCATTGACAGGGTATTCCGTGTGCAAAATATCGTTCTCTGTTTTTGATGTCTTAGTCTCTCACTGAAGTCACATTTAGGCCAAATTTGAAGCCTTCTACAAATCCCTTTCATAAGACTTCTATACCCTATTCTATATTGTGCATAGGAAATGACTGTTATACATTCTTCACAACATTTACAACCTACTACTATACATTGCATTTATTAAATACTATCTAGGTAATATGCTATAAATTAAGAGACGAGTAGAACTTCCATCCTAACAATTAAACACTGTTTAAGTGTTTCATGATGAATATTGATGCTATTTTATTAACAAAATACATAAATCATTCATCTGAGTTTGAAATTTCTATTGTATACTAAGTATTTATGTGACACAGAGACAAAGAGATCCCAAATACTCCTGCTCCTGTCAAGCATTCCAATGCTGTTTATTACCTCCCAGACTTGACATTAAGACCTTATTGCCGAAGATAATGCACACTCCGAAGAATTCACAGAACAAGGATAAATCGAGCTGGTGTTCCATTAGAATTTCCATTCCTACTCGATACCTGACATTGCAGGAAGGTGATATCTGCACTACTGAAGGACGAAAGTAATCACCAGTCTCAGATAGCTGTGAACCCTGCAAACTACAATAATGACTGGTTTGACAAGATATACCTACTGGTGCAACAGTGCTCACTTTCTGACTAGATCAAAGGCCCAATCTATGATACATAAGTGTTAACTAGGCCAGGATAATATATACAGATAGGTCATAAATACTACAGGAAGCTTTACATTACCAGTCTGTCAGATACAGTAGTAAAATGAATTCCTAATGAATTATTGCTAAATCCATGGAACAATGCACCTGTCAAACCTCATCAGAAAAGCTTCCTTTTTAAATAGATGAGCGTTAGCACAGAGATACTCAGTTGATCAACATGCAGAGAATAAAGGACCATGGAATGAGGGTTTCATCCTGAATGGGACATGTATATCACATCCCTCCTCACTAAGTGTCACAGAACTTGTGGAAGAGGGTGTAGCAAGGTTGTAAGAGCAGGAGTGAAGGACAACTTAAGAAAAACAGGCGTTTCTAAACAGAACAGGGCAGTTGTAAATAAAAACTTACAGCAACTGTGACTATATGTAAAAGACTAATATTTCAGCATGGAGGCAGGAGTGATATATGGAATTCCATGGGTACATGAGCAGCCATTGGCATTTGATAGCTGTAGGGAGACTGAGAGTCAGTTTCTTTAATGATGTGACATTTAGTAGGTTAACCATGTTCTAGGGCTGGCCACAGTCTCAAAAGGAGTTGACTAACACAAATTAGACTCATTTAAAGAGAAAAAAAAGAAACTCATACTTGAGATCATAGGGAGATGAGGATGAGTAAGGCACATATGAGTATATATTGCTGGATGCATGGCCTAAATATAAACAAAAGCATGGTAAAAGAATTGCAAACAATAAAGATATTATTTTCAAAAATCATAGTATAGAACTGTTTTGAAAGAAGGTAAGATATAAAGCAGTGTTTTATTTTTCCCACCTTCTAAACAAAATAAATCTACTAATCAGAAAAAAATAGTAATATTTTTTGTTGCATTATACATTATTTTAACTGAAAGGTATAAAATCTAATGGCATTAATATGAATATATCAGCATTAGAAAAGATGCATGATGACTACTTAATAGCAAAAACATAGTTTATATTTTATAATATATTAACTAAGATAGAAAGTAAAATTCAGATGAAATAAAACACATTTTGTGTCGTAAAAGAAAACATAACTATACTACACAACGTCAAAAGAATTCATCCTTTTACACTTTTTTTTCATTAAGTTTTCCTAAAATAATTTATTCTAAAATTGAGAAATTGCATTTTAATCTTTAAAGACATGTAATATAGTTGAAAAAGCCATCTGGACTGTAATATTAACCAAGAAACAAGATATTCTAAATGTAAATTTCTAGTCACTTTTATTTACTTTTATTTCCCCAAGTCACCTTTAAATACTAGGTGTTATATTAGCAGTAATGTACCAGACCTTGGAAAATATTCAGTATCTTAATCACTCATAAAAGTTCTGAGAGAATATTTTTCTTCTGAACCACTGATACAGTAATATAAACAGTAATGAATAAAACTGGTTTCAATCTAAATGTTAAATACTTAGCCAGTGTATTCTGTGGGAAAAAAATTAAGCTTTTGCCTGCATAATAACTTTCTAAGTTAAACCTCTGTTCATGTAACTATCAATCTTAATAGAATTTGACAGCACGTAGTCGACAGTGTGACTATCAGCTATCTATTTAACCTGCTTGGAAATATTCATTATTTTTACCTATAAATATCAGAGTTTCTCTATATATTTTGCTTATATAAATGAATTGGAAGTTTTATATATATATAAAATAGTTTAAAAATATAATTTTCTTGTATAAATAAATATATTTAAATACTTTTAAGATTAAGCCTAAAAGAGATGCATTAGTCCTTATTAAAAGATACATGTCAATTGTGTTAAATTGTGACATTCCATTGACTTTAAAAAATAAAAGTAGAGGAGTTTACATTGAAAAAAAAAACTTATGGACTCATAATTTAATAAAGTAATCAACAAAAATTCTTTTGTTCTTCATCTAAATCAGTAAAAGTGGTAAATTTACTACTGGTACCAGTGAAATTTCCCCCAATCATTCCACCCTCCATACTCCTGCTATGAATAGCAGTTAATATTGCAAATGTAAATGTAATCAACATTTTTAATTGTGCAAAATGCTATCCAAAGAGTGCAACATCATTGCGGTATTGACATATATCTTCCAATTTATGTACTAAATTTATAGACAGTATTTATTTGGTGTTCTCAAAGCAAAATGAGTTGCACTGAATATTGAGAACTTTAGAGGTATTATATTGTATATAATCTCTGATCTCAAGTAAATTTATAAAATCAATAGTAATCAAATATTGATTTACCTACTTTAAAAAGAAGAAAAGTAAATTATAATAGGGGCTGGAGAGAAAGCTCAGTGGTAAGAACACTGACTACTCTTTCAGAGTATCCCATTCAAGTCACAGCACACACATGGCACCTTAAAACTATCAGTTACTGTAGCTCCTGGGGATACAATAGTCACTTTTTACCTCTTTGCAAGACACACACATATAGTTCACAGGCATAGTAATAGGCAAAACACCCATACACAAGAAATCAAAATATATTAAAAAATTATTTATTCATCTACTTATTTATTTTTGCTAGTTATCTTTGGTTCTACCTTAGGTCTCTGGGCCATCCATCTTCCAGTTCCTGGCCATCCAGGCAGTGTCAGGCATGTGCTGCCTCTCATGGCATGGGTCTCAAGTTAAAGTAGTCATTGATTGACCACTCCCAACAGCTCTGTGCTACTATTGCCCTAGCATATCTTGCAGGCAGGACAGGCTGTGGGTTGAAGGTTTGGTGGCTGGGTTGTTGTCCTAGTCCCTCTGGTTACGGAAGATGGCCACTGATTCCTAACGATATTCCACTATACACATAGATCAGGACATAGTCCAATCATCATCCAAAAAGGCTTCCTACAGCAGCTGATGGAAGCAGATGAAGAGACGCACATCTAAATATATGGTGGAACAGAGCTATGAGAACCCTGTAGAAGAGAGATTGTAGAGCCCAGAGGGATCAAAGATACCAGGAGAAATCAGCCCACGGAATCAAATAAACAGGGCTCATAGGGGCTCAAAGAGACTGAAGAGGCAACTCAGAGCCAGCATGGGTCTGTGCTAGTCTTCTGTATTCAAGCTGTGGCTGAGTTTTGGGTTTTTTTTTTTTTTTTTTTGTTTTTTGTTTTTGGTTTTTCGAGACAGGGTTTCTCTGTGTAGCTTTGCGCCTTTTCCTGGAACTCACTTGGTAGCCCAGGCTGGCCTCAAACTCACAGAGATCCGCCTGGCTCTGCCTCCCGAGTGCTGGGATTAAAGGCGTGCGCCACCACGGCCCGGCCCGAGTTTTGGGTTTTTATGAGACTCCTAATAGTGGGAGTGGGGGTGTCTCTGACTCTTTTGTTTGCTCATGGGACCTATTTTCCTCCTATTGGGTTCCCTCACTAAGCCTTGATATGAGTGATCCTTTGTGCCTAGTCTCACTGCATCTCATTATGCCATGTTGATACTCCTGGAATCCTGTGAAGGGAAATGGAGAAGCAGTGGATCTTGGGGAGAGAGAGGTAGAGAGAGGTTGACAGGAGTGAAGGGAGGGGAGGCTGTGGTTGGGATGTGTTGTATGAGAGAAGACTACATAAAAAAGAAAACAATAAAATAAACTAAAGAAGAAATTTATAATAGCATTGGTCCACTCTCAAGCTTAAGAGCAAAGCTCAACTGTAACAAGATAAGTCAAAAGAAAACAAAAAAAACCTCACAAGATGGAAGAAATCATGTCTTCTGAACTCATCTTTATAGAATACAATGAACTTTGATGAAAGCTTGTGTAAACATTTTACATCCTAACTTACATGCACCAATTTGTTGGTGTGAGAACACTTTGCTCTTTGAGAATAGCAAACATAATCAGTCCCACCAGCTATGTAAGTTGTCATTTCTAAATAAAACACATTACTTGAAGTTAAAAAAGCACTTTTAATGCACACATAAGAATGTATGTGTATTGCACTTCATAAAAGTTTCACTTCTCCTTTACAACGTACCCTAACATCAGGGCCTATTCAATCCAATGACATTTTCTCTTTCTACTTTCTGAAAATTCTTAAGTAAAATAAAATTTTCATTGGTGTTTATACTTTAAGTGGTGAAGTTGAAAAATAATTTCCAATCACTTGGTATTTAACAGGAAAAGATCTTAAAGGATCAATAAGCAATTAGTAGCTGCTGAATACATTAGCTATAAGTGAAATAAAGTGCTTATTCAAATAGATAAGTGCACAGTCAGCTGCTCTTGTCAATGTGTTCAAGTAAATAACACTAAAAGCAAATTTGTTGTGATATTAACGACTTTTACCCTCAGGAATCTTACAGAAGATGCTCTATATCAAGTGTCTACTAACTAGACTGATAGAAATGGCGAGGGAAAGAAAACTCCTTCGGCTATCAATTACAGGTTTAAACCTCCAAATAAGGTAGAGAGAAACAGAGAAAGACACCCGACATTGTTTTGTGCCCATATTTGTACACACACACACACACACACACACACACACACACAAAATTACAAACATGAATACATACACAGGAATGCACATACATACACAGAGACTCTAAATTATTCACATATACTTATAAATATAATAGAATGATGACTGTCAGGAGCTGATAAAAAAAAGGAAAGAATAACTTCTTTTCAAGGAGCAGAAAGTGTGAACAATGAAAGTTATAAAGACATTTAACTCAACACAGTGCCCCAAATGATCTAGGAGGCATGAGAAAGCTGATAGATTGGACCAATTGTTAATCATCAGATGGTACATATTAAATAGGAATGGATTTTAACATAATAATATACCAATAATGATGACAAGAATGTAAAGAGGTATGGATAGGACCAAAATGAAGACAATACATGTTTCAGAAATAGCAATTATCTCTAGTCTCCTCTGGAGACAATAAACTGTGAAAGCTATGGTAAGAGAATAAGAATTTAGAACAGGTCCCTTCCCTGCCATCAACAAATTAGGCTTTCTGAGAATTTAGACAAGGAAACCAGTCCAGAAACAATCAAGATCAGAGAACTCCTTCACATATTCTGTTATAATACTCTTCATCCCAGAACCATGTTCTCTGTCTCAAACCTCACAGCACACTCAATACCTAAGATATTCACTTAATTCTAATTGTACATTGCCTACAGCTATTGTTAAACCTATGAACTTTCAATCCAAATTAGCACACACTTCGACACAAGACAAATCCAAACATTTTCCCATATTATAATGAAATAATTTATCTTCTATTGAGACATTACTGCACATTTCCTTGAACATGCCTTGTGTTCTTTTTCTCCCTGTCATATGCTCAGCTTACAGGTAATCATTAAATTTCTATCAGGTAATAGATATGTCGGGAATTTCCCGAACAATCCCATTCACCTTGTAAGATGATGAGTTGATATATGTCCATCATAAAATGTCCAAGTTAATGCAGTTAATTCACCCACATGGGCAGGATGTTCTCACAGTGATGGACACCCTTTGAAAACGTAACACTTCATTTTTTTTTTTTTTTTTTTTAGTTGAGCTGGTGCTTCACTAAACTGTCAGTAAAAATTTCCCGGTGACGTTCAGAAAGTGTATAGGGAGGCCTGCATAACCAAATAGCATTCTTTCTACTTTCTTTACTGTAATGATGAAATGGATTAAAGATTTTTCAATAATTTGTATAATTAGAAAAGGGAATATAAACTTAGGAGAGAAAACCCTTGAAAAAGTTTACTTTTGATTGAAACTATCCTAAGCCCAAAGTTTTGTCATGTGGAATCATTATTTCCAATTTGGAAGAAGATTAAAAAAAAAATCTTTAAAATTGCAATTACCTCAGGTTTTGCAATCTAGTTATATAAACAAAGTTTAGCTGACCAGGGGAACTAAATATACACAGAAATATTTTCTTATTCTTTCAGTAACCGTTATTGAACATATAATCACTGCAGAGAACTTTTCTAAGTTCTGGCAATGCAATAAGCATGATACCCTTTATGTTCAAGATTATGACATAGAGTTATGATAAAGGGAACAGGGAAGGCTTTGCCAATGCCCATGGGTCTAAGTTATTTGCCCTTATCAATGGTACACATCCATGCAGGGCTTTAACCACTCCTTACACATTCAGTCAAGGCTCCCGTTTCTCTCAGGATGTGATAAGCAATCACTGTTGCTTCCACACAATTGCTCTCTATAACTTCATTCACCAGAACTTTGTCAACCAATTGCTCCGACCATGTTCACTTTCTTTTCTCATCTGTCTTTGTAGGTATATTGTGTTAATCCTACTGTCTCTGCTGAAACATATATCTATTTCTACTTCCTGGAAATCTACGTGTCATTTTTCTACTCTAGCTTCTTTAGCATATATGGCCTTTAAAACTCATACAATAATATTATGAATTAGGACATCCCGGATTTTCAGTTTTGAAAAAGTCTTGTCATAATATAGGCTGAAAAACAAAAAAGAAAAGAGATTTTAACTTATAGATAAAACAAGAATGAGAATGGATAATTAAAAATAATTTTGATTAACAAGTGTATGGTACCAGTTTGATAGGTATTGCAAAGATATAGGCATTATAGGTAATTATAATGACACACAGTCATGATTCATAGGCAAGGTGATTATTAGCTCTAATTCCCACATGTATGCCCAGAAAGTCAAAGAGATCAGAGGTTACAAGACTCTTCTGCCATTACTGAGGAGACAGTTTTATGTCTGTAGAAGACCATGAATGCTTCTGGCTAAGATAAAAGTCATGCTGACTAAACTGCATAAGTAATTCACTGCTAGGTGTGCAACCTCGAGTGTTGCATATGCTGAGTAAGCACTCTTCCACTGAACTGTATCTACAGCCCAAAATTACATACTCACACACATACATTTGATCAAATAATAGAAACACTGAATTTTAGTGTATGATAATGATTGCAGTGGTTGGAATAAAAGTGACCCACATATCCTTACATATTCAAATGTCTTTTCCCTAGCTGGTCTGGTCAAGCTGTTTGAGGAGGATTGAGAGGGGTGTCCTTGTTGAAGAAACCATGTCACTGGAGGTGGACTTTGAGGTTTTAAAAGCCGATGCCATGTCCAGTCCTTTTCTCTCTCTATCTGTGGACCAGGATTTAAAATTATCAACTACTGATCCAGGACCTGCCTGCATGCTGCCACGTTCTTCACCATGATGATAATGGACTAAACCTCCGAAAGTGTAAGCAGGCACTCAATCAAATGCTTGTCTTTCTTTTTTTAAAAAAAAAGATTTTTTTTTTCTTGACTCTTACTGGATTTCACATTATGCATCTAGATCCCATTCATCTCCTTGTCCCCTTGTATCTACCCTCTGCCTTTGCAAACTTCCCTCAAAACAACAACAAAAAAGAAGAAAAGAAAAGAACAACCAAACAAAAAACAACTAACCAACCAACCAACCAAACAAACAAACAAAAAACCCAAGAACACAGAAACAAAGAAACAAACAAAAATTATATATATGGTGTGGAAGCTGTACTGTGTCCCAGTGAATCACAGAGTGTAACGTTTAGACCATACATCTCTACTTGTAAGTGTTCATTGCAATGAGCCATTGGTCTGTTTTGAGGCCTCTGGCTTCTACTGTATTATCTATAATTAGCCCTCACTGGGACTCCCCTATGATATCCTGTTGTTATCTTGTGCCCTGGAGATCCTACAGTTTTGTAGGTCACCCCCTTCATGTGTTCCTTCAGTTTATAGATGAGATGGATGTTGCCTGGACTAACTTATAGCACTGATTCTGGGCTTGGGGGTTGCTGAGTTGCTCACCCCCCCCCAGTTTTCTCTCCTCCTTACTACCCCGGGGTGGGGGGAGCTCTCCAGTACTGCCCTGGCTAGCTCATCCAATGCAACAGGCAGCAAGGAGCGAGGCCAGTTTTCCTGCTCTCATGCCTTTGTGTCTGGCTCTTTCACAATTACCCCACTAGGGTCAGCTCTACTGCTTCGCTCTGGCAAGGTGCAGGGCCTGCTCTCCCAACTGATGGAGGGGACATATTTGTGGTGAAGGGAGGAGCAGAGTCAGCTCTACTATGCTACCCAGGTGAGGTGCAGGGCATGCTCTCCTATATGCTGCAAATGGTGAGGGACAGGGCCAGCTCTTTCATCTACAACAGTTCTGAGAGGTGGGGCCGGGGTGGGGGGTCATTTCTTCTGCAGCTGCCCCACCATATGGTAGATCAGCGGTGGAGTCAAATATCCCACATATGTTTAGGGCAGATTACCCTCATCAACAGGGCCATTTCTAATGTGCTGCCTAGGCAAGTACAGGGTCCATTCTCCAAAGTGCTACAGCTGGTGAGAGGCATTTTCTTTATAAGAGGTGGCATTGTCAAAGTGTCTCTGCACAGCAATAGAACAATAACTGACACAGATAGACTGAAAAATTGAGGGGAAATGTGAATCACATTATTACACAGTCTTAAAATCCCTCTAATCTGTGTACCAGGTGGAAGAAAATAAAACGAAAGGAATAAGAAGTAATTGTATTAGAATTGACTCAATATACAAAATTTTAAAACTATAAAGTGAGTGAAACAGTGAGTCTTTGGACTGGAATTTATTCTTAGAGATGTACATAAGAAATGAAAATGCTCTATTAGGAAGGTTAACTCTTAATTAAGCAGTTACAGTACAAGATGAGCATTGAAACAAACAAGCCATGCTTTCCTTAAGGTTAGAACACCTGAACACATGCAATAAGGTGGGTGCCAAGATCCAGGGGAATACCACACACTGCCTTAGATTGAAACTACATAATAGTCACATCTTTGTGAAGGTTTGACTGGGTGCTTACAAATAGGTATAACTAAAAAGACAAGATCCACAGTGAATATGGATGGCACCATCCTGCAATGAGGTGTATCATGTGAGTTCATGAGAAGAGGGTGTAATATCAGCAAATAATCCTGATTATTTGTGTTAACAGCAAAAGTGTGATGGTGGTTTGAAACAAGGGGGGGGGGGGGGGTAGCACTATTAGGAGGTATGGACATGGAGGAAGTGTCACTGTGGGGTGGGCTTTGAGGTCCCTTTTCTCAAACTTCACTCAGTGTGACAGTCAGCTTCCTGTTGCCTGCAAGATGTAGCAATGTTAGCTTTAATACGACTTAGTTAGGGTTTACTATTGCTGTGAAGAGACACCATGACCATGGAAACTCTTATAAAGAAAACATTTAGTTGAGGGTTGGCCACTTACAGTTGCAGAGGTTCAGTCTGTTATGATCATGACAGGGATCATGGTAGTCTGCAGGCAGTAGTGGTGCTGGCTACATCTTGCAGGCAACAGGAAGTTGACTGACTGTCACGCTGAGTGAAATTTGAGGCAAGGGACCTAAAAGCCCACCCCCACAGTGACATGCTTCCTTCAATGAGGCCACAACTCCTAATAGTGCCACTCTGTTTGGGGGCCATTTTTTTTCAAACCACCACATGTGTGTATATTGGACTAGTTTTATTTATTCAAATGAGACGAGTCTGTATTATCAATGCCACTTGATTTCAATAACTTATTTTGGTATAACATCCATCACAGCACAGTATTAATGGCAAAAAGCAAATTTATGACACATATTCTAGCATTGAGAATGGTATAATGTAGAGGAAAGTACTTTGTAAAACAGAGATGTACAATGGTAGTGTTCTCATTTAACATGATTTGACACATCTGATAGAGAAAGACAATTGAGACTGACAGCTAAGTAAGTCTTCAAACCAAACCTGACAATAGTCTTTGTCTGCTTCTCCACTTATGTTACATTATTCATTAAAATGACTTAGCAACCTAAATCAAAAATAGCCTTTAATGGAAAATACAGTGTATGCCTTTAATTCCCTTGGAGGTTAATTTAATGTACCATTGTCCGAGTATAGTATTTTATATGTGCGATAATCATGTAAAACATTAACTTTAAATAACAGCATCTATAAATTCAAATGAATGCAGTCATATTAGCTATTTCTTTTATTTTCTATTGTATGACACATTTACATTATAATGATTTAATGACCATGCAAGATGCTCTTTCATATAGCTTGCAAATTCCTGAGTATCACAAAGGATTCGGTGAATGTTCACCTCTCCTAAATGAACTAACCAATCCAGAGCACACACTATAACTGTTTTCCTTATTGGCTATTAAATGCTGGATTACTTAAGAGTCAGAAGCCAGTCATGAGACAAGTAAGGACTCAGAACCTACTAAAATATTCAAACCAGTCAATTCTAAACCCATGTGTCTCTCCTGTTCCTCTGTATGAGACCTAGTACATCATTCTCATGAATAGTCATTTGCTTAGACTTCCCTCTTGTTCCCACTGCTTTGGGTTCAATCCCCACATTTCCCCCATTTCAGCCCTGTTCTATTTGACAAACTTTCTGTATCTAGGGAACTGTGCACACATGTCCTCTTTTGTGACAATATTGTGTCCTCACATCCACTTCTGCCAAATGATATTTGTAAACCCTAGATCCTCATAACATACTCATGTATGTCAAGTCATACCTCAGATTATTCTTCAATAGTTTTGAGCTTGTCCTAAGAAACTTAAGGCAGGCTTTTAAATTATGCTTTCATCTAATCTGAAAAATAACATCTTAATGCCTTGAACAATAATTATAAATATATTATGTGTAATTATAATCTTAAATATATCTAGACATATTTGAGATCCCAGAATATTCATGGTTTTCACAATGTGCTATTTTGTGATTATCACTTATAGGAAAAAAATTACACTAGTAATTAAGAGTAGAAACTGGTTCTAATGAAGCGAAATACTAAACTTTGTTTACATTTTCTTACATTGTCCTAGAAAGCTTGCTAGTGATTACAAATTATTGTGCCCTATTAAAAATGTGCTCTGTGGTCTAGAGTGAAGAAAGTATTGTTTTCTTGTTACCAAAGTAATCACAATTAAGATACAATAAAAATCCTCTATAAAATGAACTCACACACTAAGATACAAGTGAAAGAACACAACAAAGGAAAAAGTACTGATGAATATGAATAATAAGAAAAAATCCAGTGTAAGAAGAAATCCATTGATCTATTAATTTTGTTATTTCCTTGAGCAGTGATCATTAAAATTGCAGATGAGCCTAACTTGGATGTTTCTTTTTCTGCAAAATATAAACACTTTACATGAACCTCTTATAACCACCAGATTCTATTCCTATTTTTTTTTTGTTCAGCAGCTTAATATATGTAAATGCAGTTAGGATATAACATGAGAACCTAGGACTGTCATTCAGATGCAGGGGTCTATGAATGCACATGGCTTAATCTCACTTTCTTCCTCTTGTAGAAACCTGGATTCCATTTAAACATGCAAATGATGGTTATGATTTACAAATTGTCATGGGAATGGTACGTTAACTTTCTAGGTGTGGAACAACAAAGTCCTGTGGTCAGGTGGATGACACATGAAAGATTGCTTGATGATTCTAAAGGCTAGAAATTCAAGATAAATACATTGATAGTGTAGATGTCCTCTGAAATTTATGTGGCAATGGTTTGTCCTGGATCTTTTTACTCTGCTTACAGGTGACTGACTGTTTTCTTGCAGAGTTATCACAGAATCACCCCTTTGTGTCTGAATCAGTTCTTCCCTTCTCATTAGGCATGGATCACAAAGTATTGAATTTAGATTTACCCATAAACACCTCATTTTATTTTAATACTTCTTTGAACACCTTTGGTCTAGTCATGTTCTGAGATGATGATGGGATTTACATGTTAGTTTAATTTATTTAAAAAAAAAACAAATATAGAAGCAGTACACAATTGGTTGACTAGTGGCAGTCTGCTACAGCGGTCATGACCAAGCTTGGCAGCAGCAAAGACAGCAGTGCCATGTGGAATGTTCTATTCTCCAGAAGTCAGGTGACAAGGCATGCAAAACAAGTATCAGGATTACTGTCCTAGACATCCAGTTTCCCTTCCCAGCCGTCTTTCTTGACAAATGTCACACAGCATCTGCAATTCATTCATACTAAATGATTTTCCATTTGCTAACAAAATTTTCATCATTCATCTACCACATAGTCCTGTCTTAACTTTGTCAAAATATTTTATTCTCTAAGAAGGATTTCAATGATTACTTCTTTCTAGATATCATTCCTATATCCCCATTCTATACAGAAACATTTCCTCCATTTTTCTAAAAAATCAATAGTTTTTTTTTTGCTTCCTAATCATATCATTTACTGGTTCAATATTGTCTTAGAATCATTGATCACATAGAAGATTCAGACTTCTTATCATGGATGACATGCAATACTGCATTCGTGACAATTAGAAACAATTGATCTTCTTATACACTCTTGTCTTTCAACAGCTCCAAATATTGTGAAATCCTGTCTTTATCTTTAAGTTTACCAAGAGTCATGCTACTAGGAATCATCCACCAGTTCTTACTCAGTATTGTTAATGATCCAAGCGTTTGATCTTACCCAATTTCTTGTTGATTATTCATCATATTTTTAAAAACTTTATCTAAGAGCCATATTATCTGTCCATTAATCTGACTGAACTCTTAATTTCTCCCTGACATACTAACCTCTTGGGAAATTCCTTTATAGGAATATAATCATTTCTAATAAGATATTTATTTATGTATTTATGTATTTATTTGTGTGTGTGTGTGTGTGTGTGTGTGTGTGTGTCACACTCAACTACTTTGTAAACTCTGGGTGAGGAGTATATTAGGTTTTGTAATTTTATCTCAAATTTCTGAATCAGTACACAAGATATGTTGGGCAAACTTTTAAAAAAAAGCAAATGTATCAGAGTATTAATGAATATAATAATTAAATTTACATGTGCATGAATGTATACTAAGTACTCTAACTGTGACTGAGGAGAGGTATAAAGCATAAAGAAAATGCTTTATAAATCCATCATTATAGGTATAGAATTGGCTCACTATTTAAGCACATGTACTGAAATTTAGAGGACCTGAGTTTGGGTCCCAGGTCTATTGGCTCACAGTCACCTGTAATTCTAGCCCCAGTGGATCAGATGCCTCTCTCTCTTTTATTCTTTATTTTATTTTATTTTTATTTTTTGGGTTTTTGAGACAGGGTTTCTCTGTGTAGTTTTGGTGCCTGTCCTGGATCTCATGCTGTAGACCAGGCTAGCCTCAAACTCACAGAGATCTGCCTGGCTGTGCTTCCCAAGTGCTGGAATTAAAGGCCTGTGCCACAGCTGCTTGGCCTGATGCCTCTCATAGAGTCTCTTAGAATACTCATGTATACTTAAGCCTCCTAAAACTTGTATATTTAATAAATAGTATTAAAATAAAATTATTTAAAAGATGCTTTTATTATCAAAACTAAAATCAAGATTCTGAATTAGATAAGATTTGGTTCATAACTTCATCTAGTCATTTATCTATAATTTTGATTTGAAATTACAAATATTTATGAGTGTTTCACCTAATGTATGTTCTTGTAAGGGGGTACCGGTTTCTACTTCTCTGAGTAATGTAGCCTAAGATACAGAAGATGAGATATAAGTATATGATCATTTCAGCAAGATGTGACATTATTGGAGGAAGTCTGTCATTGAGGGTAGGCTTTGAGGTGCCAAAAGCCTTTGCTAGGCTCATAATCTCTCTCTCTCTCTCTCTCTCTCTCTCTCTCTCTCTCTCTCTCTCTCTCTCTCCCAATGGATCAGGATGTATCTCTCTCAATGACTGCTCCAGTGCCTACCTATGGGCTGTCATGCTTGCCACCATCATAGTATTCCACTAAACCTTTTAAACTGTGGGCAAGCCCCCAATTTAAATGTTTCCTGTTATAAGGGTTACCTTGCTCATAGTGTCTCTTCATAGTAACAGAACACTGACTAAGACACCAAGTCACTGATGATCACAGGTGTAAGCCTATATTATGGGATGGAACTACATATTGAATGTAACAATTCTTTGGATAAGATGTATTCTGCCTTACTCATTAGATAAAAAGCTATCCTTTTTCCTTTTAACACTCACCTGTTCCTGAAGAAATGCACCATGTGATGAACAGAACATTCAGAAAAGCTTTATAGTTTTACAGGTCTCACACATGGCATGAGATAAAGTCACTCCATTAAAAGTATGAAGTGTAAGGATACCCTGAGGTGTCTGAGTAGAAGAGGATTAAATGAAAAGAAGGACAGTGCAAAAGAAATACATTGCACTTACATTGGATCACCAGGCACAGTAAGCAAAGTTTGAGATAAAGCTAATCGACCATAAAATAAATTCATAATTTAATACCCAAACATAAAGAATAAATAAATATACATGAAATAAGCAGAATATAAAT
This sequence comes from Peromyscus californicus insignis, assembly GCF_007827085.1. Taxonomy (NCBI): domain Eukaryota; kingdom Metazoa; phylum Chordata; class Mammalia; order Rodentia; family Cricetidae; genus Peromyscus; species Peromyscus californicus. The sequence goes on from NW_026294480.1 coordinate 18,323,141, forward strand.
AAATAAGATGGGTTAGAAGATACCTGAAATAGGATTTGGATATGAAAGACTTATGGAGGATGGAAAACATTGTACATGTCAGCAATGGGATGCTGCAGAGTAAGGAGAAGCAGTGTGATACAGGAAGGAGGGTAAGTCTGAGCCAGATTGAGCTTCTGAATCCCTCAGCTTGGGAAAGTGGTTCCTGAGATAATTTCATAGGATATAAGGTTTTGCATTTCCTCAAAGGTGAGGGGAGTGGTTTGAAATAAAGATGATAAAACAAACAAACGAAATGGATCAATAATATCTTTGTAAAATATGTAAGTTAAGGTTAAATATTTCACTAAAATTTACTGATGGATTTTGGCAGACACAAGAGCACTCTGTGATAAGACTGAAAAAAATTTGTGTCATGAACCAATACTCCCTTTAAGAATATCTTTATCACTTTGAAAGAAAAGACGGTGATAATCTAAGTGTCAAAAGATCACAGCACAGCCCCTTACACTGTTAAATGAACACCAGGTACAAGAATAACAAATTCCTTTTGCCCAACTGAAGAAGTAGTTCTCTATTTTTTCTGCTACTGACAGACCTAAGGTTTGCATAGGACATATGCTTTCTATCTAGTTTCAAATTGTGCTTAGAAGGCAGGCATCCCTTGAGGCAAGAGAATAGATTTCTAAGAACATGAAAAGAAACAGAATGAAAATCATGCTTAAGGAATAAATTTATCCATCTGTCTCTCCAATATAGCAAAAACTTTGAAGGAGAATATCACTCTTCACAGAAATATTCATTAAAAGTGATGAGTAAAGCTCTGAACATCACTTGTCTTAGTTAGATATGCAGGTGTGGAATGTTAGTAGTTATTAGAGAGAAAATGATAAGATTTTCAAAAATATAATTCAATTACTAGGAAAGATAGCTAAATGTGTTTGAGGGAACGAGTTGTTATATCCAAGAATCTTATATCTTCCCAGTTTAGGTAGCATCTTCTATAAAGGAGTGATGACTTTAATGAAATAAGAATGTGAAAAATATATAACAACTTTGGATATATGCATACGTATCATATTACATAGGAACATGAATTTATGTCAGGAAATTGATCATTTCAGACATTTCATTAATAGAATGATGAGGCAGCTATGAAGAAGGTACAAACTTAAGTTTCATTAAAAGTATAATAATGGAACCTATGAAAATAATTATAATCTGAATATGCAACTCATACATGTCTGCAATTAGTTTCAGCTGATTCAAAGTGCCAGGAGATCTGTTGATGCTCAGAAATGGTCACGTAGAAGAGGACAGCACTTCATTGCTGCCAAAACCCAGAGAAAACCGTCTCTGCTTTATTAAAAAGTATGTGAACTAGTCCACCAAAGACCAAGTGTTCCACTACATATTTAAAATGGGAAGTACAGGGCCTGAAGAGTTTGCTCGGTGGTTCAGACCATGTATCATTCTTGGTGGGAACGTGAATTTGGTTCCCAGACCCACAATGAGGAGCTCAAAACTACCTATCCCTTTAGTCCCAGTAGATCCAACACACCCTTCTGGCCTCTATGTGGATGGCACTCGCATGCACAAACAGAAACAGACATAAACAAACTGAATGCAGAAAAGATTAGCTCATATAATCCTATAGGATGCATGCTATTTGCAGAACTACAGTGTTTTACATTGTGAATAAAGGAGGAGAGGCAAGGTATGGGCCCCAAGTCACACTATTGAAAATTGTCTAAGTGGAAAAGGAGTATAGGTAACCCAGCAAAAATCTGTGCTTATGTTCAGTGACTGGAGTAAACCCGACTGCTGCATTGATGAAACTCCATAAGGCCTGTTGTAGAATATGCTATGTATCTAAAAGTAAATTAGTGATTCACTAACAGTAAATTACAAATTTCTTTTTTTTTTTAATTGAAAATAGATTCTTCTCTTATACAATACATCCTGACAGCTTACCGTCCCTCAACTCCTGCCAGGTCCTCCCCACCTCCCTTCACCCCCAGATCCACTGTACCTATTTCCTCTCCAGAAAAGAGCAGGGCTCCAAGAGACAACAGCCAAACAGGACAAAACAAGATATAATAAGACCAGTCAAAAGCCCTCCCATCTAGGCTGGACAAGGCAACCCAGAAGGAAAAGAATCCCAAGAGCAGGCAGAAGAGTCAGTGATACACCCACGCCCACTGTTCGGAGTCCTCCAAGAACACTAAGTAAGAGCCGTAACACACGCACAGAGGACCTGTTGCAGACCTGTGGAGGCATCATGCTTCCCTCTTCAGTCCCTGTAAGCCCATATGAACCTTGCTTAGTTGATTCAAAGGGCCGTGTCCTTTCTCCTGGTGCAGATTTCTTTCTAATTTTGCTGATAAAAATTTGTAATCCCCAAAATCCAATGGTTATGCTCTAGAGAAGGTGATGAAAGACTGCAATTGAGTTTGCACTGAGAATCATGTTAGAGTGATCTCTCCTCAGTCATCGAAATGTGTGTTCAAATTTGGAGATGGGTGGATAAATTTTGAGCTATGAGTAGTTATACCATGATTTACTTTAAAATGTTGCACATGACGCAAGTGCATCTTTCCAGAAATTGCTTACAAGCTTATGCATTGGTGTCAGTTAAGCCCACCCACCGATTTCTCATCCAATTTATCCTCACTATTGTATCATCACTGCTCTTGTCGATATAAACAGCCAAGTCTACGCTGACTGTTTTTCTGCCCCGATCTCTTTCTATCCTCAACAGCGCTCAACCTAGATGAAACAATCCCCGCTGAATTTCATTTCACCCTTCTAACGCTTTCTCCTTCGCTGACCACTTTCTTCGGCCTATTTTCCTCCCTTCTAATCTCGCTGACCTTTCCAGAAGGATGCCTCAGAGCCTTGTCTGCTGAAGTTCCCGTTGTAACAAAACCACGTGACATGCTGCTCAGATCCTAGCATCGTGTCTGGACCTCTGTCCAATCTGCCACTTCCCAGGTGGGTGATCTTAGAGATAATGTTCCTGTATCCTCTAGGGTTCCCCTTTCAGATCTGCAAGTGAGTACAATATTAATAATGCCTATCTCACACCAGCCCTGGGAGGATTTGTTTAATGAATTAATACCTGTGAAAAGCTGAATAGTGTGTGACATATACAGAATATTGTTTGAGAAATAAATGAATTAAAGCCAATTAAATATAAGTTATATACCGGAAAGAATTCACCCTTGAGTTGTATATGACTATGACTCAGTGTCTGGTCAACATTTTTTCTTATATGTTTAAAGGCAAAGCAGATTTTGCACACTCAGCTTTGTAACAGAAGCACGCTGCCACTTCTCCGAACATCTTTACAGCCTACCTCATTATCAGCATCAGACTGTCTCATCTTAGTTTCCTGGCTTTTGATCATCAGACTTCTCCTAGTTTGTAACTAGTTTCACATCTCACCTACCTGCTCGGGACTCCCTTAAGAAGAATTTTTCTCCTCCACCTGTTTCTCTGCATTGGAATTAACAGGAGTTAAATGGTTCTGACTAATGGAGTCCTTTTAATGATTTCCATATTTAGTCAAAAAAAAAAAAAAAAAAACCAACCAACAAACAAAGAAGCCCCCTATACTCCTCTGAAAAGTCCCACTGTCCATGACACCTCATCACCTCTCTCCTAACCTCAGCACTTTGGTCTGCTTGCTAGCCTCTGTGTATTGTAGACAAATTTCTAAACATTCTTGTTAAATAACAAATATAGAGTCAAATACAGGGGCGAAAGCCATAGAGATCAGAGAAATAGTGAGAGCCGCCAGATAACCTTAGCTCACCATGGTGCCGTAGCTTCCCTAGAGAGAGAGCTTCTTCCTGTCTAACCTGTGCCTTTATTGCCTTGCTGTTCTGCCCTCTCATTGGCTCTTAGCCCAGCCACCTCACTTTCTTGTCACTGCCTGTCTGTATAGACCTCCAGGTCTCTATGCTTGGTACTGGGATTAAGGGCATGTGTCACCATGCTTGGTTGTTCCCTAGTGTGTCCTTGAACACACAGAGACTCAGTTTGCCATGTGATTGGATTAAGGGCGTGTGTCTGACTTCTATGTTTAAGGCTGGCTATGTCCTCAGATTTCCAGGCAACCTTTATTTATTAACAGACAAATAAAATATCACCACATTTCAGCACAAATAGAATATCACCATAGTGTACATCAAAGGGGTCATATACTGATGACCCCAAATTCCATTTCCTTTTGGAATTTGTACTCGGATAGCCTTAGCTTTCTCATTTTCCCATTTGTATTGAGGAAAAGCCACTACACGGCCAATCTGTTGGCAAGCTTGTGGGGCAGTTTTTTGATTGATGATTGATGAGGGATGACAGTCAGCTATGGGCAACACCATCACTGTTGCTTGTGTGTATAAGAAAGCAAACAGAGCCGGGCGGCGGTGGTGGCGCACGCCTTTAATCCCAGCACTCGGGAGGCAGAGCCAGGCGGATCTCTGTGAGTTCGAGGCCGGCCTGGTCTACAGAGTTGAGATCCAGGACAGGCACCAAAAACTACACAGAGAAACCTGGTCTCAAAAACCCAAAAAAAAAAAAAAAACGCAAAGAAAAGAAAGAAAGCAAACAGATCCTTCATGGTCTCTGCTGCAGTTCCTTTTTCCAGATCCTGCCCTACTTGAATTCCTGCCTTAGATTCCCTCAACTATGGATTATGAATATGGTATGTAAGCCAAATAAACCATCCCTTCCCAAATTGCTTTTGGTGTTTTATCATAGCAATAGAAAGCAAACCAAGATACCTTTTAAACTATTTTCAAAGTTATTTTATTAGGAAACTATCATCTAAATATATTTTCACAGTTTGAAAACTACTGTACTATTTTTCTTCTCTTCTGAAGCTACAAAACTCTCCTGGCAGTACAGACACATTTTTCTGTAAGGTATTTTCAATAATATTTAATCTATAAAATATTTTATTGTCGCCGGGCGGTGGTGGCGCACGCCTTTAATCCCAGCACTCGGGAGGCAGAGCCAGGCGGATCTCTGTGAGTTCGAGGCCAGCCTGGACTACCAAGTGAGTTCCAGGAAAGGCGCAAAGCTACACAGAGAAACCCTGTCTCGAAAAACCAAAAAAAAAAAAAAAAAAAAAAAAATTTTATTGTCAAGTATGGCATTTGTAGTCATTTTCTTGTTTATTTTGAGATTGTATTTTAATTATAATTTTAATCCCTTCCATTTTCTCTCTCCAAGCCCTCTGATATACTCCTTCCCACTCTCCTTCAAATTGGTCTTTTTTCATCAATTCTTTGTACATGCATGTCTATTTGTAGATACATATGTATTCCCAATTACAATCTGTTAAGTCTATATACTATATATATAACATGCATTGGAATGGTTAATAGTCCTAAATAATTTATTCATAACTCAGAAAATAATCTATGTCACAGATAATATAAAGACTACAATAAAAGTACTCGAGTAAATTAATCTATTTGCATGCAATTATCTGTATATTGTCATGAGTGTGGATGTTTTCTGTAGAACAGAAGAAAAATAGTAAGAAATTATCGAGGAGAGGTTATTATTTGCTGGTATGTCACTAATTTCACTGAGACATTCAAATTATAAAGGAACTTTTAAAAATGATAATGTTATGGAGGTTCCTTTTTTTTTTTTGAGCTGAGGATCGAACCCAGGGCCTTACACTTGCTAGGCAAGTACTCTACCACTGTGCTAAATCCCCAACCCGTTACAAAGGTTCCTACGAGTGTTGCTGAAGACAATGTAAAAGTGGCTGGGATCAAGACACATTGTATGCTTTTGTGAAAATTTAAAGAATAAGAGAAATAATATCAATATAGGGGAAAATGATGATCAATATATTTATTTAAATAAAGATTATCTCTCCTGCACTTTCATTGTTCAACTGTTAATTTAGCTTAAATTTATGAATGATATTAATGAGGTACAACATAATGTCTTAATATATGTATATATGATAAAATGATTAAATAAAGGTAATTATGCCTGTACAAGAATTATTTAAATGTGGCCATGGAGATAAATGCTTTATCTTTATAATGGGAATCTATTATTTATAAGAAGATCCTGTGGCTTAATGCTTACAATTAAATGACAGATGCAGCTAAGAAGTCATTTTCTCTATTCTTAATCCAAATATAAACCATAAATTTATTTATTTTTCCTTAATATCCAGTCTTGCTTTATTTTGCCCCTTACCTCTCTAGAATAGTAAGTAATAAATATGTTCTTGTCAGAAAATATAAAGACACAAATATGTACAAGGCCAGCAACATAATAGTTTGGGCTTTTATCAACTTAAGAATGCTTAATCATCATCCCACAGAAAGGAAAAGTAGCAGCAAAAATGTACAAAGAGCTAGAATTTAGCCTTCTCTCCTCAAAATGGATCATTATTAGGGTCTGGCATGGGCAGTTTAATAGTTGATTACCTTATACAGAGTGTGAATGTCACCCAAATGAATGTATCTGGCATTTTATTCATTCTGTTATCAAAGAAAGGGCTGTAGGATTTTCTGAAAGCAAGACCAAGCCATTTTTAAGTTATAAACATAAAATGAATCATGTCAAATATATATAGAAAACTATCTGTCAGTCATGATTATTTATCTCTCACTACAATAGGTACGTATTAGCATAAGGAATCATGGCCAAGGGACATTTGTTATTTGCTAGGGAAAAAATAATTCCACATACATTGCCAAATAGTTTCAAAATTCTCATTCAATAGTGATCACATTATTTTTCTGGCCTATCCTTGTATTTTTATATAACTAGGATGTTAATTGTATCATGAACTTGATTTAAAAGAATACCAGAAAAATTAACAAACTATTATTTTTCAAACCTTTCAAATTTGATTAAGCTTTTTACCCTCAGAACAAAATGAAACTTCCCCACTGTGTAGAATTTACTCATGTGCTTTCAAAGACATTTGATTAGAATAATTTTTCAAATATAAACAATTAGTAACAGATCATTTATTTACTAAATGTTATAGGAGAGAACCAGCTGCCTGAATCACCAACCATGGAGTACTCTTGAGTTAGAATTTCCTCATGAAATTTCATTACTTAAAAATATTCTGTTGTCCCAGAGAAGCCAGGTAAAAGGAGGATCCTAAAAGAGACAGGCATGGAGGGCCCAGGGAAGAAGAAATAGTTAAGATCTCCTGGGTAAACTGGGAGGGGGGAGTAGAACGGAGGGGATGGGGGATGGGAACATGAGGGTTCAAGATGGCTGAATTGTTGGGGGTGGGGCAGAGAAGCAAAACAATGAAAGAGATACCTTGATAGAGGGAGACATTATGGAGTTAGGGAGAAACCTGGTGCTAGGGAAATTCCCAGGAATCCACAAGGATGATTCCAGCTAAGATTCCTAGTGATAGTGGAGAGGGTGCCTAAGCTGGCCTTCCCCTGTAATCAGATTAGTGACTACTCTAATTGTCATCATAGAACCTACATCCAATAACTGATGGAAGCAGATGCAGTGATCCACAGCCAAGCATTAGGCTGAGCGCCTGGAGTCTAGTTGAAGAAAGGGAGGAGAGATCATATGAGCAAGGAGGGTCAAGAGCATGACAGGGATAAACACAGACAGCTGACTGGAGCTAGTGAGAGCTCACGGACTCTGGACTGAGATCTGTAGAACCTGTGTGAGACCTTGTAGGCCCTCTGAATGTGGGTGACAGTGGTGTGGCTTGATCTGTTTGTGGGTCCCCTGGTAGTGAGGTCAGGTCTTCTCCCAGGTGCATGAACTGACTTTTGGGAGCCCATTCCTGTAGTGGGATACCTTGGGCAGTCTTGATGCAGTAGGGAGGTGCTCGGTTCTGCCTCAAATTTTCATGTAAGACTTTGTTGACTCCGCGTAGGAGGCCTTACACCCTCTAAGGAGTGGATGAGGGATGGAATGCAGTGGGGGGGGTTGAGGAGAGAAGAGGAGAGAGGGCATTGGGGTATTTACATTGATATGTAAAATGAAAAGAAGTTAAAAAAAAAGTTATTGTTGTCTCAACATAAGGACCTATGGGGATTAGATAGCTTTAAGGTAATTTTTTTTTTTTTTTTTTTTTTTGGTTTTTTCGAGACAGGGTTTCTCTGTGTAGCTTTGCGCCTTTCCTGGGACTCACTTGGTAGTCCAGGCTGGCCTCGAACTCACAGAGATCCGCCTGGCTCTGCCTCCCGAGTGCTGGGATTAAAGGCGTGCGCCACCACCGCCCGGCAATTTTTTATATAATGTTCTGGAAGAAATGTATTCAATCTAACAAATTATTAACAGTTCTCTGTGGTTTTAGTAGGTTTTCTATCGCCCAGAAATGTACTTTGTTGCTTATTCAATTTAATTTAGTATGTAGGAGGTATCTTTTTAATCAACTTTAAAATCATGTTCCACTGACTTGCAAATCAGGAGGTCAATGCTAATTGAGAGAAGTCTTCACAATGCCGACACCTTCTCTCCCTGCACAAAGGGTGTTGCTCTGTGTGTTGTGATACTTGGCGCTTCCAGATTGCATTACAGGGTTAAGAAGATGAATGCTCATGGCTTTTAATCCTCACCATGATTTATGAGCCTCTTGATATCCTCTCCCTGGAGCAGCTACAACTGTGCGCTTGTTCTGCCTGCTGCTTAAATTACACAGACATCTGCAAAGTAAATTATGGATTGTTGTTCCATAGACCATAACGGAGCATTCTCTCCATCTCGCCTGCAGTACTTTTTTTATTAGAACAAAGGATCTCTATGCTCACTGCTTATGTACTGAGGGAATGCTAGCTAACTAGAGTGATAGAACAATGTCCTATACTGTGACTTGACATGTAATATTAAATCTGCACAACATATGACCAGGACAATTTTAAAGATACAAGAAAAGCAAAAACTAATTTTTATTCCTGTGTCTTTTATCATTATTGAAAGGATAGCATCTTAAGGTTTACATAAGACAGTGACATTTAAAAGTAATTGAAAATTGTTCCATGGAATAAAATCCATGAAAATGGCCCTTTGTCTGTCTGTCTTGAATATTTTAGTGCCACACTGTGTCCTATGACACTTAAAATTAAAAATTGAACAAATAAATGAAAAAGAAAATTTGTGTAAAATGGGAGATCCTTTGTAGAATTTCTCCTGCTGATAGTTCTCAAAGTGAGCTTGCTTTAACAGTTCTGGAAATTTGTAGTCATGGTAAAGACTGGGAGAATCTTTCTTTTGAATGAAAACTCTGGAAGAGGTCAGGTTGAAATAATCAATTGATTCTGCATTTCCTTGTCTTTTCAGTACTTGTTAATCTATGTGGATGATGAGGCGTAATTCCCAATGACAAGACCATTGTGAGATCCTAATAGGCATGTCTCAAGTTATTAACCATTGACAATCCCCCAAATTAGACATTCTCTCCATTTATTTCCTTTAGATCTGCTAATTACCACCCAAAGAAAATCCTGGCTGGAAAAACAGTAGTAACAATTTGCAAGTGGATCTCTTCTTGTTTCTTAAACAGTCCATTTAAAATTAAGGTTCTGGGAATCATGTTTGGAGCCCCAGTGGTGAAGTCAGCAGAGTCCTGTGAGCATTGGAAGCAAAAATGTCCTCCTCACTCCAGCTGAGCAGTCCTGCTGCTTGCTCTGTCTCCTCAGCATGTGAGTTTCACCTCATCAGCAGCTCGGAGCTGGTGTTTCCTGAGGGTCAGGACCTGCCACTCAAACCGATACTCTGAGGACTTATTTTTTCTCTCTCTAAAGATAGTTCCTATATCTGTTTGTCTCTTTCTGTCAAGAGCTCATTTTGAAAACATTATTTTCGCCCCAAGTTTGTCTCCTCACCACCAAAAATTTAAAAAAAATCCCCCCCAAAACAACTAAGACTCAATCCTGAATAATTTTATTTAAACTCTCATACAACACAAATATCCCTCGAGAAAAATGAATGTCTTTACTATCAAACAAATACAAGCAATTTCCTTTACTTTGTGTAGGAAAGGGTGCACAGAACAAAATTAAACCTGGCCTTCTAAAATGTCAGAAACTTCTATGTACTAACTGTACTGTCAAATAATTATCTTAGGAACCCATTCCCCTACTGTTCCCTAGCTACAACCCTGTTCAGGTGTTTCTTTCTACATTCAAAAAAGAAACGGCAACAACAAAATATTGTATTCTGTGTAACAGGACCCCAAAGCCTAATTCCTTTCATTGCTCTCTGTCATCTACTCTTCCAGATTTATCTGCCAAATATCCCCATACTGAATATCCACTTAATTTCATAAATACCTAAATGCCTTAAAGTTTGCCAGACAAAATTCCCTATTTTTCATTTTTGTTATGATCTATATAATAAATATGGTTACCTATAAGATGTCAATGTATGTAACAGAGAAGTCCAAAGTATAATTATTTACTGAGTTTTGTAACATGTTTCAGAAGTTAACATTTCTCCTGTTGTTCAATAATAATTATAAGAAATTATTGAGCTAAAATGGACCTCAGAGTATTTAATTTGAAATTAAAATAATAAAATACAACATTCTTATTAATAAGGTCAATTATATATACCTATAGCTTTACTATTGTTAGACATTACTTCATTATTTGATTCTAAGGAGGTTAGTTTCAGTACTACTTTCAGAGGTGAATTTTATGAAAATATTAAGAAGAAAACAATGTCAAAGTATTCTCTGTCAATATCTTAAACAGTGGGCAATGCATTCTCATTAATGAGGACTGAATATCTCTATATCTTTGTGTTTGTCTTTTATCAAGTTGAGATCTTTAAATTATCCTATACAAAAAAAATTACCAACTTCTTTTTAGTCTTTGTTACAAATTCAGTTAGGACACAGAATGAAACACAAGACCTTTGAGAAGATTGAATTTCTCTTCTTTAATTCGGGAGGAAAAGATACATTCTTTTTTTTTAATTTAGTCTGTGCATGATGGTAAGTTATAAAACACTTGTCTAGCTCTGTGAGGCCTTGGGAGTGATTTTCATCACTGTAAATAAATATTAATAATTACTTTAGAAGGTTTCATATTCACAAATTTATTTTACATCATATGAAGTATCTAGATTGAAGTAATGGGCTTTTAAGAGGGCAACTTGCCAATGACAGGTTTTAACAGGAATATTCATTTATATTATTATATGTATAATACATAATAAAAATCTTATTCCAAAATCAATCATGATCAAAGATTTAAGAATAGATATATCTTTTCAAGAAGTCAGATTTTCAATGTCAAGATAAGCTACTTCATAAATAAAAATTTAAATATTGATGACAATTTTTAATAGAAAAATAGATGACCAAAGGAGACAGAGATCCACCCTTGAAACACAAAACAGTTAATTTCACTTTAAACTTTATTTGGAAAATTTATCCAAACAATGCACAACTTTTACTCAAGCTGACAGTTGGAATTACTTGATGTTATAGAACTAGATTGAAGTCTACCATGCTTTGAATAAGTTAATCTCACAAATGACATAGTAAAACTAAAGTCTTCAGTTTTATACCTATCAAATACCAGCATGCATGAAGATTTTTACAAATACTACAGCAAGATCCATAGAGGCACATGAGTTTAATGACTTGCCTGCCTTACCCCTTTACACTTTTCTTTCTGAAATTCTCCAGTAATGGTTAATCTTAATTGATCACTGATCAGGAACAGAGAATACCAAGGCTGTTTCAACTACATCCTAAGAATAGATTCTATCATTACCAGACGGGAAGTGTCACAGAAGCAGTTTAATTGCTGTGTCCATGAAGGTTAACTAAATGTTTAAATATCAGGGTGCACATCCCTGCCAGCCACAAGGAAAACCAGTCTGGAGTTGCCAGCAAAAACAGCAATTGAATATCGCTGAGCCATAATAAAAATAATAAAGATGAGAAAGTATGTTACTTTCTGTATCCTCATTTAAAAGCTCCTTCTCATTCATGCCATCAACATGAGACACATGTGACTGAGCACAAATATTGTCACCAATTATGAGAGGGTAGAAAATGTATCATAAAACAGATGGTAGAAAAAGGATATCCATTTGTTTGTGTTTTTTTTTTAAGAAAAAGAAAACTGCTAGGTTTTCTCAAATTGATATATTAATTTAAAAGGTGTGAGAAAAATGTTATAAAGAAATAAAATAGACTCCTTGGAAAAAGAAAGGATCACATCAGTTTCATGATTTTATAATCTAGGATAACCTTCTATAAATATATAAAAACTTTAATAATCCAATTTAAGATGAAATAAATATTTTAAAGCTTTATATGGAATTTGTTCTTTGAGGTATTTATTTTGAGCTAAAAAGCACATATTCTGGATAAGAGATGTCACCAACCTTTAAAAAGGCTACCATCCTCTCAGTACTCCAGACTTCTATTGAGTTCCAACTTGATTACAGTCCCCAGAAAATGGACCAGTCAGGTAACTGAGCTAGAAAAAAAGCATACACAGAATGTGAATGTCCACTACCTTTAAACATGTATGTGTTTGTAAATTCTATTAAATTAAAACGTGTCAAGACAAGATGGGAAGTTCATAGGAACCCGACAATTTATTATCTCATTAACATCAGAATCTACTATTTCATCAACATCTTATGAAGGTACACTGGCCACAGCTTCTGACAGATTGCAATAACTACACCATAAGTAGCAAGTACTGATTCATTGTTTCGCGCTTCTCTTGATTTCAATTTTTCCTACCTGGGTACCAGACTTTAGTCATTGAGTGTCCTCAGATTCCTATCGTGAATGTAGTTTATTTTTTAGACTTTCCTTGCTTTTAGTAATCATGAAAATTTTGAAAAGTAATGTTCATTTTATACAGTACAGAACGTGGGCCTCACCTGAAATTTATCGCTTGCATTTCTCATGGTTAGATTGTGAAGGGGGGTTGAAGGGCGAGATCTAGAAGTGAAGAGTCATTCACATTCCTTTATAACCAGTGAGCTTGTCAACGTAACTTACGCTTTTGATATTAAGTGTTAATTGTGGTTTATTACACAGTTCCTTTGGGCTAGAGAGATGGCTCAGCCGTTAAAGGCTATGCTCACAAGGAAAAAATAAATATATAGCTCTTTACCTTGAAGTTACTTAGGATCTCCCTTTGTATTATATACTGTATTGAGTTCAAACACATGAACAGTCCAAACTCAAGAGAGCTTAAGTTATGCATGTTCATGGGAGAAATACTGTGCTAAAAGTTTATAACTTTTTATAAGAAATATTTCCCTATTTGTGACCTTTCATTCATTATTTGATCATTCATCAATTTATATACTTATTCAATGATTTATGTGTACCAGTGGAAACTCAGTTTTCTATCTAGTATTGCGAGTTGTAATCTAATTAATACTGTGTTAGTTAGTTTGTAGCTCAAACGAGTTCATCTTTGGTCTTTGTGAACTCTTTCATTTACATTTCATTTTTTAATACCATACTGGTTTGTTCATTGAGCATTTATCTGCTAGTATAATATGATATCCCACATTAAGCTCACAGTAGTATTAATATTAAATAATATTAATATTAAATCACAGTATTTTTGTCTCAGCTGTAAATAAGGTCATTTCTCAAAACATCCTTGGCTGCTTTTAAGGAAGGATTTATTTTAAAGTTTCTTTAGTAATACATCCTATTTTATAGTGGTATTGGCCTATAAGAGAGCTGCTTATTATAATAATGTTTTATAGTTGATAAGAATGGACGTTTATGATGATCTATGACACAAGGAATTGTCTCAAAGACCTTCTTGTCTGATACATACATTGTGTAAATTTCTACTTACATGTCAAGAAAATCTTTGCAGATGAGATTAAAAATGGAATGTTGGCATAGTAGGATTTTCCTGTATTATCTCAGTAAGCCAAAAATAGTTTCATACATATACTTAAAAATTAAAAGTAGATTTTTGACAAAGAAGCCAAAACTGTACAAGGGAAAAAAGAAAGCATCTTCAACAAATGGTGCTGGCATAACTGGATGTCAACATATAGAAGACTGCAAATAGACCCGTATCTGTCACCATGCACAAAACTTAAGTCCAAGTGGATCAAAGACCTCAACATAAATCCAGTTAGTCTGAACCTGATAGGAGAGAAAGTAGGAAGTAGTCTCGAATGCCTTGGCATTGGAGATTACTTCCTAAATATAACACCAGTAGCACAGACACTGAGAGAAACAATTAATAAATGAGAAGTTTTGAAACTGAGAAGTTTTTGTAGGGCAAAGGACACGGTCAATAAGACAAAATGGCATCCTACAGAATGGGAAAAGATCTTCACCAATCCCACATCTGACAAAGGGCTGATATCCAGAATATATAAAGAACTCAAGAAATTAAACATCAAAATACCCAACAGTCCAATTAAAAAATGGGCTATACAGCTAAACAGAGAATTCTCAACAGAAGAAACTCAAATGGCTGAAAGACATTTAAGGAATTGCTCAACATCCTTAATCATCAGGGAAATGCCAAATCAAAATGACTCTGAGATACCTTCTTACACCTGTCAGAATGGCTAAGATCAAAAACACTGAAGACAGCTTATGCTGGAGAGGATGTGGAGCAAGGGGAATACTCCTAAACTTTTGGTGGGAATGTAAACTTGTACAGCCACTTTGGAAATCAATATGCCTCTTTCTTAGAAAGTTGGGAATCAGTCTCCCTCAAGACCCAGCTATACCACTCTTAGGCATATACTCAAGGAATGCTCAATCATACCACAAGGACACATGCTCAGCTATGTTCGTAGCAGCATTATTTGTAATAGCCAGAACCTGGAAAAAACCTAGATGCCCTTCAACTGAAGAATGGATAAATAAAATGTGGTACACATACACAATGGATTACTACTCAGCAGAGAAAAACAATGACATCATGCGGTTTGCAGGCAAATGGATAGAACTAGAAAATATCATCCTGAGTGAGGTAACCCAGACTCAGAAAGACAAACATGGTATGTACTCTCTCATAAGTGGATACTAGATGTAAAGCAAAGGATAACCAGACTGAAACTCACAACTTCAGGGAGGCTACCTAATAAAGAGGACCCTAGGAGAGACATAGGGATAGCCCAGTGACAGTGGATGGGATCTGCATGGGCAAACGGGGGGGGGGGGGGGGGGGGGGGGGGGGGGGGGGGGGGGCGGTGGTAATGGAAGGCAAGGGTCTGGGAAAGAGAGCTTAGAGGAGTGGGAGGTCCCAGCTGGATCAGGAACAGAGTGGGAGAACAAGGAAAGAGATACCATGATAAATGAAAACCCCATGGGAATAGGAAGAAGCAGAGTGCTAGAGAAGTCCCCAGAAATCCACAAAGATATCTCCACTATAGGCTACCGGCAATGGTCGAGAGAGTGCCTGAGTTGATGTACTCTGGTGATCTGATGGCCAAATACCCTAACTGTCATGATAGAATTCTCATCCAGTGACTGATGAAAGCAGATGCAGAGGTCCACGGCCAAACCCCAGGTAGAGCTCCAGGAGTCCAATTGGTGGGAGAGGAGAGATTAATGAGCAAGGGGTATGGAGACCATGATTGGAAAAAGCACTGGGACAAATAGCCAAACTGGTGGAAACACATGAACTGTGAGTCAATAGCTGAGGAGCCACCATAGAACTGGATCAGGCCCTCTGGATAAGTGAGATAGTTGATTATCTTGAATTGTTTGGGAGGCCCCCAGGCAGTGAGACTGGGACCTGTCCTTGGTGCATGAGCTGACTTTTTGGAGCCTGGGGCGTATGCTGGGAAACTTTGCTCAGCCTTGGTGCAGGGAGGAGGGGACTGGACCTGCCTCAACTGAATCTATGGAATTGGGCTGACTCCCCAGGGAAGACCTTGCCTTGGAGGAGGTGGGAGTGGGTGCTGGATTGGGGGGGAGGGCTGGGGGGTGAGAGGAGGGAGAAAAATAAATAAAATTAAAAATAAAAAAATTAAAAAAAATGAAAAGTAGATGGTTATTTGACATAAAGGATAGGTCATTGGTTAAGAAGCTGAGAGAAACGAAGATGCTGTCTTTAGTGAATGTGTGCTTTGACCTCACCAACAATGCATGTATCAGCCTCTAGAAGAACCGAGGAATGCATTCTTCCCCAGCTCTTCGGACGGATTGTAGTACAATAATGACCCTCACGATTTCTGCTTAGTGTTACTGACTTTAGAGTTCTAAAAGACTGTGTAATTAACTAGTTTGAGATAGTCTCTCAAGCTGTAGCAAGCACAGGGTGGTCTCAAATCTAATTTACTTTGTGTTGAGATTATAGCTATGTGCCACCACACTCTTTTGTTTCGGCTATAAAAACACTTTTGTGTGTTTATTTGCTTTTGTGTGTTTCTGTCTGTTTTGATGGTGCAGAGGATCTAAATGAAGGTGTCGAGTACATAAGCAAACATATAACACATTCCAGACTTCTGACTTTAAGGATCGTGGGAGAACAGGTCTGTTGCTTTAAGCCTCACTTAAGTGTTAATCATTGACCATAATCCAAAGACATAATATATATTTATCATTTATTAACCAAAACCTCTAATACACTGTAATGATGTTGTATGGTGAATATTTTTTATGAATTCACTTCTCATTTTAACTCTAATACTAAATTTCCATTTGATATGCAAATCATTACCAATTACCATAATAAAATGATTGGCCTTGTTTTTAGAAAATGAATTATTCTATATTGACTACTAATGCAATGAATTTTTTATAGTCCCTACACAATGTTTTGACAAAATTGATAATAAAGTTTATAAATATTTTAATTGTGATTATTATAAAGATTAATCAATACATATTAATTTATTAAATTAGTTTCCCAACTAAAATTAAATAACTGTCTTTTATCTTTTAAAATAATCAAAATGAAATAAATATGGCCACCATAGTATAAATCATCAACAGCACAAAATACATTTTTTCTTAATGACTAATCAATAACAGTTTTTGTCAGTTGTTACATACTAAAATAATAAAATTATAAGATTATCAATAAGTAAATAAGAAGGGGTTTGTGTTTAACTCAATACTAAGATACAAATGCTTTCATTAAAAATGAGTCTGGGTAGGGCTAGGGAGATAGTTTGGTAAGTAATACAGTTGCCTTGTAATCAGAAATACATCATTTAATTCCTAGACCCATGTATAAAACCAGACATGGCAATACATGCTAGTAATGCCAGTATTGGAGAGTCAGAACGAGGTAGGTTCATGAGGTTCACTGGTCAGAGAGCATTGCCTATCTAGTGAGTTTCAGGCCTGTGGTTGTTTGAATGAGAAACATCCTCCATAAGCTGGCATATTTGAACATGTGTCCTCAATTCATGTCACTGTTTGCGGGAGACTTAGATGGTATAAACATGCTGGTGGAAGTCTGTTACTTAGGACAGCCTTTGAGAAGTAATAGCTTCACTCTACTTTCAGTTCAATGTTTAGTGTCTGCCACTGAAGATGTAAAATCTCAGCTTCTGCTCTATATGTCACGCCTACCTATTGCCACACCTTCCTACAATGATGGCCTCTTATTCCTCTGGAACTGTAAGCCTGATAAACACTTCTTTCTATAAGTTGCCTTGGTCATGATGTTCTACCATAGCAACAGAAAAGTAACTATAAAATGTGAGCAAGGGAACTTGTCTCAAAAAGTAGATTCATATGAATGTCAACAGGTTAGCAATACGCTCACTTTGCATGTATACCTGTATACACATACCCATAGTGGGAGTTGGATTTGGCTCTTCTTGGTAAGGAATGTAGATAATGCATCAGAATCACCTACTAACAAGGAGACATTAAACTGTATTCTAAATATCTATGCCTCTAATCAAACAAAAAAACCTACTCCAAAAATTAATCCAATAACCCTGTCCTGAGAAGAACAGTGGCTAATGTAGACACTCATGGCTGCCCAAAATGCAGAGAATAACCAATGGCTGTGGAATCAGGTCTAAACAAGTCATTTACATTAATCATTACACCACTCTCTCTGAGACTCAGGGAACATTGTCAAATAGTAAGCAGGAAGTATATAAGAAAAAGTGAAGGGCTGTGAAATTCCATTCTCTAGTATCCATACATCTCTTTCAATCTTTAGTTCACACTAACTATTGCTACCAGTCCCAAAGGAGATGAGCCCCGTTCAAAACCACTGAAGAGGTAGGGACTTATAGGACCCTCTTTCACAGCTGAACTTTCAGTTACTGATAGATTTTTAGGATAGAGGGAATCATTACATTTAATTGTGTACCTACTACAGAACCCACCAGGCTCTAGTGAATAGTTCCAATCCCACAGCTACACAGTTGGCCCTGGTTAAACTCAGTAGGTCATAAAAAAAAAAACCATGAAAATGAAAAAAAAAAATGTGGAGAGGAGGCAGAATAGACAAGGTTCAAAGGAAGTTGGGAGAAAGTAGATGGTGAGATGGTCAGTGTGCACTGTGAGCATGTGTGAAAAATCTAAGAAAATCTTAATTTAAAAACGTACATATTGCATTGCATCAAAAAATCTGTGAAGGATGCAGAGACTATCACATTTTCAAATTGTCTTAAGGCAGATTTAGAAATATGAAGTATGGGAAAAGAGACTATGTAGGAGTGTTCAGGTCCTCAACACATTTGGAATTCAGTTAAAAACGGCACATCAATGCAAATCACAATTACTCAGTAGTCATTGTATTATAAATACTGAAATTAATTAATATTTTATAAAGACCATGTAGTTATAATATATACATATGTAGCTGATCTATATAATATAATGAGATATCTGGCAAGTGGAGATAATTAGATTAAAATGATCATGATTTGTTTATTCCAGGTTTAAAGAGGTACACAGCACATGGTTTCAATTATTTATTACATTATACATAGCTATTCATTATACAATTTTGCTGTCTACTACTTAGATACCTTCAGGTGCATCAGATTCTTCTGGAGACAAGCAATCAATCTCAAGTGCATTCTTTCTTCATTCATTTTTTTTTTCCAGAGAAAATTATTTGTAAATGACAGTACTTTATCTTGGCATAAGGTTGGTGAGAGATTGGATGGTACACCTCATATCTCATATGAGGGAGTGTTGTATTAGCATCCCTAATACACTTAGGGTAATTTACACTTCATAGGAAGAAAAATTCATATGGGATAATTTTTATTCCTATTCTCAATTTGAATTTTGAACATCAGCTATGTTTGATACCTATTGGTCAATTAAATGAGAGAAAATATTCTTTATAGAGATTAATATTTTATCACATTGTTATTTAATGCTATTTATCTTAATAATATATTAGTTGCCTTTTTAGCCACATGCATTTAATTTCTTCCAAGCCTTTCTGATAAGATCAAGTATAAACATGTCCATTTGATCTTAAAGTAATTCTAATGTTCAGTATACAATGGTAACACTTAATTTGTAATTGTTAACAATAAAAAAAAAACAGATTTTGAAGCTATAGTGTTTGTTAGGACTTGAGCAAAATCTGTAGACTAGACAAGTGATATTTACCTTCAGTCAATCACCAGACAAGTTAAGGGCTCTTTATCCTATATACAACAGTAAACTCATAGAAATTTTCATGAATAAATGTAAATGTTAACTATTAGAATGATAATCTCTGAGACTTAGGCTCTAATCCAATAACAGCAATGATTATCTAAATCAACTTAAAAGCAAAAATTTCTACATATCCTCAACTGTGTGAACAATGTAGTGTGTCATAATGACTCGACTGTCATTACAGTGTAAAAGAGATTCCATTTGCTAATACTTAAATGACTAGTTGTGGTTACCGTCCAATGTAAGAAGAAATACAATTAGGCCCAAGGACCCATCTCACTTAATTAGATGCTTGCCAAGCATGCATGGAATTCTGGTTCAGTCCTCAACATCAGGTAAGCTTGTGTATAATCTCAGCACTCAGGAGGTAGAGAAAGGGGGATAAATAAATAAATAAGAATAATAAAAATGGTATTTCTGGCCTGATTTGAAGGGGTCATGGATTATTGAATCCTAAGCAAGAGAGAGCTTGGCAAAACCACAGTGGGTTTCTTTTCCAGTACTCAAGTCATTTTTATGATGACTATAGCACTGAACTCTACGTACTGACAAGAAGTTATTGACAAGTTAACGCTTGTAGATCAATATTGTCTACTAGTTACAAGGAACACTTATACTAATATTTATTTAAGTGCATTGTTGTCCTACTAGCTTTAACTATACGTTGGACATATCTTAGGCACTCTGCACGTATGTGTATATGTTTTGTAGTGCAGTTCTCTTGTGGGACTCTTAGCAGTGGAAGCAGAGGCTGACTCTCACTCTCTTTCCTGCTTTTGGAATGCTACTTCTCATACTGGGTCACCATGCCCAGCCTTAATATACAGGGAGGTGCTTAGTCTTATTGCAACTTGATATGCCATGTTTTGTTGATATCCATGGGAGACCTGCCCTTTCCTGAACAGAAACAGAGGATGATTGGATAGGGGTTGGAAAAGAGGGACTTAAGTGATGTTTATGTATAAACTTGACAAGAGGTAGTGTCCTTAATTGTCAACTTAACAGGCTAAAGTGACCAAGGAAGGCAGTTTAAAATTTGGGAACTGAACAAATTAGATTGGCTGGCGGGTGTGCCTGGGGCTGTCTTCATTGTTAATTGATGTCGGAAGGGCCCAGTTCACTGTGTGAAGCTTAGCCAGGTGGTCCTGGGCAGTATAAGAAGGGTAGCTAAACACATATCTGTGAGCAAGAAAGAAGTAATTCCCCACAGTTTCCACTCCAAGCCTCTGCTTGAGTTCCTGCTCTGTGTTCTCCATAACAGCATCAGTCAGGCAAATTCTTTCTTATCCCAAATTGCTTTTAATTACAGTGTGCTGAAGCTACTGCAAGGAAACTAAAACATTGATAAGAATGTTAAGACCCTGACATTATCCCTGATATCAATTGTCTTATACACTAAAATGCAACAGTGAGTTATCTGGGAGAGACGACCATACGAAAGTTGTTGGTCTGCATGTACTGCCATATAAGTACCGCGCGCTAACCAATTGCTCCACTGGAGCTGGAGAGATGGCTCAGAGGTTAAGAGTACTGGCTTATCTCAGAGGTTCTGAGTTCAATTCCCAGCAACCACATGGTAGCTCACAACCATCTATAATGAGATCTGGTGCCCTCTTCTGGCGTGCAGGCATACATGCAAGCAGAACACTGTGACTGTGTACATAACAAAAATAAAAAAGAAAGAAAGCTGTTGGGATACAGGTTTGTGCCAATTGGTTTTTCCAAGTTCTAATTCTGACCCAGATATGACCCTGTGACCAAGGAAAACTGCTGGCATATGATAAAGCCTAGGAGGAATGTCCTCCAGGACGATAAAGGATACAAGGTCCAGAAAATGCTTGAAGGAAGAACTCAATAGTGTGCTAAAAGAAACTGTTTGCTCAAGTTCTGCTCACAATGCTGTCTCGAGGAGCTAGATAAACAATGCATAACCAGCAATGGGAAAACAAAACATATTCATTCCTGAAATGAACCCAGTCTTGTGTCTTTGTTAACCATAAATCTCATTTCCTGGACCCTGTGATGTCCTCAGCTGATTGGCCATGACAGAAAGAACATAGCCAGTATGTGAGATAATATTATATAAGTATTATATATATGATTACATAATGATTATAGGTATAAATCCTTTAGCCCATTATCTGAGTGGTAGTGAAACTTAGGTTATATATTAGTAGCCTGAAGTTCAGCCTGAATACACACAGTGACCCATCTTCTCACTGATGGTGAATTAATTCAGATCATCAATTATTCATGTAAAATTGAATTGTTTTTCTTTTTAATATAACTCAACTGTGTATTCTTTCTACTGTTACTCTGGTGTATTCAAGCTTATCTTGGAGAATTATTTATTACTTCAGACACTGTAATTTCTACTGAGCACATACCATACATCAATTTTTTTCACATTCTATCTGCATTCTTTCCCAAATTCAGATTTTTCTCTGTGCCTTCAATAGATGCTCTGGATCTGGAGCTATCTTCAACACACTGAACAAGCATATCTCACACAGATTATTTCACTAATTCTCACTCCCAAATCATTTTGAATTGTTTTGTTGCTTGTATATGTGTCTTATTTTACATAGATCATGTCCTCAACATCACTACCACAACATAGACAAAATTCTGTGCTCAACCTTTGCCACTTTGAGGTAGCTAGATAAGCAATGAGAGTCTTGGAGGCCTATGGGGATGGATCCCTCCCTTATAACCAGCTTTGGATCCTACTTAATGTTTCCATGGTGACAATAATTTAAAGGGCAGCATCACAGTCACCTGAAAGGAAGGTATGTGGAGGTAGCTTGATTTTGTTGAGACTTACTAATGGGAAGTTACTTCCTCTTGGCCAAAATCAGAGTTCTACCTCAAGACCTGAGTAGAGATCTGCCATCTGGAGTTTTCCAAGATTTCATAAGTTATTATATCATCTCTTAAGAACTACTCCATCTGGGCCTGCCAAATTCCTTGCCAGGGCATCAGTCCTGAGGACAGCTGATGGACTTAAAACCATGTTAAAATGGTGGGTGTAATAATTTTTACTTTAATGAGATAATGAATTTATACCTCTCAGAAGAACTGCCTTCTATGCACTTGCTTACAAAGCACTGCTAAGCTGTTTTCTTTTGAATAATAACTCAAACATGGTACCTTTACATTTTTCCACTCTATACCACAACACAAATTAACCCAAACCCTAAGCATGCTTACCCTGGAACCCGGGGCATTCTCATTCTCTCCAAAGAAACTCCCTGACACCTTTGCAGGCTGCTTGCCAACTTCTGTTGCTGATCTCTTAACTTTGACCCTAGCTCCAGAGTCATAAATATTCTTCTGTATCTTTCTTTCTCTTCCTTAATCACACTTCTCAGCAGCTGTCAAGGTTGGCAGCTTACCTGCCTTTTATTCCTTTCTTCCTTTCTAGTGCAAGGCTCCATAAGTGTCCTTCTGGGCTCATTTTAAAATGATTTTATCAACATGACTACGAATTTACAAAAGGGAAATCAGATTGTTAAATCACTACCTACAGAATCTATAATTATTGCTCTTCACTCCTTTCCCAATAAACCTATATAGGCTTTTTCCAAAATAACTGTACTAATAATTTTCTAGTTGTAGAATTTAATTTAATCCAACCCCCTTTTATTGCAACACTCTAGGAAATGGAGTCAGTAGACCTAAGCAACTTTGCCACCTGGTGTATACTTTAAGATCTCCCATTATTAGTCAGTTAGATTCATCCCTCAAGGGGTTTCTACAATTCTGGAGATAACGCCTTCCCCCCTTAAAATTAATATTCATAATTCCCTTCTTGAAACCTCTTTCCTGGATTCATTTTTCTTCTTCCTTTTGTAGACTACATGAGTGATTATATTATAACTTCTGAATTCTTTTATGGAAATGTCAGATTTTTACAGCATATGTACATATGTAGAAATTTTAAATAGTCTATGATATCTCTTCTACTTTCATGGCTTTATAATTTCGACATTCTCTTCTTCCCAGTCAATACCTACTGTCTGACGTCTTCTCCTGAATATTACAGAGACAATTAAAATGTGACTGAGTCAATCATAAGCTCATTCCTTGCACACTACTAAGGAAAGCAAGCAACTTATCAACAGCCATGGCTCAGTTTTCATTTTCCCAATCACTGTCTTCTTCCCAGCTTGTTTCCCAAATGTCAATCATAATGGGCTTTTCCCAAAGGCTAATGTTCAGTATCCTTTTCATGCCTTGTTTCAAATCTGCTGCCACTGCTCAGGCCACGTGCCTCCTCATTGCATTACAGATTCCATTGACATCCTTACTTTTCTTACACTTTTTCAATTTCATCAAAGTAATATCTTCTTAGGAATACATTTTTCATATTGCCCTTATCTTCACCATTTGTTCATGTCTTTCAAGCCCCTTTAGTGAATATTCTCTTTCTATACTTACACATTTATTTTTATGTTGCATATGAAGTTTTATTAGAGATATGGTAGTATTGTAAGGAAAATTCACATCCTCTTTGGATCATTTTTCGTCAGACTGAATGTCCAGTTGAAGTAATGTAGTTGGCTGTTTTTTACTCTTACTCTTTTGACTCTTTGGGGAGTCTGCCACCCAGTTCCCAAATAAATCACATGGATGCTTATTCTTTCTTATGAATGCTGGGCCTTTGCTTGGCTTGTTTATAGCCAGCTTTTCTTAACCTAAATTACACCATTTACATTTTGTCTCTGGACTTTTATTTTTCTCTATTTCTGTATATCTTTTCTTTCCCTCTTATTCCATTTCTTGATGTGTTGCTGGGTGGTTGGCCCCTTCTTTTCTTGCTCCTTGATCTTCTCCCAAGATTTCTCCTCCTATTTATTCTCTCTGCCTGCCAGCCCTGCCTATCCTTTCTCCTGCCTAGCTACTGGCTATTCAGTGCTTTATTAAACCAATCAGGTGTTTTAGACAGGCAAAGTAACACAGCTTCACAGAGTTAAACAAAGGCAACATAAAAGAATGCAACACATCTTTGCATCATTAAACAAATGTCCCACAGCATAAACAAATGTAATACATTTTTAACTAATATTCTACAACAAAATAGACCATTGTGTTTCATTTTTACGTGGTATTGACACTATTTCTAATACCTGAAATATCCTACAATTTATTTTTTTGTGGTTGTGAGCCTAGCCTTTAATAGCTGAGCCATCTCTCCAGCCCCCTACAATGTATTTATAATGTCTAGCAATTGAAGTTATAAGTGTTATCTGTCCTTTAAGATTCATCTTAATTTGCTAATTCATTTATTACTAAGTTTTTTTTTAATTTCTAAATTTAATCTAACATCTTCCCCATTGAAACATTGGAGTGTGCATCTTCTCTATCAGTGATCTATCTCATGTCTAACATTCTCTACTAAATTTTAAATGACCAAGTACTAAGTATATACATTAGTCACCACACTAATGTGTAAGCATCTGATATGTGAGTACAACACATAAAATTTTCTCTACTTGCTATCAAAATGTTTTCCTTTGTCCTCCTTAAAATTGGAAACATGGAATTGCAAGGAAAACCCAGGAAATACACAGATCTTCCAATGTCAGAGTAAACTAAACTAAATTGCAGCATGATAGGTCTTTAGACACTCACAAACACATCATCTCTCATATGGCAAGGATCACAACAAACACACAACCATGACCAGTTAATGTATATCGAGAAGGGCAGTGGATGCCACTATTAACACATCCACATAATGAAACAATATACCATAAGAAACTTATCCCTGTTAATTAATTTAGCTGATATATGATCCCTTAAAAATGTTTATATATAGGGGTCAGGAAATTAAGAGCAACTTCTCTGCAATCATGAGCACCCAAGGAATCTTAGTTTCAATCCTATACCCAAGGTAAAAGCCTTGAGTTGCTGTATATGCTCTGTTTATAACATCAGTATTGAGGGACATAAGTAGATGGATACTGATCTATTGCTTCCTAGTCCAGGTAGTTGATATGGAAAATTTCCAGATCACTGTGAGACCTTGGCTTAAGGCATTAAGGCAGAGAGTGAGGGAAAAACACATCCAATGTCCTTCTTTGACCAACAGAGGGTGTGTGTATGTGTGTGTGTGTGTGTGTGTGTGTGTGTGTGTGTGTGTGTGTGTGTGTAGACAATTGGGTGTATCTGTATAATAAAGTACATGAACCACATACACACACACACACACAGAGAGAGAGAGAGAGAGAGAGAGAGAGAATGAGATAGAGATATTTGAAAATTATATGACAGATGTCCTTCATGTGGTAAGAATATTTTGTTATTCTAGTGTATATATGTCAATTATTACCTTCCTCCTATCCCTCACTCTCTTCCTCTACCACTGTCTCTACATTTTTCTCCTTTCTCTCTTTATCTATTTTCTTCTCTTTGGTCTTCCACATTCCATGGCATAGACCCTTGATCATTTTGCAAAGAAACATGCTTTGGTTGTACTTTGGTATTCTTGATAGAAAGAAGAGATCGCATGTCAGGTTCCTAAGAATAGCTGCCTTGACTTAGTATTGAAGTCATTGCTAAAGAGGAATAAGCATAAATGCCTTAAGCTGAAGATGAATTCCCTCCTGATTGTTAATTCTGAAATATAGTGAAGACAAATGAATCAATACCTAGATTAGAACCTGGAAAAAAATGAATATGACTTTTTACAGAAGCAAACAGGACCAAGTTTCCTGTAAATTGTGGCATAGGCCAGGAGAGTCTCCCAGGGTTCTCAACAGTGCTTCATTGGAAGATTTAGTTCAGGAATTTTCGGGAAATTATACCCATTTACTGGTAGTGACTCAGAGATACCTCTTTTTCTCAAAAGGAAAGAAACTTACTTGTAGCATGAGTCTTAAAAGTTCTTATTAATAAAATCAAACCTGAGACTCTGAATCGGCTCTGTGTTTCTTATTTAATAAGATGGTTGGTTACATCAACACTTACTCATTCCTTTCCTAATGTTAAAGAGGTGTGTATTAAGCATCTGACATGTGATATGGTACTAGCAAACTGTATCTACATATAGAGAGATTTCTGAGCCAAACATAGATCTCATTTAAAAAATAAAATGCAAAAGTCACTATTTACCCACTTATTTATTTATTCATTTTAAGGCTTGAAACAAGGATTTTGCTTTTCTTCTACTGAAAATAGATTTTTTTCATACAACATATTCTGATTGTTTTCACCTCCCCCAATTTCACTGAGATCCTCCCAAAGTACTCTCTCATCAGAATACACACCATAGCTGTCTCCCATTAAAAATAAAACCAGGCAACCTGAAGAATAATAATTAAAAAATTAAGAGACAATAAAGCCAACAAACAAGAGTATGACAAAGCAAGCAAACAGAAGAAAAAGAGCCAAAGGAAAAGCACTAGGACCATATATCCACATAGATTCAGAGACACAGTCACAGACACACACACATTCTCACACCCAGGAATCTCATAAAATCATCAACAAGGGAATCCGTGGCTGATATGTAGAACTGAATTGTATTGCAAAATAAATTAAAATAAATTTAAAAAAAAATCATCAAACCAAAACCAGAAGCCCTAATATATACACAAAAGACCTAAAGGTTGAAAGATGGTCATGAGAAACATGATGCAACATTACTGCTACATTCCTTGAGTAGAACAGTGGCATTTAGTTTTACCCCAAGTCCTGGGGCTAGCTAGCCTCAGGTTATTCATCACTTTTACTATACTCATAGATCATGACCTTGCTTAGTCATCATCAGAGAAGCTTCTTCCTGCCTTATATGCGAATTTTCCTTTTTAATGCTATTTCATACCTGTAGAAATGTCTAAATCCTAAATTAGCAGATGTTCTGCATATTTTCTGGTTATGAATCTCTGTATTTTCCCATCTTCTATAGCAAGAAGCTTCTCTGAGTAAGGCACTGATCTATTAGTACAGCAGAATGTTGATAATAGTCATTTTATTGTTACATTACTTTAGCAGGAAAGTCACTATTGTAGATTGAAGGGTTTGTGGTTATTTTTGTGTTTACCTGTGTCTTTTGGTAGTGTGCAAAGTACCTTCCAATATCATGAACTTAGTCCATAGGATGAAGGCTCTAGGTAGGCACTAGTTCAACTTCTCTATGTTTAATTACGTGTATAGGTATTGTCTTCATAAATAGTGCCTTAAGGTCAGTTTGTGGAGAGACACAAATAGTCTTGGTTACAGCTGGAGTTGCTTGGAGATTCTCATGGGGCTCATTTGGTCAACAACTTAAATTTATATAACTCATTCCCAGTACCGTGATCTTCATTTGGTGGCAATACATGTACAACTGGGACTATGTCTTACTGCTATTTGGTGATTTCATTTAGATGAACTTCATATCTGTATATATTTTAGGAAGCTTCTAGTACATTAGATTTCCATACAACCTCTCAAATGGCCCTTAGTTCTAGCATTTCCACCCTACATCCCCTCCCCACCTCTTTCCTTGCACTCCCAGCTTGATCCTCTTGTTCCAGGTCCCACCCCTGCCCCCACAAAAAAAGTCACTTTGGGAATTATACAAAGTCTGAAAATTCAGTGTTGACCTACAGCATTAATACCATGAAAAGATCCAATGTGAAAATAGGCCACTTAATGTAGCGCACAAGGAAAAGTTGATGAAATATTTGCAAATCAAATTATAATAAGGGCCTTAAACATTTGATATGACCCTAAGAGGGGGAACTGACAGTGTAATGTTGGTACTGGCAGCTTTAAGTAGAATACTTATGGTGGTCTGTTGGAGACAGTATAAAGAAAAGGATATTTGGCTTATTAATACCTCCACATAGAGTCCTCCATAAAGTGCTGATTTGCTCATGCGAGTGAAAACACACACATGTCAAAGCAGCTGCATTTGAAGTCTCCATTTGGTTAAGATGGTGACAATGCTTTATCTGTCTTAGACTAGAGAGGGAAGCTGATTGAGAGTATGTTGGGAATCTTTAATCCTGCACTTTCCACGCCCTGGATTATGGCTATGATCTCTTTAATCCTTTGAGAGATGTTATATTCCCTTGGCTTACTCTATACTTAGGGAATTTATTGCTGAATTTGCTGAATATGTGCTTTGCCTGTAGTAATCACATTATGAGTCAGTCAATGCTATCCCTCAGTAAAAGATCTAATATTCTGACTTCTGTTTCTTCCATGCAGCACATTATGTTAACCATATCCTTCTGCATTTGGTGGCTGAATGCCACTGGATGGTCCCTGTCACTTCAATTTTATCATTCATTTCAATGAAGTTTTATAATTCAGTGGTCACAGTTCTCAAGTCTAACACACAGAAAAAAGTGCTCACAGCTGTTAAAGGACATCAGGGATCACCTCACACATTTATTCTACAGTCATGAAGCTATACTCTTCAGACACTTTCTGTGTAGGTAACTATGAATTAAAGAACAAATGTGAAACCCAGATTTTAAAGAAAGACATGAAAGTCGAAAGGAAGCAATTTGGGAAGAATAAAAGTATCAGAAGAGGTAACAAGATAGGGTTTTCTGTGGTACTTCATGTAATGAATTTCCATTAGGAGTAATTATAAAAATGATACAGTATACACAGTTAGACAACTGATAAATGTTCTTTAAAAATAAAGTTGTAAATACATCATCACTGTGCAATCTAACTAAACCTTTTACTAGTGTCCTTTACATGATATGTTATGTTAGTCTTTTATAATTTGCTCACTATTGGTAATTTTTGGATCATGTTTAAACCAACCAAATGACCTGTTAAACCTCTGGAACTCTCGGAGTTGAAACATTAAAGGCAGATTCATACATGTGTATGGAGCTTCTAGTCCCGGTTTGAATTTCAGGAGTTTTCATGCTGTAGTCACACTCTGAATGTCAGGGAGCTCATAGTAAGAAAGCCCTCATGCGTCACTTTCTACCAACAGATAGGAAAGAAAAAGCAGTGTCCCAGTTCAAGGCTGTCACTTCAGGAGAACTCTGTCTTTGGTGAGCATGAGCTTCTTGTTCTTTTCAAGATTACCAAAGGTATAAAGATACAAGACTCACAATAGAAGGAAAATCTCCCCTTTTCAACCCACTAATACAAATATTAATCTTCTCTAGACACATCATCACAACAGACACTGAAAATAATGACTCATTGACTTTGTAGGTATCCAGTGGCCCTGTGAAATTAGCAAATGACACTAATCATCACTGTCTCCTGAAATATAGGAAAGATATTAGAGATATCAGGCATCTTTATCTCAGTTCCAACTTATTAACAGTAAGAGGAGAAATGTGGTCTCTACTTTATTGCAAGACCATCATTCTTCTCTAGGATGTAGCAGCAACAAGGGGTCAGCATGAAAGGGCCCTCTGCAGACTTGGAGTCTGTTTACTGTCAAATCTGTCACCTGAGGGAAGTTCTAGCAACTGCACACCAGGACAACTCAAAGAAAAGAAAAAAGGAACATGAACACAAACGGAATGAAATGAAGCCGTTAGACTCTGAGTTCTCCATCCATTGCAATAACTGACAATTTTGCTATAGAATTTTGTCATTTCTATTTCAACCTGCTCGAAATTATTAAGTTGAAGATGGAATTTACAACGGTTTCAAGTAAAACTCAGGCCACGGAACAGTAAGTCCCTTCTGAAGGATGGGTCTCAGAGGAATGAGATCATTATACAGGTATCATTTTAAAAATAATTTATCTCTGTTCCGGGAAGTGGAATTGAAATAAAAGGGAACATTTGAAACATAATTATATGAATATATATGCTTTCATTTTGCCCCAATTTTCCTTTTTCATATTTCAAACATCTATATCAGCTTAAAATAATTTTGAATGGGCTCATTTGAAGGAATAGATAGGAAATTATCTTAAAGTCCAGTAAATATATTGGCTTCAGATATTTTGGAAGGTCAGAGTTTAAAGGTATCTGATATTTTATCTGAAAGAAGTATTATTTCTCTGAAGGAATTTGGTCCACTGAAAATACCTACATCACTAAAATGCTGATCCCTGCGTTTGGACATTAAAGTAAAATTTAAATTCAAGGGAATGATAACAGTTACATTTGTTTTGAACTGAAGTTTTCTAGAAATTGCTAGTTGGATTTCTTAAACCATCTTAAAACTTAACACCTATGATGAGAATCAAAACATAATTTCATAGAAAATTCAAAGTTTTCTAAAATGCAAGGTTTTATAAACAGGAAAAAGTAGGCATTGGGGTTCTGTATAATTTCAATATCTGTAACTGTGCAGATACATATAAAATAATTCCATTTGAATTATTCTATATTATGCTCTATACATAGTACTGAACATCTGTTATCCTGTTACCTGAGAGATAAAGGCACAATGATCAGAAACTCAAGCTCGTTCTCAGCACTATAGTAAGCTTGAGGGCGATCTGGGCTACATGGAATCCTACGTTATAAAATGAAGGAAGGCCAGCTGATGGCATGTGGCCAGGTGATATCCTTGGCCCTTTCTATCATGGAAAGACATGTGGATGTCTTGGAGACTGTACTGCTGCCTGAAGCCATGTTGATGTCCATTGGCTGGGTTGCCTCCATGGACCATGTTGATGTTTGTGGCAGGTACTGCCACCAGAGACCACGCTGAAGTCCTTGGCATGTGCTCTTTCTAGTTACCCTGTGGAAATCCATGATCTGTGCTCCTGCTGACTGTAAAAAACAAGGCAGGTTCTTCTGCAGTGGTATTAATGATTGCAGTTTTACAGTTTAGAGAGACATAAAGGTTTCTGTGACACCCCTCCACCCAGAAAAAAAAAAAAGATAGCAACCTACACAGGAAGCCATCAAATGAAACTCTTAAAAATTGTGATAAGGATGATGAAGTTTAACTCTCCACAATAGATGGCTACAGGCAGGGGTATGTGTGCGGAAGGGCTCAGTTTTCATTAAGTGGCCTGCCACCAAGAGTTTGATCATGCTTCAGTGACTATATGGACAACATAAATTGGATTTAAAAAACAAAACAACTCTTCTCTGCAGGGAGGCCACAGGGTTGGGAAGGACGACCTGGGAGTACTGGCAAGTAAGGGTGATTGGGGTATATTATATGAAATTCCCAAATAATCAATAATAGCATTATATGAAAAAAATAAAAAGAAATAGCTGGGCAGTGGTGATATAAGCCTTTAATCCTAGCACTTGGGAGGCAGAGGTAGGAAGATCTCTATGAGTTCAAGGTCAGCCTGGTCTATAGAGCAAGTTTCAGGGTAGCCAAGACTACACAGAGAAACCATGTAACAAAGAAACAAACTAACTAAATAAATAAATAAAATAAAGTGAAGGAAATAAAGGAAGGAGGGAAAGAGATGTCTGTGGTGATATTGTGTCCTCAATATATTGGACACCTTAATAAACTTATCTGGGGTCAGAGACCAGAACAGCTGCTAGATAGACATAGAGGCCAGAAAATGGTGGTACACACACGCTTTTAATCCTATCACTTAGGAGGCAGAGATCCATCTGGGTCTTTGTGAGTTGAAAGCCACACTGGAGACAGCCAGGCATGGTGACTCACGCCTTTAATCCCAGGAAGTGATGGCAGGAAGCAGAAAGGTATATAAGGTGTGAGGACCAGGAACTAGATATGGTTAAGCTTTTAGGCTTTTAGCCACAGTTCAGCTGAGATTCATTCTGGATGAGGACTCAGAGGCTTCCAGTTTGAGGAAACAGAATGGGCTGAGAAGTTGGCAAGGTGAGGTTAGCTGTGGCCTGTTCTGTCTCTCTGATCTTTCAGCGTTTACCCTAATACCTGGCCCTGGGTTTGTTTTTATTAATAAGACCTTCTAGAGATTTGTGTTACAGATGTCATCAATTTAAACAAAAATGTTTCATACCCTTCATTACATAATTCACTTATTTCTTTAGCATATTTATTTATTTTCACATATACTCCTCATGTGTGTTGTTTGGGGAAAAATTTTCTAAATCCTAAAATACATCATTTCTTGCTATATCACACTGTCTCATTCACGTACTCAGAAAACTATGGATTATAATATGGTTAAGACAAATAGTTGCAACAAAAGTAATTTTCATGTGTAATTATAATATACTATAAGAAAGCAGATTGGAGAAGTCAGATTTTTTAACAGAGGAAGGCAATGATAACTATTCTAGATTCTATGATGCTTTTCAGTATTTATCTTTAATTTTTGCCAGTGTTATCCATCTCACATTTTACAATCTGTAAATGAGCCGGGCGATGGTGGTGCACGCCTTTAATCCCAGCACTCGGGAGGCAGAGCCAGGCGGATCTCTGTGAGTTCGAGGCCAGCCTGGGCTACCAAGTGAGTTCCAGGAAAGGCGCAAAGCTACACAGAGAAACCCTGTCTCGAAAAACCAAAAAAAAAAAAAAAAAAAAAAACCAATCTGTAAATGAATTAATAAGAGCCTAAGATCTATAAAAACGGAGGATAAGCAGGCAGTGAGGTTAATTTTACATCACTTTGATCTAAATGTTCATTATGGCTACTACATCCATAAACATATTTATTGAGTATTTTTAATGGAACTCATATAACATGTATCTGCAAAACATATAATTACTGTGAGAAGGAGGTGTAAATGTCAACTGAAAACTAATTAATGTATATATTCAAATGCATATTGTGGTATATGTACACCTATAGAATATGTCTCAGTTATAGTGGCATTTTTACTAAAATAATCATGTCTGTCCTGAATCTCTAATATTCACACTATAAGCTCAAGATATAAACATCATGATACAAATAAATTAGTGGGGCATACTGAGGTCACCACCTAGTTTTTAAAATGACAATATTCTTAAATATTTGCATGTGTTTGTATACTTGTGTATATATATATATATATATATATACATATATACACATATATATTTGTATAAATAATTGTTTTGTGGACATGTAAGTGTAAATGTCTACCAATGTTGAAAATTCAAAAGAGACTTTTCAATAGCCTTTGAATTTTTTTTTTTTACTTTTTATAGTCTCAGATATTTTGTATTAAAGATATTGCTGCATATGCATGCACATCATGTACTCCTCTCTACAAAACCCAGCAAGATGATCATGAAACAAAGGCAGACCAGATAGTCATAATTCATGAAGTACAGAAAAAAAAATTGCCTATTAGAAATCATACGCAGCAACAACAAAGGAAGAACATGATTCCCCTAGAATACCTGTTAAGTTTGTCAAAACTAAATCCAACTCATACCACAGAATTCAGAAGGCAAGCGAGAGGGGAGGTAGCTAGTATCCTCAAATCTAAGGAAACACATAGATGTCCTACCAGAAGAGATTAGCTGAAAGTCTGTCTGGGAAGCAGATAGACTCTCACCATGTGATCCTCTGCACAGCTCTTCCCATCACTGAAATAGAGACTCCGCATAAGGAGACACTATGAACCCGGCTGCTCTATGAGCTACTAAGGCACCCTGAGACCATGTTTACAAGGCCTGATCTCACTTATCACAGACAGAGGTCAGTACCTTGGGGGCTTTGATGGACAAGTTACATCAAGTTGCACTAGTAATAAAAATGGTAAAAATCAGAAGGAAAATCAGAGTAAAAACATTATTATATTCGCAAACACACTCCAAATGTCCTGTATCTCTACTCTGATAGAATTACAGGTTGCCTTTATTATTATCCCCTCTGTGTGTCTTTCTGTCTGTTTGACTGATTGTGTGTGTGTGTGTGTGTGTGTGTATTTGTGTGTGAATACACACACACACACACACACACACACACACACACACACACACACGTGTGTTTCATATGCCCTCAAGGCTAGCTCTCTGTGTTCATATATTAAAGAGAGTGTTATTAAAAATGCCTATTCTGCATGCAGTAATGTAACAAATGTTTGTTTTATTTGTGTGGATAACTGTGATGGATAAATGATGGATATTACATATATTATCATTATACAGTAGTCCTGAATAAGAAAAATTCAGCAAAATTAGACATCTGTGTTTAAAGAGAGGTATTTCTAGGACACCCCAGATATTTTTCAAAGCTTGCTTTCTAAAGATCAAAACTATTTATTTGATCTCTAATCTTGCTAATTTCTAATTCTGCAAAATTTCTGCTGAACTAAGGATGGTTTAATTTTACCATTGGGGAGCATATACATAACTCTCCAACTAACTCTGCCAGCTAGATCTATAGGATGCTGACTCCTCCTGACTCTTAACTTTTTTGATGACTTCCAGTTTACAAAGTCTCTGGTGTGAATCAGTATTAACATGACAAAGCTAAAACCCACGACCAATAATCCCCAAACAGTTAGAACTGATGAAAGCAGTGAAGCTTAGGAAGTTCTTGCACTGTGTGAATACTAACTGTGATCTGTACAAGTGGGGGAACCAACATGCTTAAATATTAGAAAATTGGCATATATTATTTATTGCATAAGTCTATTACTTCTCTCAGTAATGGAAACACAAAGGGCAAAACACATATTAAATAAGAAGATCATTAACATCACTGTTAGTCCAAAGAAACACAGAAAATTCGCTATGCTGTTTGAAACTCTAAGCAACCACTCTATACCCCATGCATTCCTTGGCTGGGTGCCTCTGCTTAACACACTATAGAGTCATGAGAGTTCCTCACATTTCACTAGTTACCTGAATGGATCTAGAAAAGTCAGTTCTGAGTGTCCTCATCTTTTTCGAGGCATCTTCTGTCATTTCTTCCTAATGATATGCAGCATACAAATCATCATTCCTAGCCACGGAAGCACAATAGTTCTGAAGAGAGTCCAGCACCCACAGAATTATACTCTACATATTTCTCAAAGGCCTGGTACCTGACTGTCAATAAATTATTGAATTCATCATGAATTCTGTTTCTCTAAGTTAAAACTATGTGATTAGTTTTTATCCATGCCTTTTAGGTAAGTAAATAATTCATTAAAGAAACTTCCTATTGACAACTCAATAAATAAAATAGATCAAAGCCCAATCACTATGCCCATGTTGAAGTACAGGTTTGGTGAAGAATTCGAAATGGGCAGAGTGGGAAACCCTAAAGGTAATAAGCACAGTTTAAAACCTTTGGGAAAAAAAGTAATCAAGGAACTTAAAGAAGGGTAATAAGAATTAATAAGACAATTCAGACTCAAGTTTAGAAGGGCTATCAGATGACTCCTCACTTAGATTAACATAATATTATGCATCATATGATAATATTTCAGTGATGAACAACAGAAACAAAGGTTTTCTAGAAGATTGTTGTAGATGTTGTCAAGAACACACAGTTGAAGAAGGGGCCAGAGGAAAAAAGAGACTACATAGGAAGACATAAACAATATATAAAGTCTTTGATGTAGAACAGAAAATTTGCAGACACCAACAAGTTTATTAAAAGGCTTCTCTCAATAGGATATCAATATGCCCCCTTTCAAGGCACTGAGAACATCTTGAAAAGGGGAAAGACTGTAAAAATCTACAGATGAGAAGGGATAGGAAATGTTCGCTTGTGTCTATTTCATGGGTCTTGTGCTCAAAACTTAACACAATCTATGGTTACCTGGACAGGGTCTGAACAAGACTGTGCTTCTTGACGTCCAGTCATAGAAAGGGGTGGACCTCATAGAGACCAGGTCCTCTCTGGGAAGTTATTGACAGTTGTGGGCTTCCAGCAGATGGAGAGTTATAGTTGTCAGTTGCGTACCCACTGAAAAAATCACCCATGCTTCAGCAGACAGTTCCACACTCATGTCATTGTTTTGGCCCTGGTTAAATTTAGTGGGTCACAAACAACAATAACAAGACAAGTACAAGTGAGGGAGAGAACTTGCTGGGAGGTGAGAGGCTGCTGAGACGGGAGGAGCATGTGCTGAATGTGACCAGAACGTCTTATGTACACATGTGAAATTGTCCAAAACTAGTAATTATTATTGTTAGTGCAATAGAAGTTTTAAAACATGAGCCTAACAGCAAAATCTTTTCATTAATGACAAGAAGGCACATGTTGCACTATATGCTTAGAAGTAGTATATTGATACAGCAAAAAAAAAGTCAGCAAACCACCTAGACAAATCTCCGACAGTAAAGACTTGACATAAAGAAAGCCTCTTGCAGCCCTTCAAACACATTTCAATAAAGGCCTGTTACAGCAGAGATGAGAACTTTGTCAATACTGCCCCCGGAGTGGAAGATAATAATACTGACCATCCTGAATCTATGTATCCTTGATAACTGTTTATGTTTAATTTTAAATAAAACTTAAAATGTGAAAGTAAAAATTTCAAAATTAAACATTTTTAATCAAATAACTATATAAATTAATTTTATCGAATGATATAACATGTGAATGTTAATCAAAATGTAATAAAAAATTTCCTTATTGAAAACAAAAAGAATAATGACTCAGTATAACCTAAACACAGTGTTTTTATAGACTACAGTAATATGTAGCAACATCTAGGCTTTATATGATATCTATCCCCTGCATTTTCCTGAAGCGACCTCCAGTCCAGCAGCCATATTCATCGTAAAGGTCCATAGTAAGGTGTGTCACTTCTCTTTCTGCACTTTTCTATATTTACAAGTGTTTGGTGACACATATGTTGTTATGTCATAATCACCTACATTGCTGTTGTGGTAATATGCTGAATAGGATTGTAGTCAAAAAGCAGCATCCAGTCTGTAGGTGTGTGCAATAGCACATGCAAGCTGAGCATGCAAGCTGAGCTTGCACACTGAGAAAGAGTTGAAAAATGAAGCAATCTCTTCAGAGAGCATTTCTACTAACACATTTCCATCATTTAGTGATTCATGGCTCTACCTATCTGTCTGTCTGTCTGTCTGTCTATTAATCTGTCATCTGGCTCTATCTACCTATCTATATCTGTCTGTCTGTTTGTCTATCTCTTGATCTATCATCTATCATCCATATTTTCATCTACTATGTATTATACGTATTTATTTTTGTCTGTATTTATAGGACATACGTCATATTCAGATTTTTATGATTTCAATTTTAGTCCATTTAGTCTTTGCTTTTTCAAATTTTATTAGAACTAAATAATGCATACAACGTGTAGGGGAAAACATGCTTTGTGCTTTTCTTTATGCTTCAAATTTGTTCAAACAATTAAGATGTGTGGAGTCCAAAATTGTTTTATGGAACATGAAGTAGATTGATGCTCCCATTCCTTCATTACAGAGAATCTAGCTCTTCTCACTGTCCTGGATCCACAGACTGCAGTAACAGCCAATTTTGAGAGAGATTGGGAACAGTCATCCGTTTCCTTCCAGAGATGTGTCATCTACTCTGAGAACGTCTAGGCTAGGCTAATCAAAAGTGGAAAAAAAAATACCACATAGGCTGCAGGGAGATAAGAGGAGATAAGGAAAAAAGAAAGAAAAAGGGAAACAGAGAGACAAACAGATGAACAGAAAGTAAAACTCAGGGACCAGTACAAGCTTCCGGGCCACCATGTAAATGAAAAGACATCCAGTTAACTCTTGCCCCTTGAAAAATAATAAATCTTTTCTATCTTTCAACATTAAACTTGAGATTTTAAGAAAGCATTAGATAATCAAAGCATGGTAATTAGCAGTAAAGTGATGACAAAATATTAAAGAGTTTTGCTTAAAATTGATTATTATGTAATATATTCCTTAATTTCTTTCAGAATATTTATTTGAGTCTATAAAACTAGGATACTTTAATGCTTCTCTCATATTACTGTGGTTCTTTACATATGCTCGGCATTGTTCTATCATATAACTACATCCCCATGCCTCCTGTTGCATTGTTAGTATGACATACAGCTGATGCTTCATTAAAATATCATTTAATTATTCATATTTCAACATATTATCTGTCGACCTGAAACATTAAATCCTGAATAAATATCCCGTTCACGAGATAAAAGCCTTTGAAACAACTATGAATAGAAAAGGTTAACTCTAGTATGCAACTGGCAAATTAAATGGTTGCAAAATCATAAATTAGGAAATGTAATTAAGGCTTAGTCTAATGCTCTGTGATTTTTTTCAAGACGGAATATGAAATGAATATTCCCTAGGTGTTTCTGAATGCAGGATTCCCCCTTACTAAATCATCAGTCCACTTTCTAGTGCAACAATGCCAGGTATGAATACCTGGTATGAAGATGCACAGTCTTCATTGTGTAAACAACAGGTTTGTTTCCACTCACTTTATATTTACCTCTTCATGAACTATATACTGACCATGGATGAGAAATCTCAACCTTATGAGATGTTTTGTCTTTGATTACAGAAAAACAGCAACAAAAACAACCAATGATAACTTTAATGTTATCAGAACCTCTAAGGCGTGAGTGGGGAGTACTGTGTAAGCACGTGAATACAATAAAAGGGTCAAAATAGTGAATAAAACAGCATGAGGTCCACAAAGC
Source organism: Peromyscus californicus insignis (assembly GCF_007827085.1). Classification (NCBI taxonomy): domain Eukaryota; kingdom Metazoa; phylum Chordata; class Mammalia; order Rodentia; family Cricetidae; genus Peromyscus; species Peromyscus californicus. The sequence goes on from NW_026294480.1 coordinate 18,362,147, forward strand.
CAGCAGCTATTATGTGCTGTGGTTGGTCTTCTTTGTAATATTAGCATTGCCTCCTTGAGATCTTTCCATGTGCCAAGCATTAGAAATCCAGTGTCTACTGGTTATTGAAATATTGGGAAATTATTGTGTGTGAATGTATTATATATTTATTAGCATAAATGAATAATTATAAATATCAGTGAATGCTCTGCCTGCCTAAATACTTCTGTGGTCTCTTAGATATGTGTAGCATATATAAATACCAGATTTTTAAAATAAATTTTCTTTTATATATTGAGATTATAATTTTATAATTTCCTTTTCTCTGTCCTCCATTCTTTCACATATTCATCCATGATCTCTTTCAAATTTATGTCATTTTCATTAATTGTTGTATGTGTGTGTGTGTGTGCACTCCTAAATATTTAATCCCATTACAGATTTATGACCACTATGTGTGATCACTAAGTGCACTCTGTGTGCAGGTGTGCACATGTGTGCACACACATAGGATAGAGGAAGATTTCAGGTTTCTTCTTCTCTCAGTCTTCCTTTTATTCCTCTTAGACATGTGTTATGGAATATAATTTTAGCTAAGCAAAGAGAGGTAGCTCAGTAGCTTGATCTGCTTAAGGGGCCCCTGGCAGTAGCATCAGGATCCATGTCTGGTGCATGAGCTGCTTTTTGGAGTCCATTACCTATGGTGGGATACCTTGTACAACATTGATTCAGGGGTAGGGGCTTAGACCTGCCTCACCTGAATGTACCAGGCTCTGCTGACTCCCCATGGGAGGTCTAACCTTGTCAGAAGAGGGAATGGAGGATGGATTTGGGGGAAGGCTGGGGGGGCAGGAGGAGGGAATAGAGGGGGATCTGTGGTTGGTATGTAAAATGAATAAAAAAATTCTTAATGAAGAAGATTCATTAAAAACAGATGTGTTATGTTTGTTTTTGCCGCAGAATATTGCCTTAACCCTGTAAAGGTGTGTTACTGTTGTTTATGCTGCATTTGTTGAAGTATGTAAAGATGTGTTGCATTTGTTTCACCTTGCCTGCCTAAGGCAATTGATAGGTCTAATGTAGAGCTGAACGGCTATTAGCTGGGCAGGAGAAAGGATGGATCAGGTGAGCTGGCAGAGAGAATAAGTAGGAGTAGAAATCTTGCCTTGGGAGGAAAAGGAAGAAGAAGAGAACAAGGGGCACACCAGAGACAAGGAGCCAGGCAGATGCCAGCCAGATGGAGAGAGGCAGTGAAAGTAAGACAGACCATAAGAAAGGTAATAAGCCCTGAGGCCGAAGGTAAGTCAAAGGAAATGGTTCGTTTAAGTTGAAAGAGCTAGCCAAAAAGGTGTCTAAGGTAAACTGAGCATTTAAAACTTATTTATAATAAGTCTCCGTGTCATGATTTGGGAGCTGGTTTGTGGCCCGAAAGAAAAAGCCTGGTATAGACAGGGTATTTCACTGATTCCTGAGCTAAGTTAGCAGCCAGGAAAACCCAGAGGTCCTCACATCTTCTCCATGACCCCACTCCACAAGTGTGTTGGTTGCAGGCTCACACGTAGAACACATCAGCTTTATGAGTGGGTGTAGAGTTCTGCATTGATTTCTTCATCCTTGAAGACCACATCAATTTATTCACCATCTCTTGATCCCCATGTATCTAAACTACAATTTATACATTTCAATTATAGATACATAGATACGTAGTTGACAATGCTAAAATCTATAAACTAGTGTTCTAAACTAGGATTTGTTTGGGTCCTTTGGACTCTTTTTTGTTTGTTTGTTTATTTATATTACAGGTTAATTGTGTGAACTTCAAGCTATATACTCTATGCTTAGCTCAGCTCTAAATCCACTTGACTGCACAAAGACCTCTTCTTAGCTTTCTATTTTTTATAGTTTTTCTGATGTAAATGGCCTCTTGCATGACCTGGAGAAATAACACTGCATTTAAAAAAGAATATTCAAAATTCATTATAAAAATTAAAGACCTAACTCTTGGGCTTTGACCCCATCAGAACTGACACACTAAGGGCTTTTCCTTCTAAATCGTGAGCAGCAAATAAGCACCTTTTATTATGACCTTGAGACATAGACAATTTCTTACTGTGCTGTTAACAGAAAATGGACACTAGAACAGTTCAAACTTTCAGTATAAGCACATCAAGCAACACTTTAAAGGCAAAAGGATTAGTTAAGAAATATCCTTTATATCTACAAACTGGGTAAAAACAATGTAGTTAAATTTTTAATTTAAACCACCTGTTGGAAGATGTTTCCAGAAGTAAAAAAAAAACAAAAGTTAAAAAAAAGCTTTTAAAAATCTATTCTTATTGCTCTATAAGAGAAAATATATAATTGTAGTATATAATTTCTATATTAATTTTGAATAGAAAGATTGTCTATAAAATCTGGAGGGGTATAATATATTAATACTTTTTCAGTCATTAGGCAAAGACTGAAGTAACCGCCATAGTTTGGAGTTTGCAGATGTTTCCATCAGAGTCTCCAGTTAAGGCACTGCTGACATACTGAGCTGGATAATTCTCAGTGCGCTGACCTTGACATAGTAGATGTGAGGCAGCCTGCTGTCAGTCAACAATGGACACCACACGGCACTTCTTTCTCCACTGTCTCAAGGTTCTGTCTGTGACATTCTCCAGACAACTCCAGAAACTTGTATGGTGGGAACCATAAAGCTAATCTTTTGTCCTTATCCCAATGCAAAGAATTCATGTTTTTTCTCTCTCTCTCTCATTTCCCACCATCATTACTTTAGTCTAAACCCCTTATTTTCTTCCCCTTGAATTAAGGTCACACTCTTTGTGACTTGTCTGGTGTTATTTTATACTGCTTCTTATTGATTGTCTCAAAATTTTGCTGGGTAAATTCTTCAGAATCCATTAACAAAAATGACTGAGTACTCTTTCCTTCAAACCCAAAAGTCCTTAAATCTTTGTAAGGCAGGCTTGCCATCATTCCCTCTACTAGAATCTTGGATATATATATATAATATATGTGTGTGTATGCATACATATTATGATACATCATCATTATTATTATTATGGACATCTGCTGTGTGCTTTGTATGACGTCTTATAGTGTCCCAGGCTCCTACAAATAGCTACCAGTAGCACTAAATCTAGTATAAAAAAAATTGTCTCCTGATACAGTAGATGCCCCTAGGGAAAAAGGAGGACATCTTGCCATGTTGCCATTTCCTGTGAATAGAAACATCCTTTCCTAGAAGAATAGAAAGTCTCATCAAGAATATAAAGCTCACAATAAGCAATACTCACGGGACCTTTCCCTGAGTTTATATAAGCAATAAACAATTGGTGGGAAGGGTTAAGACTCTTCTTTGGAACTGTCTTCAAGTTGGGCAAGGAACATAAAGATTCAGCTTTTATGAATAGTACCTATGATTAGGTGGTTTTTTGGGGGGGGATTTTGTATATTTCTTTGCTTTTTAGTTTTTGTTGATCCAGTTGCTTGAGTCATGCACCTGTAAGTAGTCCCTCACTCATTTTCTGATCAAAATCATAATAATTCATTGTTTGAGCAAATAAGTCTTTTGTAGAGCCATATCTTTAGTCTGCCATTGGTGCCCTACCTGTGGTGGAATAGATATTTGTTCACACCTTCCTGGGAAAATCCATGTAACATATACATTTGAGAATCATTGGTAAAATGCTCTACCTCTCAAATTATCTTGGAAAAAAGTAGTTTTCAAATTTATTTTACTTCATTGTTGATTCTATATTTTTCCTAGTTATACTTTAGCGAGACCATGTACATAATACCGATGATGTGATATATATATATATATATATATATATATATATATATATATATATATATATAGACGTCTTTCAGATACTAATGATTAAAGAGTGGTCTTGAAATGTGTGCCATTTGAAAACAGTATAGATGAATCTTAAAAGGTCTTATTAAATAAAAAACATGGAGCCAGATATAGGAGTGAAAACCTGAGAGATCAGAAAAATAGGAAAAGCCACAAGCTAACCTCACCTCACCGACACCTCAGTCTCCACAGAGATCTACTTCCTGTATACCCACCGATATGCTTTTCTATTCTGCTATATAATTTGTTCTCTCTGTCCAGCTACATCTCTTCCTTTTCCTGCCCATCTCTGTTACTTCCTGTCTGTCTGTATAGACCTCCAAACCTCTATGGTTAGTGCTGGGATTAAAGGGGTGTGTCACCACACTTGGATCTATTTCCAGTGTGGCCTTGAACTCACAGAGATCCAGACAGTTCCCTGCCTCCCAAATGATAGGATTAAAGGTATATGCTACCATTGCCTGACTTCTATGTTTACTATAGTGGCTGGCTTTTTCCTCTGATCCTCAGATAAATTTTATTTGGGGACACAGTATATTGGGGGACATAATACATTACCACATTTCCCTTTTTTGTCTAACAAAAAATAATAAAAAAGTTATAACTAATATAAGAAAAACTATATACAATAAGCACAATAATTATATACAATATATACAAGCAATAAATACATCAACAATCTCTAGTCCATTTGCATTTGACAAATTCAGAGAAAATATTCCATTATCTATCCTATTTTGATGTGTCCAAAATGTACCTAATGCACTTCCTATTTTATCTTGTATTACCAACAGAAAACTATCTTATGATGTCCTTCAAATTTATGTACTTTACATCTCTTAGTGAGTTTTTTTTCTGAATTTCTTAACAAAGAAAACTATTACTATCTAATTTTCAACTCCCTCAGAGGCCCAAGAAGGAAATAATATTACCTAGTAAAACAGGAAAGGTAAAAAAAATTACTTCCAAAAAATGTGAGTTGTGACAGAAATAGCCAGTTGCCTGGACAGTCATCAGAGGTTTCTCTGCAACATTGGGGCATCATCTTTGGCCTACAGGCTTAGCATATTTGACAGATTCATTTGTGAAGCAGGATATATGCAAGTCCTACAGTTTGACCCCACATTTGGTGCAAGTATTCCATGCACCAGATAAACTTGAACTCCACCAGTGTCCTGTCATGATTCAGGATTTTAAATTCTGGAAATTGCTGGTATTTTTGGAATTTGGCTTCCCATTCTTCTTGGCTTGTGGGTGGCTTCATCTCCTCTATTAAATGCCAGTCTACCTTGAGAGGCCAGACTCTGTCAGCCTAGTTGCTCTTCCTAGAATAACTGTTCCAGCTAATGTTTCACTGCACACCAGGAGCCATCAGCCCACTGCCTGTCCTGCTGCCTTCGAAGAAAGGGGCACTGAACCTTTTCTGGATTGCAAAGCCCCTTCAGTGATGGTGCCATATTGCCCTGGCCTCAGAGGATGCCTGTTGCCAAGGCTGCGACCATACTTGTCTTGGCAAGGATCAGCAATCCTTTGTTTTGTGCCCTGCTTGTCCATTTTGGACAGCATACTGTCTGAAGTAGATGTGAGGGCACTTTCTTGCCCAGTAGATAACTTTTGCCACAGTGAAAGTAAACTCCATGTGGAGGTTCTTTAATGCCCATATCTTCTCTGAAGTAGATTGGTGCTTCCAGGAGCAGACGTCCCATAGTTGTAAAAAAAAAAAAAAGAAAAAAATCTATGTTATTAAAACATTTTAAATGCCATATTCTGTAGGTCTCTGAAGGGTTTGAAGATGAACTGTCTAAACTATATCTCTGTTTGACCTTGAAAACATACCTAATATGACAATAAGTTCATTTGTTAAAAACTTAAACTTTCTGGACAGTGAGACACATCTGCTCCTGGCAGCACCAATTTACTTCAAAGAGAAAGATGGGCACCAAAGCACTCTATGTGGAGTTTATCTTCTTGACAAAAATAACCATTTGGGCAAAGAAACTGCTCTTGCCTGGACAGCTGATAATATGTAATAGCAACTGAACATACAGGACCCATAAGAAGGTGACCACTGAACATTGCAAGGCAAAATGGTTCTTCAGGTTCTTGCTTCACAGAGGAGACTGTCTACAGGACACAGAGAGAATTGACTAAAAAACTCTAGGCCTATGGGCTGAAGATGGATGCCCCAATGTTGTAGAGGAACTTTGAGTGACTGTCCAGGCAGGCAGCTGTCTCTGTCATTCTAGATTTTTGGAAGTTGCTTACAATGCACTTCCTGATTACTTAGGTAATATTATATCCTTGTGGGGTTTTTGATGTAGTGGAAGACTAGATAGATATAATTATTACTTTCCTTGGTTATGATGAAAGATAAATTAGATATGAAATTTTATACTCACAAATATAGGATAGATGATAAAACATTTTCTTTAATTTTGCCAAATACAAATAGACTGAATATTGTAACTAATTCTCGCTTGATAACTGTTCTATTATATGTAATTTTACTATGTTAAGGTTAAAACCTTCCTTTTTGATTAGATAGAAAAGGGGAAATGCTGTGGGATATCTTTCTGTATGCTGTGAATATGTGTTGCTACCATTGGCTAGTAAATAAAATTCTTTTGTCCTATGGCAAGGCAGCTTAGAGGCAGACAGGAATCAAAGCAGAGAGACAGAAAGAAGGTTGGGAGAAACACCAGTCCCTGCTGAAGGGGCCAGTAGACCAATAAGCCACAGAACACATGGCAAAACATAGATTAATAGAAATGGCTTAATTTAAGCTATAAGAGTTGGCTAGCAGGAAGTTTGCCATAGGCCATAAATTAGTAATTAATATTAAGCCTCTGAATGATTATTTTATAAGCAGCTGAGGTACCACGTGGCTGGGTGTTACTGGAGAAAACTTCCGACTACAAAACAGTATAGAATAGTTCTAACCAACAACTGAATAATATATTACATTAAGTGGTGAACAATTAGTTTAGCAATATAAATTGTTTATAAGTTAATTTCTCTATAAATAGTATCTAAGAGTATGCTTCTGAGGGTCCACAATACTTGGAATTATTCTTCTTTGAATGTTCATAAATTAACTTATAATGAGAACTACACTTTCCTGAATACAGGTCCACTGGAACAGTGGTCTTGTCTACTATATATCACCAAGAGGATAAGTGCATAGTAATTGTTTAATAATGAATTTGAGCTGTGTTCATTAATAAGTCATTAATTTTTAAAACACATTGACAGTTACCACACACACGAGTGAGTGAAAGAAGGACTGGTGGGAAAGGTCTTCCTGGAAAGTGTGATGAAGAGTCTGCCTGTGAGCACAGCAAGCTGACCCTTCTGCTTGTCCACAGGCATCACGCTGTCAGGGTGATGTATGAAAACATGTGTCAAAGCTTGCTGTAAATATGTGGTGTTTATAAACCAAGATACAGATAAGTGGCCAAATAAATGATGTGCTGTAGAAATCCAATTCCAGAAGAAGTTTGTTCATTTGTCCTTGAGCTGGATATAAAATCACATGTGAACAAAGAGGCGACAAGTACGTATGCATTCTGTGTATAAAGCTGTACCCCTTCATCAAAGTAGCAAGGTTATAAAAAGGGAGTCTCTGAAACAGACCTCAATCTTGGTTTCAAATGATTTTATGATGGCAGCTCAACAACTTGATCATATTGCTTGCCTTGTAAAATGTTAAGACAGCTATCAGACTGTTTTTAATTTACTCTCTTGGCTTACATTCACTTCAGTACTTGTAACATTCTGTCAGCCCTATTTCCCTATTGAATGTCAATGAGATATTCTACAGTGATTTCTTGTTTTCAAGCCAATATTCCAAATGAGCTACCAAATATGTTTGGACGGACATAGAAAATGATTCTCTTATTTAAGCATAGAGAATTTTTTTGAACCCCATAAATATTATATATTATCCCCAGAGGGTGAGTATATCAATATTTATCTAATAACTGAATCAGACAATATTACAGATACATGCAAAATTTATACTATGTCACTTTGCTAATTAAATATACAGCAGAAGAAAATACAGCAAACCACACAAATTATCATTATGCTTAATTCTAACTAAGAAATATTTTTATCCTTAAACTTTACATATGAAGATAGTATGTGTATGGTGCTTTGATTTACCTTTATTTTATATCCTTAATGTGGCTGTTAGATGCTGTGTGTGTGTATGTGTTGTGTGTACATCCATGTAAATGCATGTGAAGGGCCTATGTAAATATCAAATGTTTTCCTCTGCCACTCACTCTCCACATCATTTTATGGGACAGGATCCTCCTATCTGCACCCATTCCTTGCTTTTTAAATGGGTGCTGGGATCTGAACACAGTTTCTAGTGTTTGCAAAAGAAGCGCTATGTACACTGAGCCACTTCCTCCATCCCAAGAAGCATTTTGACTATATAAAAGCAGTCTTAACTTTTTTTAAAGTAGGGGATAGGAAAAAGGAAGGAAATTTATATCACATTTGAATGCAGCTGTCTTTACTTTGGGTAGTTATATACTATAATGAATTTCTTAGGATGATATTTTAATATACATATCAATATACTAAAGAAATAAATCCACTCACAAATTTCAAAGTCTACTGTACTTTAGAAGCAATTGTATACGTGAAAACCAAGTGATTTATGAAGTATTATTTTTGGTATTCTGTTACTCTGATGAAATTTAAGTATTATTACACCCATAACCAACTTTAAATAACATAGTCACTATGCAAACCACGGTAATGTATCATCTGACATTGGTCACCAAGAAGAATCTTTTATATACAGAAAAATCCCAATGTGAAAAATGCACATGCTAATTTTGTTAAGCAACTTATTATATGACTTATTACATATCATTGGTAATAGGGCATATGTATATTAATTTATATACACAGCAATCATGATCAAAGAAATAGTTACTATATTTGACACTCTATACATTTCAGTATTTCCCATTCCACATAGAAAGTCAGACTTCACTCTTCTTAGAATGACCAGCTTGAAAAAAGAAAGGCCCTGTTCTGCCTCTCTCTCTAAAGGAAGTCACTTGTTTGCTGGTATTTAGGTTTGTATTTTTAGAAGTGACTAATGAATCCTGTGGAAGAGCCATTTCTGCCCAGCACATTAATTGCAGCCATCATGCCCACTGAGCCATCAACCATCCCACCTCCGGCTGGGAGAAGACAATGGTGTCAGGCACTTGAGTGACATTTCCTCTGTCTAAGCCCCATAAAATCCCACCTGGACAGGCAGCTGCTGCAGGGCTTTGGCAGTGTGCCAGGACCTCTTCATTTCATGCTTTTGCCTTTTAACTTGAACATGAATTGGGAGATGATGTGTTCAATGTTCAGGGAAATGATGCAGAGATCTTGAATCTAAAGCAGACAGGACTTCCCAATTTCCAACTCATGTGGCATGAGATACTGGTATTTGAAATGCCAAGATTCCAAGTGTGCTTATGGTGAAACACCTCATTCAAATTTGGTGCAAACTCCCTTTGTGGAAAGATCTCATTCTATTACTTCATAGTTAGTAGCTTTGTCTCTTTGGTGAGTGTAGTCATGGTCTCTTTGTGGTACCCAAATGATGTCATCACACACCAATACTTTGATTTGTTGTATTATCATTTTAAATGTTAAAAAATACAAGGTTAAGACTGACAATTCCAATATGTCAGAAAAATCTAGCATCTGTAATTCAGAGGTGTGAGAGAGCTAGGACCCTGGCTTTCTGCTTTTTCACAAACCAATCTGTCAAATTTAGTAGTTTGAAGATGTTACTGACCCTTTGATCAGGTCTTGAACCCCAAGTTAGCACCCTAGGACTTAACTGATATTTTGAACTGAACACAATGATGTACCAAAATTTCTTTGCCTTGCTCAGGCTACAAATTCAATAAATATGATTCTTGTTGGATTCATGTTGCTTTTGCTAAATGACATTTTGGCAGTAGAGTAAGGAACGGGGAGAGAGGCCTCAAGTCTAATGTAGGACAAAACGTACAGAGGAAAGTGTCTAACCCCTGAAGGCAGAGTTTAGGTAACAAAACTTATACAACAAAATCAGGAAATTTCCAAATGTGGGATAAAGCTAAAGCTGTATAAGTGAACTTATAGAGTTATGAGACTCAGGGATTTTTGTACATTAGACCCTTTTCAATTCTCTTGTCCACTTCTATTCTCAGGAGTGTCTCTCTTCATGACAAATTGTGTCTACTGCCCTGGCTATTACTGAAAGGTCCTAGACAGGAGCTACATCTTCATCTAAACCTTCTGTGAACCTGATTAGCTGACCATGACCTCAATGATGAGAAAGAGGTTGGAATATTGCAGGTCCAAAGCTTCATCGTAATTAATTAGGAGCTATTTTTAGCCTTTCTGACTAGCCATTGGTTTCCTCCCTTTGTGTCTGACCTAACAGTCTCATAACTAACAGGTGACGATGCTAGAAAATGCATTAACGTAGCAAGCCACACAGCGCGCTCCCACCGACCAAACAACTAACAATGCTGCCAGGTAGCATCTGGAGCCTGGAACAGAGGCTTCCCCACTTTGCTGTAACCTGCCTGTCTGACACCTCGACCGATGTATTTGAAGTGTCTTGATTTATGACGTTCTAAATTCTGTTGCTTTAAAAACTTCCACAGACTGTCACCCCACGGGAACATGGGATGCGTGGTGACGTGAATCTGTGCTCCTGTGCCATGGCCACTTATATTAGGCCCCAGTATGAACTCTCTTATACTCTTTGAGATGAGAAATTGTATGTAGTATTGACAGTCTTTAGTTCAATCCTTGGCTCCTGTACAGAAGAACCTGGGAGTTCAGAGGGTGCTCTCCACTAAACCATCCATAGCTATAACATAGTAATTTTACAGTTTTGAAAACATTGAATGCATTAAGAAACAAACTATGACAACTTTGCTTCTTTATATTTACTAGTTCATTATTCAGTAAAGTATCATATAAAGGAGAGAGATGAACAGCTAGAGGAAGAGAAAGATAGCCAAACTCTGGGGAAGATGGACAGCATTTTCTTCTGTCTTGCTGCCATCTCCATCTCAATACTTCCATGTAATCACCAATCTGAAGAGTATGGCATCTGTTCCTTTAATAATAAGTGCATGGAAATGACATTTTGTGGTCATAGTTTTAATTTGTGATATTTAGTCAATATTAATAACTTGGAAATAATTTCCCATTTGCAGATAAGCGTAAGAAAAAGACAATACTGCCTTGTTGTGTACCAATTTCTGCCAAGACAAAAGACTTTCATCTTGAAGGAAAGCTTGTTAAAACTCAGGGTATTGACAGGAATGTGAGACAATAGAATATTCTAAGTGGAGGTGAAATGTTCAATCTTACAGAAAATCTTATGTCTATCAGGAAGTAAACCACACAAATCATCTTCAGAAAGTTTCTGAAACTTGGCAGAATCACTAAGCCTTTGTTCCCCACGCAGATATAAGTACTACCAATCTCACAAAGACCCTCTCAGGCAAACTGAATGGCCTGAAAGCAGCTTAGCCCAAGTGAAATACCTGGGAAGGATACTCTCCAAACTATTGATCTACCTGCAAGACATACGGTGTGTTCTAGATTTCCAGCTTTTGTGAACTATTACCCATGCCTGAGTGGGATTCAGTGATACAGCTCTCTTTGAGTTATTTCCACTCCTATAAGTAACCCATAACCCATATTCTGTGAGTAATGCAAATAAAACTCATTGCATTGGCTCACAAATTTGGACTTTAGGTGGACCCTTACTTTGGTTTGTTGTTAGTTCCCTATCAGGGTGATAAACAATTATTCACATCACTGTGAGAGCGTCACAAAACAGCCCTTCACTCATAAGCTCTGCAATTTTATATTGCATGAATCCCACTTACTTTTAAAAATAAATTGTTTTTTAAATAGCAATAATTATATATTATGATATTGAATCTCAACAGCTTCCTGTACGGTAATCAGTAGAAAATAAACATGTTAAGAAGAGAAAACGACTCATTTTGCTGATCAGCTGTTCAACTACACTTTCTAAGTTACTTTAAAGAATATAAGTGCAGCTCTAAACCAATTTTAGTGATTTATAATAACTAGTAGAGTTCCCAGAAGTGGCCCTAAAATTAATGATCAGCTTGTAGTTACCTTCAGTAATGTCTGTCTCTAAGTAGAACTTCCTTAAGAGGCACACTCTGACTTAATTATACTGACAGCACATGTTTATCACCCCCTTGGCTGCGGTGAGTAATCTTAAAATGAATTAACATAAGTGTGGGTCTTTTTTACATGAGGGAGAAAAGCAATGAAGCAATTTCAACACATGAAGAAAATTTCTAAAAATAGTAGCATTTGTCACCCGAAACCAGGACATCATACTTAACTGCTTAAGTTAATGATGCCCGGGATGCCACTGCAGCTCTCTTTGTATGAGTATGTTGAATTGGAAGTACACACTAGCCTGGTTAATTTTATGTCAACTTGATACAAGCCAGAGTCATTTGGGAAGAAGAACTCTCAGTATAGGAAACGTTCCCTAAGATCTGCCTGTGTACAAGACAGTGGTACATTTTCTTGATGAATGACTTATGTGGGTGGGCCAAGCTCACTGTGGATTGTCCTGCTAGTGGGCCAACGCAATCAATGGTCCAGAGTACTATAAGAAAGCAGGCTTAGCAAAACATAAGGAACAAGTGAAAAAGAATAATTCCTCAAATACATAACAAACTCCTACAAGTCAATAAGATAAGTGAAATGTTCTTCATGAAAGATGATACATAAAAAAAAATGAGCTTAGAGTCATTAAACATCACAGAAATGCATCTTAAAATTATAGCACTCCAGCTCTGTACTTCTATGGGAAAGTTAAACTGAGAAGATACTGTCAAATATTAGTGATTATCTGGAGCCCCTGATTGAAAAGACTGATGAGAATTCCAGTTAATACAACCACTTCATCAGAAACCATTTGGCCATACCATCAAAATGAAGTGTGTACAGAATATTTTTTGGTTACATTAATTTACGTTGTACATGTCCCACAAGTTGTACTCCTTGGTACATACCCACAAAAATATGCTTTATATACTCACCAAAACTCACATAAAGCTGTGGAAATTTATAGCAGCACTATTCTTAGTAGTTCAATACTGGAAATTTCCCCAAATACCCAATAGTAGGAGAACAAATATAAACATACAATGGAATATAAACATACTCTGTTTAAGAGAGAAGTGTTAGGTGATAAATGAAAGGGCACAGTTAGGATTTCTGGGTTATGGTGTTTTGAATGATAATGCTCCCAACAGAATAATATATTTGAATGTTTGGTCCTCAGTAGATGGAACTCTCTGGAAAGCATTAGGAAATACAGTCTTATTGGAGGAGATGTGTTGCTAGTGTGGTCTTTGAGGTTTCAAAAGCCCACACCATTCCAAGTTAGCCGTCCCCCCCCCCACCTCTATCTGTCTCCTACTTGAGGGTAAGATGTCAGTTCTCAGCTACTGCTCCATCACCGTGGCTGCTTCTGTGCTGCCAGGCTCCCCACAGTGATATTTATAGACTCATTATTGGAATTGTAAATTGTCAGTGAATTCTCCTGAAAAAGAAGGAGAAGGACAAGGAAGGGAAGAGGGGAGGGGAGGGGGAGGAGGAGGAGAAAGAAGAGGAGAAGGAGAAGGAGGAGGAGAGGGAAGGGGAAGGGAAAGAGGAGGAGAAGGAAGACCAGGAGGAGAAAGAGGAGGAGGAGAAAGAGAAGGAGGATGAGAAAGAGGAGGAGAAGAAGAAGGAAAAGGAGGAGAGGGAAGGGGAGGGAGAGGAGGAGAAAGAGGATGAGGAGAAGGAGAAGGAGGAGGAGGAAGAGGAGGAGGAGGAAGAGGAGGAGGAGGAAGAGGAGGAGGAGCAGCAGCAGCAGCAGCAGCAGCAGCCCTTCTCTAGGTCTCTACATTAGCTCTTGCCACCAGGTTCCATCTCTATTTGAGATCCTGACCCTTCTTCATCCAGGGATGGATTATGATGTGGAAGTATAAGTGGAATTAACATTTTCCTCTCCAAGTTGCTTTTGTTCATGACGTTCTGTCACAGAAATATGAACTCTACCTAAGATTTTCTCTTACTTGCCCTAATATGGTTTTACAGAAATACCAGTTAAAGTTCATCATTCTAAATCAAGGTTTGTGGTCTGGAATTATTTCGAACCATATAAACTGCTGTATTATGCAGTTAATACTCATGGAAGAGTGTCCAGGAATGTTTGTCTAGTAATAGCAACCAAAATTGGTTAGGGTACTGGCAAAGAACTCCTGAAATACAGCAAAATCCACACTGATTAAAAAAAAATGCACCTCAGAATTAGTAATCAAATAAAGAAACAGGTTTGAATTCTTCCTTTCTGTTTGTAACAATTTCATGTGCTCTCTTATTATTTGCCATAGCTAAGACTTCAAGCACTTGATCAAATGATGGTGGAGAGCAGACACTCCCATAGAAAGGAAAATATTCCATTCAAAATAAGCTTAAAATTAATTTTTTGGAATATATATATATATATATATATATATATATATATATATATATAAACAAAAAGCAAGAGATTTCTATAACAAAAACTTCAAGGAATTGGAAAAGAACATCACAGAAGATACTAGACAATGGAAAGATATTTCATATTTCTGAATTGGCAGAATTAATATTCTGAAAATTGCTTTACTACCCAGATGAATTGATAAACTTAGAATTTCCATGACATATTATACAGATTTAGAAAAAGCAATAAAAGAATCCATACAGAATCAAAAGAGACCACAGATGTCCTATTCCCTAAAGATTAAGAGCTCTTATATATGTGTTACAATAACTGTCCCTGGTGCTTAGCTGGCTTTTGGGAAGCTGTTCCCCATGCTGGATTACCTCACCTAGCCTTGATGTGGGGTGTGGGGGGGATGAGAGGGCTTGGTCCTACCTTAACTTGATGTGCCATCCTTTGTTCAAGCCCATAGGAGGCCTGCCCCTTTCTGAATGGAGACTGAGGAGTGGGGTAGATAGGAGTTGGGAAGGAAATGAGACAAGAAGAGGGAGGGGAAACTGTGGTTGATATCTAAAATAAATGAAAAATTGTTAATAAAATAAAATAAAACCAATAACTGATCTCAAATTATATTATAGAGCAGTTGCTCTCAATCTGTGGATTGTGATCCCTCTAGGGGTTGAAAGATCCTTTCACAGATGTTGCCAAGACCACTAGAAAACACAGATATTTACATTATGATTAATAACAGTAGTAAATTTACAGTTTTGAATTAGCAACAAAAATAATTTTATGGCTGGAGAGTCGGCACAATGTGAGGAAGTATACTAAAGGATTATAGCTTTAGGAAGGTTGAGAACCACTGCTATAGAGCTATAGTGGTAAAGACAGACTGGTACTGGCATAATAATAGACAGACAGACAAATAACATATATTTTAAAGCCCCAAGATAAAAATGACAAAGCTCTACTCAATTAATTTTTGAAAAAGTTGATAAAATCACACAATGGAAAAAATATGTAAACCATTCAACAAAGGGTTATAACAAAATAGTATTTCTCCCTACAGGAGAATGAAATTAGATTTATGTAGCTGGAGAGTTTTCTCTCTAGGTCCAGTCAAGTTCCCACAGTCCAGCACTAGGTCCAGCCAAACTCCCACAGTCCAGCAGTCCACTTATAAAATAATCACTCAGAAGCTTACATTACTTATAAACTGTATGGCCATGGCAGGCTTCTTGCTATCTGCTTCTTATATCTTAAATTAACCCATTTCTATTAATCTGTAAGTTGCCACATGGCTCATGACTTACCAGTATCTTAACATCTGTTTCTCATTGCCGCGGCCGGCAGCATCTCCTGACTCAGCCTTCCTGTTCCCTGAATTCTCCTCTCTCTTTGTCCCACCTATACTTCCTGCCTGGATACTGGCCAATCAGCTCTTTATTTATTAATCAATCAGAGCAACACATTCACAGCATAGAGGACATCCTACATCAGATTTATATTTTTCACCTTGTACAAATTAATTCACAAAGGATCAAAGACATCAAACTAAAATAAGCAACAATGAAACTTATTGCAGAAAACATAGGCTACCCTTTGATATATTGGTGTAGGAAAGAACAGCTTGAATAGAACACCAGTAACATAGGAACTGTCCTCAAGTATCAACAAATGGAACTACATAAAAACCAGTTCCTGTGCTGGAAACAATAATCAGAGTGAATAGACAGACTACAGAAAGGGGGCGGGGGAGAATCTTCTTGGGCTACAATACAAACAGTAGGTTAATATCCAGAATTTACACAGAATGGCAGAAATTAAATACCAAGAAAATGTAACTGTCAATCAACACCTGGGCAAAAGAATTGAAGAGACTGCTTTCAAAAAGGAACACAAATGTCAAATAGCTATTTTAAGAAGTGTTCAATATCCCTATCCATCACAGAAAGACAAATCAGAACTTTTGTGGGATTCCCTCTCACTCCAGGCCAAATGGCTATCATCAAAAAGTCTAGCAACAAATGCTGGAGATGATCTGGAGAGATATATTTGGGCACTGATCTTCAATTACCTAATTAAAAGTGTCACATAAATTTTATAGAATAAGGCCATATTGGGAAGAAGAACAAAAAGATCTAACAACTCAGTCCACCCTTGGGATCCTCAAATGAGGTTAAAAATTAAGTAGAGGATGAACATATGCATGCATAGCTAAGCAGTCTGATCAAGGTGTTGCCCAATTCATCATTTCATGGGTTTCACTTTAGTCTTGTAATAAGGTTTGTCTAATTTCAACTCTGTGGCATCTCTTTCTGAAAGACTAGCCCCTCCACCTGATCTGAATCCATTTCTTCTCCCCAGATGGGATGGATTTCTGTGGGAAATCCCTGTTTTTCTTGTGTCCATTGTATCACAAGTGGATCTTTGAAGTATCTATATTTCTCTGAACAGTCCTAAAGAGAGTATAAACTGTAACTACCCTCATGGCTTTACAGCAAAATTAAGTAAAACAAGTTACCTATAGAAAAGCATGCTAGTTATACACTAGTTGATTTGATAAATAGTTGCAGAATGATTAAGGAGCAGCTGTCAATGAAGTATGAAAATGCTAAACTGAGGAACAATTCATTCCCTGGATGGTATATCTCAGGTCAGTCTGAGATTTCATCACAGAATCATATACACTTAAAGACTGTTGTATCATTAATTTGCTATTTTCTATTCAACTATTTAAGTTGGTGATCTTCATTTCCTCCCTGTCATATGGAAATCAAACTAATAAAAGAAAGAAAGGTAATTAAGGCTCCATTTCCACATCTATTGAAAATTATCCACATCATGAAAAACAATTTTAGTGGTCTTGTTCTCAGTTTTCTTATACCCAAAATAAAAAAAGAAATGATGAAATTAATTTGCAAAGTCAGCTAAAATTCTCTTATAGTAAATATTTTGTCCTAAAACAGTTTCCAGGTAGCAACTGTCATGTATAAACATATTTCAACCTACATATTTAACATGCTTGGAAATATAAATGCATCCAAGACACTCAAATCATCTTTTTGTTGATGTTCTAGTCTGTCTGTTTCTCCTCTGGCCTGATCTGCTATGTTTTGTTTTGTTTGACAAGCAGCTCATGGGCTCCTTATGAGATATTAGTGCCCAGGAACAAGTACATGTTTATACTTCATCATTCCTTGAAGGCTTTGTATCTTATATGTAATACTCTTTTTTCTGCATATATATTTGTGCACATATGTTTCTGCTAACAAATATTATATCATATATACAGTATATTACATATATAACACACATAGCAAATCAGATATTGTACACATTATATACATCATAGTCATATTATATAAATCATATTTTATGATTTATTGCATTATGTATTACATATCATATACTACATATTATGCATATATACATACACAAATACACACACACACACACACACACACATATATATATATATATATATATATACATATACACATACACATATATATTCTCTTTCTTTCTCCCAACACCTTCAATGTACTCCCCTCAATCCCTGGCAAATTTATATTATTGTTACATATATAGGTATTTGTATATGATATATATATGTGTGTGTGTGTGTGTGTGTGTGTGTGTGAATGTGTATATGTATGCATGCATGTATGTATATTTACATGTGTGTATACATGCCTAAATATAACCTACTGAGTTCATTTATTGAGTCTTGTGTGTATACACTTTCAGGACTGACCACTTCAAATTAGGTAACTAACTATGGGGCTTATAACTGCCTGTAGTTCTTCTTTTATAGTTGAGGCACCAGGAGAGTTCTACTACCCAGCATCTTTTGATTTGCACTGACAACCGCCTTACGGTGATGCTAAACAATGTAGTTTTAAGTAATGCTCTTAAACAAGCATTCTGTTATTCACAACTGATCAAAAGATCACAGGAAAGAGAATGACACAATGATAATTAGTTTCACATAGATGGCTACTTTGCAGCAGCTTACTGAAAAGTTCACTCTTCAATTCTCTTGCCATTACAACTACATTAGGTTGTTTTCCTACTACTTCCAGAACTGGTAAATCAGTACAAAGATTAATATAGTGTGTGTCTTTTTTTTTTTTTTTTTTTTTTTTTTTTTTTTTTTTTTCAATCTTAAAATTTATTTATTTTTTTTTCCCCTTTTCTATTTTAATAAAAAGGAAAAAAAAGAAAAAGGTTATAACTAACAAAAGAAAAGTTATATACAAAAGTACAATGACTATATACAATATATACAAGTAATAAATGTCTAAACAATGTCTAGTCCATTTGTATTTGACAAATTCAGAGAAAATAATTTAATATGGTTTCAGAGTATCTATCTTAGTGTGAGAAGTGCCTGTAAGTACCATGCAGTGTATCATAAAATTGCCCTCATCTCTCCATATGTCCTATGAGAAGAATGATGCCAAGTGACCACTATTTATTTCTAAACTGAAGTTTGCTAAGTATAAAATATATTCTGGCAATATGTGGTTGAAAGAATATCAGTCTACACTTATGTGACTGCATAAAACACACTCATGTCACACATCTGCCTGTTTAATACATGATTTAGTGATGGGTTTCTATGAGATCCTTCAGCTTCCTTTGAGGTGGGTGGTAAAGAGACAGGGAGGACAGATTCCTAACCCTGAATTTATTAGGTCATTATGCGGAGACACTTACAGCGATGTAGTTCAAAGGACTTAAAGAAGCAATCTCCGGTGTTGGCTCAATACTCATCAATGCTGGGGGGACAATTTACCTGTAAAGGATGCATCTGAGCTGTTCTGAAAATGTGGAGAAGAAGCCACTACAGCAGCAGCATTTAAATCAGCTAGAACTATCTTTAGATTCAACAACAGCAGGTCATTCTTGTGCCACTTTAAGGCATGAAATTGTTTAAAATTGTGTGACAAGAATTAATGTGCCAACAGACATGGAGGGCAAAGCAGACAGATAAAATGGCTAACCCTAGTTGATTCAGGATACACTTGAGAAACACGATTGAGGTCATAACAAATTCTACACATGGCCTTAAATTCAGGTATGACAATTTTTCAATAGCAATCTCAGACCATAACAATTCTCAATTAGTGCATGTAAAATGATACAAAAAGTGATATACTAAATATAATCATATTTATTTTATTTTCCTCATTTTCCTGGCATATGTGAACCTTCATATAACTGTTAATCTAACAGGTAAGATTATCTAAGAGAATTACTTATTAGTGAATGTTTTTACCAAAATATTATTAGTTTCTTTAAGTGTTTGGAGCAAATCAGTATGTCATTGAAATATTGTCTAGATTTTCATGCCAGGAAAACATAAATTTATAATTCCTTTCATTTTGTTAATTTGTCTACAGAATGAAATAGAAATAGACATAATAATTATTATTATAAGACCAATAACTACTTAAAATATATTATTTTTCTGGAAACTATGACATGCACAGCAGTTCATTGCAAAAAAAAATGTTGACTGAACAAAAATATCGCTAAGTTTCTATAAATGCAGTAAATTTTATTTAGAAAATGGTGAGAAATGCTTTAGCTGTATATGTGAGATACGGATCAGATAGATGGTAATGAACACAGTTCTTCTAGTTTAAATAGCTTTGTCCTAAACTCCACTTTAGAACATCAGGAATACCAATCATAAATTCTTTGATTAGACATCTATATATGTTTTTTTTAAAGATTTATTTATTTTTATTTTGGGCATATGAGCATATGCCTGCATATACGTCTGTGCAACATGCGCATGGCTGGTGCCCAGGGCAGTGAGACAAGTGTGTCAGATCCCTTGGAACTGGAGGTGAAAATGGTTATGGGCTATCATGTGGTTGCTGGGAAGTGAATCTAAGTCTTTTGCAAGAGCAATAAATGCTCTTTGACACTCAGCCTTCTCTCCAGCTCCAGAGACCAATATTTTAATTCAGCAAACTTTGTGATTTTTACATAGGCAACAAGGAAGAAAACGCAGTGCTGTGTCTTTCAAACCAGACTCTGTGTACATGTGCAGCAAGTGATACATTTGAAAGGCTTCTGATGGAATGGTGTATCAAAGCAAATTTGCGTTTAATACTTTCTTCATAGTCCTAATGTTGGTATAGTTCACATGATAGCATTAGGCAAGCTTATTTATCTCACAGTATTCTTAAACAAAAGCAAAATAAATAATTTTCCATATTTCATCTACAATGCATATATATAATAAATTGGGGGTTCCTTCTCAAAATTGGAAAGCCAAATGACTTGGATGTCAGTGTATTAGATAATTTGAGTATTTGAAATCTGATGGACCCATTTTTGTGATGTATGTCCACAAGGGGTTGCTGGGTTGAGTAATTGTAGACAACAGAATGTATGTAAAAAAGAATTCATTTAAGAATTACTGTTCTGTTTCCTTGCTCTCCCACTCCATCCCTGTTCTAGCTCGAACCTCCCTTTCCCTTATGTTCTCATCCCCCATCCCCTACTCTACATTACCTCCCTCACCCCCAGTTTGCTCATGGAGTTCTCATCTATTTCCCCTCCCCAGGTCGATCCATGCTTTCCTATTAGGGTTCTTGTTTCCTAGCTTCTCTGGAGCTATGGGTTATATTCTGGTTATCCTTCACTTTACATCTAGTATCCACTTATGAGTGAGTACATATCATGTTTGTCCTTCTAAGTCTGGGTTACTTCACTCAGGATGATATTTTCTAGTTCCATCTATTTACCTGCAAATTTCATGATTTCACTGTTTCCAAATGCTGAGTAGTATTCCATTGTGTATATGTGTCACATTTTCTTTATCCATTCTTCGGTTGAGGGACATTGAGGTTGTTTCCAGGTTGCTACGGAAGTTCCCAGGAATCCACAAGGATGACTCAACATTAGAGAAATAGCAATAGTGGAGAGGGTGCCTGAACTGAACTGGCTTGCCCCAATAATCAGATTGGTGAATACCCTAACTGTCATCATAGAGCCTCCATCCAGTAACTGATGGAATCAGATGCAGAGATCCACAGCCAAGCACCAGGCCAAGCTCCAGGGGTCCAGTCGAAGAGAGAAAAGAGGGATTCCATGTAGCTAGAATTTCCTGCCTGACTACTGGCAAATCAGTGTTTTATTTATTAACTAATCAGAGCAACACATTTAGCACACAGAACATCCTCACAGCAATTCCATGAGCAAGGGCATCAAGATCATAATGGGGCAACCTACAGAGACAACCAAACCAAATCAGTGGGAACCCATGAACTGTGGACCAACAGCTGTGGAGCCTCCATAGGACTGGACTAGGCCCTCTGCATAGGTGAGAGAGTTGTTTAGCTTAACCTTTTTATGGGACCTCTGGCAGTGAGATCAAGATCTTCCCCTGATGCATGAGCAGGCTTTTTGGAGCCTAGTACCTATGGTGGGATATCTTACACAGCCCTGGCTCAGGGGGAGGGGCTTGGACCTGCTTCAACTGAATGTACCAGGCTATGCTGACTCTCCACAGGAGTTCTTGACTTGGCAGAGGTAGGAATGGGGGTAGGTTGGGGAGGAAGGCTGGGGGAACAGGAGGAGGGAAGGGAGGGGCATCTCTGGTTGATATGTAAAATGAACAGAAACTTTCTCAATAATAATAAAAATATTTAAAAAAAAAGAATTGCTGTTCTGTAAAGAAAGTCAAAGGAAATAAAGTCATACAACCAAATTGAACAGCCTGTTACCATGACAGTTAATTTTTAAAGCTAGCTTGTGACTGTCTAGCTCATTGTGTACTGAATATAGTTTATATAAAACAATAGACTTGTTATGCACTTATGTAGATGCCTCACTGTGGGAATATTGGCTGATATGAGCATCCTATTCTGAGAAATGAGAAAAGTGGATTCTCAATGACTGGCAGACAGCTTGGCATACTGAGTGTATAAAATCATCTGTTATGTGTAATTCAGTCTTATCCATAATACAGAATGATTCATTTTTTTTTTAAATTTTTGTCAGTTAATATATAGCTTCTAAACTCTAGCATTTCCTAATCAGATAATGTTAGCAAATTGCAGTTGTCTTCTCTACTTATATTGATGTCTTAATTTGAGGTGAAATGAAAAAAGAAATATTTCTGCTTATCTGGGAATAAAAACATGCAAGTGATATTTTGTAATACCTCTATCAATACATCAAATTATCTTCAATATATTTTATAGTGGGACAATTTGTACCATAACTGGTTTATTGTTTAAACAGATAGCTTGTTTGGATGCATTAAGAGAATTTAAAGAAACAAAGATCTCATGAACAATACCCAGCAGGAACAGAACGACAAATCTGAATGAAGCACTGGTTGTAATCCAGTCTCCTGGGCACCACAGTTTTTGCTATGCAAACCTTTCCTTCAACTCTGTATTGACCTTTGTTGGGGTAGAATTTACTGGAAAATACCTAGATGTGAGGTTTAAAAATAGTTTAGTTTGATTATTCTGTTCACTAATTTGCATAATTAATTTGACCTGAAATTGAACTTCCTTTCAGCCAATTTAATGAATATCGCATTATCTTTGTTAACTATAACTTATCAGAAAATCTCCAATGGGGCCATTTACAAGTTTTCATTAATCTTACATAATAACTTTAATCACATCAAGTATATACAAACTATATCAATTAATAAAGCATGTGCAGACATACAGTTTGTTAACAGAAATGATGCGGCTTATTAGTACCTGTCATCACTTTTGGTCATATCATGAGCAGAGTAGTTACTGCATGTGGGTCATATGCAAATTATGGATTTCACACATGTCCTCTATTGCTCTGGCAACTATCCATTTCCTGTCCAGTTTGTATAATCTAAATCTCTATCACAATTTTTTTTCTACCGGAAATACACTAAACTGCATATGCTCTGCAATATTTAAGTTAGACTTCTGAAAAATTAGAAAAAAATAACTTAGGTTCCTTCATAAGCCAAAGAAAGTATTAAGGTTATCAAGCTGCTGTCTTTGTATCATTCTAGCTGACACAAAACATGATGCTATTTATGTGTGTCCCTGCATTACATCTGACCATACTTTAAGCAGGGCTCCCCCTGAGATGAAAGAGAGTCAACACTTACCTGATTTCTAGTTTCTCTATGAGCAAATCTTGTGTGTGTGTGTGTGTTAACTTTTATGATTCTTTGTGACTTTCACATCATACAAACACACACAAATTCTAATAGTTGTTATTTTATCATGAGGACATATTTTTTAGCATTTTTAATACTCATTTCAATCATATTTTTATACTGTTGTCTCTAGAATTGTTTTCTCTGCAACACTATTTTATACCCAATTGATATAATCAGATTTTTCTTTGAGAATCCCAAATACAGTCGCCAGGAAGTAGTTCTTGATTACGTAATGTGGTAATTTGAATTTAACTGGCCCTAGTAAGCATGTAGGGAGTGACAATATTAGGAGGTATGGCTTTGTTGAAGTAGGAATGGCTTTGTCAGATGAAGTGTGTCACAGTGGAGGTTGGTTTTGAAGTATTTACATGCTCAAGCCACATCCATTGTCTCAGGTCACTTCCTGTTGCCTGCATACCAAGTTGTAATACTCTCAGCTCCTTCTCCAGCACTGTGTCTGCATGCATGCCACAATGTCCCATCATGATAATAATGGACTAAAAATATGAACTTTAAGCCACTTAATTAAATGTTTTCCTTTATAAGAGTTGTGATAGTCATGGTATCTCTTCAACAATAGAAACCCTAACTAAGACACATGATGAAAATATTTTACTTATTTTTTTTTAATTTTTAAGAAAGAAAAAAGTGTTTACTTCCTTCTTACTAAAGCTTCCAATACTGCTCTTTATAGTTTCTCATATCTTAACTCAGGTATAACATTGCCAGCTTAATACATGATTTAAAGATTTTTTTTTATTTTATTTATTCATTTATTTTTTTGAGATCCTTCAGCTTCCTTTGAGGTAGATGATAGGAAGAAAGATAGGGAGGAAGATCTGCTGTTAGCTGTGTCTTCCACTTATTTTATTTAGTTTCATGAGACCAGTTGCTTAATATTTTACATTATAAGTTAGAAGTGATCTCCAATGATTTAAATAGTTACTATGAGAATTAAATTTAGATATATCAATACATGTAATGACTCAGTACTATTATGGTGGCTCTTACTATACGTATAAATCATTAATTACACTGAAAACCTAATCATACTGACCTAATGAGTCACATGTGGGAAATTACCAACTTGCCAAGTAAAAAGTTTGAATGCTTAACAAACCCAAATACATCTCTTAGACATGTGTGAAGTATACATATAGTATTGAAAAAGTGATGATGTTTCCTTTATAAACTTATTACTTAATAAAATATTGCTTTTATATTACCCTATAAAGTAGTTTGGAGCAAGAGCCTCAACATTTTGAATGTATGACTATTTCATATAAACAGCAGTAACAGAAAAAGAATTATTTGTTGAGATTGTTTTGAGGAAGAAAGAAGAAATTATCTTATCTGGGAATAAAAACATGCAAGTGATATTTTGTAATACCTCTATCAATACATCAAATTATCTTCAATATATTTTATAATGGGACAATTTGTGCCATAACTGGTTTATTGTTTAAACAGATAGCTTGTCTGAATGCATTAAGAGAATTTAAAGAAACAAAGATCTCATGAACAATACCCAGCAGGAACAGAATGACAAATCTGAATGAAGCACTGATTGTAATCCAGTCTCCTGGGCACCACAGTTTTTGCTATGCAAACCTTTCCTTCAACTCTGTATTGACCTTTGTTGGGGTAGAATTTACTGGAAAATACCTAGATGTGAGGTTTAAAAATAGTTTAGTTTGATTATTCTGTTCACTAATTCCAGGATGGATTACGGAGAAGTGTCTAGAACACAGTAAATATGCTACAACTTTGCATAGAAATAGTCTAAATAAATGGTACCAAATATGTGATTTTTGTGATAAATAATACCTTATATAAATATGAGTCTGTGAGAAGTTACTAAAGTATCCTCGGGGAATATTTTTTTTCTTATTTTACAATGTATGAAAATCTCTTCAAACTCAGCAATAACATAACAAAAACTCAACTGTATATAAAACCAAAAATTGCAATAGGAATTCATCAAGAAAATATATAAGGTGAATAAGAGTATAAAGTGTGACTCACATTGTTTTTAATTTGCAAAACTCAGACTGAGAAAATTTGGAATAACAGGGATTTTCTTTTTCATTACTGGTGGGAATGAACAAAGTGCATCTCTTATAAACACAATTTATCAGTTTCCTAAGAATCTCAAAATTTTCTTACCATGTTTTCCAGAAATCATTGCCCTCATTTTTACCAAATGATTAAAAAAAAGTCATAACCAAACATAGAGATACATAGATATTTATAGCAGTACTATATATAGTTTCCAAATTATGTAAAAGACCCATATGCCAGTTAGTAGGGAAAAAGGTAAGTAGAGTGTGACATATTTAAAAAAAGAAACATTGATCAGATATAAAGCAGAAATGAACTATGAAGCATTGAAGTCATGGAGCAAATTTAAATGCATATTGCAAGGAAAATAAGCCAACTTGTAGAGACTATGCAATCTGATTCTATCTATGGAACATCATGAGACTGGAAAAATTGTCGAGACATTTCAAAGGTCAGTGGAGTACATAACATTTAGGAGATACAGTGAAATACGATGAATAATTCTGTAATGCTGAATATCTTTTACTCAAATTTCCATCACCATAGACTATATAGTGCTTTAAGTGAACCCTAATATAACCAGTGGACTTCAATAGAGGCTATATCAATGATGGTTCATGGACTGTTGCAAGTATTCTACTTGATGAAGAGATATCAGTCAGTGGCAGAGTCCTTCTTTTGCATGAATTGGCCCTATGTTTAAGCCATGGTAGCAAACACACACATACAAACACACACACACACACACACACACACACACACACACACACACACAAACACACACACACACACATAAACACACAAACAAACAAACAAGAAAACCATACCACTGAAGTAAGAAGTGCTGCTAGTAGATGAAATCATAATGTGGGTGAATAGTAAGAATCTATGGTGTATTAACAAAGATGTGACAAATCTCTGCCACAGCTGTTTCACTGTTTTCATAAAGTTAACCACTCAAACAAGGAAAACCTGTCTCTGTAATGAGACTACAATAATAATATACACTAAATGAACTGATAGTTTACATAAAGATTATAACTGAATGAAGGTTGCTTCAATGTCTAAAGCTACTAGACAGAAGACATCTCAATAAATGCAGCACACCATAACCTTGCCCATCTTTCTGTAAGAAAACATTGCTAACCACTGCAGAATATTTAACTGTGTAATGATGTTGGCTAGCCTAGAATGAGTTACTACCACTGCAGACTCCGTTTAATTGATGTAGATATTACCCTGTTTATTTTCTGTGCCATTGCTGTGACATGAACCATATACCATAGCAAAGAAATTAAAGCAAATCAAACAAGAGCCCTTAAAAGTCTATTTAGATAGACTTAATTATTGTGATCTAGCTATTACTCCTTAAGTACACTTAATTATGCAATTGAAAACTGTTATTCAATTAAAGCAAAAAGATTTTTTCCCAGGCGTATATTTTATTCATATTTATCTTAAAGATATTGGTAATATGTTGTATAATCTAGCACAAACTTACGTTGAATAAATCACATTACATAAAAGAGTCTCATTCTTCCCCATTGAAATTAGGGTTTCACTTTTCTTAATCATTATTTACTCTTAAATTTATCTTGCTTCCTTTTTCTTGAAGGAGAAAGACAGAGGAAAAAAGAAGTAGAAATGGAAATACAAATGGATGTGTGTGAGTGAGTGTGTGTATTTCTCAGAGAGAGCTAGGGAAAGAGACAGAAAGAAAAGAGATATGCAGGTCTAAAAATAAAAACAAAAGGAAAAAATAAAGTAAATATTTGTTTGGAGAATCTCTAAAATATGTTAGAAGCTTGCATAGTGATTAGGAGGATAAACTAATCTGCCATTGTTAATTTCCTTAAATAATTATTTTCAATTTTTAAAAGAAAGTACATTGATAATGTTTAGGTATAAAACTAAGTTATCCACTTTGAAAAAAAAATACATTTTCTAAATAATTTTTGTCCTAGAAGATCATTGAAACTTAAAGTTTACAATATGTTTAATTCTTGTTCATAAGTCTTACTAGAAAGTGCCATAAAGGAAAAAATATAGATACTAACTCACAATCATGAGGACAATAAAGAGGAGCCAGGAAAGACAGAGAGGCTTTGTTGACTTAAGGAAAGAGAGAAACTGATCTGCATATTAGAGAAAGCAGAACCTAAAGCATGCACTGAGATAACCATGAGCAAGTAATAGAATCAAAACTGCAAAGTCTGAAGGGCAATTAAGTTAGAGGCAGCTATTAATAATAAGGAAAGGTGTGTGTGTGTGTGTGTGTGTGTGTGTGTGTGTGTGTGTGTGTGTGTGTGTGTGTGTGGTGGTTTGAATAACAATGGTCTCCGTAACTGCAAATGTTTGAACACTTGGTCACAAGTGGACTGTTTGCAAAGGATTAGGAGGTATAGCTCTATTGAAGGAAGTGTGTCACTGGGGTGGGCTTTGAGGTTTCAGAAGCCCAAGGCAGTCCCAGTGTCTATCTTTCCTTGCTGCCTGTGTATTAGAATGTGTATAATGCTCAGCTACTGCTCTAGCAACATGCCTTTCTGCTTGCTGCCATGACGATCATGGTCAAACCCTCTTAACGTATAATCATGCTCCCAGTTGCATGATTTCTTTTATAAGTTCTGTCTTGGCCATGATGTCTCTTTACAGTAATAGAAGAATAACTAAGACAGAAGTTGGTACTGAGGATTGAGGTATTGCTGTGGCAGGCTGACTGTGTTCTTTATTGGATAAATGGGAAAGAGTCTTCAGTCTTGAACTGAAAGTGGCTGAACACTTCAAGTGGGGCTTAATGGACCATCCTAGTAGGACATGGAAGACAGTGGTGCTGAGAGCAGTTTGGACTATAGAAGCCTAATTCAAGAGGTTCTAGGGGGACAAATATTAGCAAATGTCCTAGAGATCGTTCTTGTGCCTTTTTGAAACAACGGAGGAGGCTGCCACTTTTGCTCCTGTTCTCATGGTAGCTAAATTGAAGAGTTTTGGGTTTATGTCACTGACAAAAGAGATTTCAAGATAGTCAAGTATTTACCCAGATAATCGTAAACCCAGCAAAAGAAAAAGGCATGAAGTAATTCCCAGGCTTAAACAACAAGGAAAGGTTATACATTTGTTATTCAAAAAGGGGTCAGGTTCGAGTTCCAGCAACCTGAAGAAGTTGGGAGCCTCAGCCCCTTAATGCTGGCTCTAGAGTCAAGAGAGACAGAGAGAAGTAGTTGCAGACTCTTCTTCTATTCTTTTCTTCTTCTTCTTTTTTTAAGATTCAAAAGCTTTAATATCACATAGCGTAATTATAGGATTAATCACACTTCAGAACATTTCTGTCTATCTACAAATAATACATATATTATATTATATATTTATTTTATATACCAACTTTTTAAGAAAGCCATTGAGGTCAGGTATGTGACAGGGGAGTCCCTGAATGGAAACCCCAAGAGGTAACTGTATGAAGCTGTGAAGATGAAGCCTAGATTGCATTAGAGACCCCAAGATGCTGGAGATGCCAGAGCTGTGGGATACTCTTGTGGGCAGCAAGAATATATTATAGAGATTCAGCTGTGTATTAAAGCTATACTTTGCCCGGCCAAGGGTCTCTCAAAAGGCAAGCCATTTATCATGAATATTTGGTGCTATCCAGCCTTTAATATTTCAGTTGTCTTCTACTATGAAATTCTTGCATGCCCAAATATTTCCAAACCTGTTGAACTTCTGGGTTACTTCTCCCCTGCTGAGCCTAGGAGACAAGCTGGCTGGAAACACATAGCTTTGCTTCTTGTGCAAATGAAGCTCAGACCATCTCTTGCCTTGAGGCCTAGTGGCTCTCTAGAGCAATTGACTGAGAACAAAAGAAGTTTTTACATATCATGGTGGAAGGTAGGGTAGAGGAACATTCCTGAGGGGGCAGAGAACCACATGGCCAGAGAAAGAGAAGAGACAGACATTTTCTGTAGAAACAGACAGAATGGCATGCCATGAAAAAAAGAGAGGAAGACAGAGGTTCTGTAGAAGGTAAGCAGGTCTCGGCTAGAGTTTTCTGAGAGCCAGGAGTAGAGAGTAGTAGAAATGGAGAATGAGGAAACAGAGGATGAAGATAAAGCTGGAAGCATAGGTGTTTAGTTGTTAGCAGGACTCTGAACTAGGGAACTGGGTGGAACTGCAGCTAAGACAGGATTTCATCCCAGAGAAATAAATGGATAAAGAGCTTGGTGTACCTATGTTTATTCTTGTAGTACTGAATGCCTGGTGGAGCTATAGCTGTTTTGATAGAATTTTGTCTTAGAGGAATAAAGCTAACAGACATAAGAGCATAGTGTATGTAGCTATTTTCCCTCAGATAGCCCATGCCAGACATAGTGAAATCCCAGGGACCCATGTTGGTTAAATGGTGCTGCTCCTGTCTGGCTGCTGCCCGTGGCAGCCATGCAGGCAGAGAGTGCTGGATGAGAGTCACGAGCCATAGTTACCTTTTTAGAGCTTTATTGGGGCGGGAGAGAGAGAGGGACAGAGGGGGGAGAGGGAAGCGGGGAGAGAAGCAGATGGAAGGAAGGAGCAGAAAGGAAAGAGAGGGATGCACAGAGGGCCCACCCGATTTTGAGGCTAGGATGCCATCTCAGGCTGATGATATAATTAAGGACAGAATCCTTACACCCTGGGTATCCAATAGGATACTTGTTGAGGAGAGGTGCAGCCTGTCTTAGGAACCAGTACAAGGTCAGCAGTGTGCTGCAGTAAGCAAACCTGCAAGGGAAGAGCCCTCTAATTATCACCCTTTAACATCTGGCACTGATTTGCAAGATTTAGTCTCCCTTGCTGTTTTTGAACTCATTTTGACCTGCACTTCCTCACTATACAACATTTTCTCCCTTTAGGAATAGGGAGCAGGGGGTAGAATGTGGTGGTTTGAATGAGAATGGTCACCAGAGACTCCTATGTTTGAATGTTTGGTCACAAATTAGGGGAAATTTTTTTTGGATGGATTAGGAAGGATCATTTTTGGATGAAGGGTGTCACTTTCAGGTTTTGAAAGCCCATGCCAAGTTCACTTATCTGTCTCTCTGTCTCTGTCTCTGTCTCTCCCTCTCTCTCTCTGCATGCTGCTTGTAAATTAGGATGTAAAACTCTCAGCTACTGCCACACTGCCATTCCTGTATGCTTCCTGCCCTGATGGTCATGGTCTAAGCCTCTCAACCTGTAAGGTAATCCTCAATTAAATATTTCCTTTAATAAGAGTTGCCTTTTTCATCGTGTCTCTTCACAGCAATAGAACAGTTACTAAGACAGAGGGCACGACACACTTACGGGAAAAGTTAGTTGCAACTATGAACATAAACAGCCTGGTCTTCCTGGTTTCCGATGTCAGGAGCTTAGATTTTATTACAAACAGATGGCATAGTGGGCTCATGGTTGGTCAAGAAAGGATGAACTCCTTAAAAAGGTACCTGAAAGAAATCAAGTTCCTAATATGAGCCCAGTAGTTTTGTTATTTATTCTTTCCTAACATAAGGAAGTCTCTGATAAGACAGTAAGCTCCTTAACAGCTATATTCAAATTGGTACATTTATGGACAAATATTCATTCCTATTCCCATAGAAAAAGAGACCAAAGTAAATAGAAACATAAAGAAACAAATAAAAAAAATAATTGGTCAGAGTGCTGAGAATTGATGAGTATGAGTGCTTAGTGCTTAGCACTAAAGGAGACATTGTTTTGTCGTTCTTAATATTGATATATTTAATTTGTATTAGTGTTTTGCTTGCATGTGTAGATGTGCTCTACATGCATCCCTAGTGCATGCAGATGTCAGAAGAGGGTATGAGTTCCCACAAAATATAACTACATAGGTTTGCGAGCTTCCATGTTGGTGCTGGGAACAGAATCAGGGGCATGTCTAAAAACAACAAGTGCTTGTACCTGCTGGGAGCCATTTCTCTTCATAAACAGGACATCTCATCAAGTTTCACACCAGAGCTCAGGGACCACAGAAGAAAAGAAGCTGGAAAGATTGTAAGTTCCAGAGGATAGGGAAGAGTGCAGTAAAATGTTGTCTTCTTGGTGTGGCACAGCCATTATCCACACAAACTCACAGTATCCTGGGCTTTTTGAACAAAAATCAAGCCAGCTACAACTCCCAGCTTGGGAACACCTGGCTCCCTCCTGAGAATCTATCTATAGTGGGTGACTACAGGAGGGGGACGTGACATTCTTTATTTGGAGGCTTAGCCATTATAGATTTTCTGCATTCAAGACATGGTATCATGCACATAAGAATATAGGCAGCTAATGGACACTAATTGAACTTAGTTGATAATTTTTTTTTAAAGTGAAGGGTGCTGTGGGATGGTCTGTATGTCAAATGTGTTGCTGATTGGTCAATAAATAAATCACTGATTGGCCCGTGGCCAGGCAGGAAGTATAGGCGGGACAAGGAGGAGAATAGAGCTGGGAAGTGGAAGGCTGAGTCAGAGAGACACTGCCAGCCGCCATGACGACAAGCCGCATGTGAAGATGCCGGTAAGCCACAAGCCATGTGGCAAGGTATAGATTAATAGAAATGGATTAATTTAAACTATAAGAACAGTTAGCAAGAAGCCTGCCACAGCCATACAGTTTGTAACCAATATAAGTCTCTGTGTTTACTTGGTTGGGTCTGAGCGGTTGTGGGCGGGTGGCAGAGATTTGTCCTGACTGTGGGCCAGGCAGGAAAACTCTAGCTACAGAAGGGTATATAATTGGGAAAGAGATATGTTCTAGAAAGATCATGGGGTATTTGAAAGTGTTTCCTTAGTAACTTAAAGGGGCCATTAAAACAAAAATATACAGTCAAAGTATCAAAGACTAGAAAGGAATAGGCTGATCTGCTAGTCTTCTTGGGGCAGCAGAGTTCCTTATAAATAAAAGGAGAGATGGGCGTGGCATATATCTCTCCTCTGTATCATGAAAAATTACTACATAGAGTATCAAATAATTTAAAAAGTATTTACAGAAGCTAGAGTCACTAATGAATAACAGAAAAAGGCAAGTCATTGGGCTTGCTCACTTGGCGTCCCTGGTATCTTTTCATCACCCACATCCCTTACCATCCCTACAGGATCTTGTAAATTCCTGCAGTCCACAAACACTGGAACGTCAGCTGTGGATTTGTTGTTCAAATAAAAACAAATAGCTTATTCTACTTCTGGTAGTGAAACTGGGAGATGAGTAACTTTACCATATCAAACTTCACAGAGGTCAGAAAAACCATGGGATAAATTGTTCAGGGATCTCAATAAAATGGAAATAAAATAAGAAAATATTAAGTACAGATTCCTAACTTTATTATATTTTAGTTCCATGAAATTTTCAAAAAATATCCAATAGTATCAAGCATGTAAGAGATGAGCATGGCTATACCATTCAAAAAGTACAAATTTAAATGACATAGGAGCCAAAGTTCATAAAGGAGAAGCATTTGCTGACACTTGTTTCTAATTTGCTTTAAATTCTTTATAATAGACAAAAAGATAAATTTCAATGTTTGGCTTCTCAGCACTTACACAAATGTTAACAGTATAAAAGTTAAGACAGCTGTGCCAGCAGCCACAGAAAAGCATTTCAACAAAGAAAAAGAGAACCTTTGTCACCAGTATTTTATTTTATGTTTCTGTTAAGTGTTTCTCATTAAACATAAAGGACTTAAATTGCACAACAACTCCAGGTTGGAAGCAAAGCAGTTTGCATAGTTTTGAATATGGCATCACAAGATGCAATCTCAAAGTTCTAAGTTTTCATGAAATAAAAAAAAAAAAATCTTATTTTTTTTCTCAAGTTATTTCTTTAGTCTGTTGCCTTAAAAAGCACCATGTGAGATTTGGCTGAGACAGCTGCTCATCTGTAAGTAGGGATTTCTTGATCTCCAGAGCCAATGCCTTTTAAGAGCTCCATCTATTATTATAATTTAAGTAGAAAATACTACGTTTATAGTAATAAGATGTCAGCAACATCAGTAAGATGATCTCCTTTTAATGATCTGATTATGAAATTTTTCTCTTGACTTATTAGAACATTAACCAAAATTTTAAAACCAAAAACATCATCAGAGATGACATGGCAAATTTAAAATTCTCTGAGTGCCTCATTAAAGCCATCAATTCCACCAAGAACCTTGTGAAAATAATGGCAATGTCCAAAGAATGAGATGAGCGGCAAAGATCATCTGAGGATGTTTACTTTATATAAGTGTCTGGTGAAGCTTTTGATGGGAACACCTTATATAAATTCCTGGAACTGCTAAGAGTCAGAAAATTACTTCCTTTCGTCTTACGCCAGCAAGGTGAATAGCATGCTTGCCAGAGCGGAATGCCATTTTGTGCATAACTAATAGTTTTCAACAAGGTGCACAGAAGGTGAGACTACTTGGTATTCAGCTGCTGCAGAGACCTGAAAGAGGCTAACACTACAGTTTGTCCCGCAGCACATCACAAGGCAGTCTTCTTTTGCAGTGAACAATGAAGATAACGCCACGCTGATGGTATTTAACTTTGATTCCTATGTAGCTTTGCTTAAAAAACAAAAACCTTGAGTAATATAATTTTCCCATATTTTGTATATTTATTCCGAGTTTCAGTGTGACTACAGTAACTGCTCATTTATAACTGAGCCATGCTGTGTAACAAAAGATATTTAGTCAAGAAAACAGTCTTTGATTATCTATATGAAGGTAGACAAAATTGCTGTCATTCCAATATATCATTTTCCCCTTCATTAGGAAAACAAAGATATTTACAATATCATAAATAATAAGATTACTAAGATTTAACTTACACAAGCATATATATGTATATTCAAGTATTCAAATATTCAAGCATATATTCAAATGTTTCTGATTTAAAAAGCTAAATTTCTAAAAACTAATGACAATGAAATGAAAAATGAATTTTTTTCCCAGCTAGAAACTTAGAACCATTTCTTTATTTTATGTTTATGGCCAGATGTGAATTTCCTATTTTAAAAGTGGTTTCCAGAATACAGAAGTTGTCAAATGCATTCAATCAAAATTTTGCTTTCAACGTTTAGCTAAGTAAGTCATACAGGCAGACAAGGGTAAGGAGTTTTGCAAAAGGAAACTGAAATCCACAGAGACTTAATACAATCTGAACATCCGGATGTCGAAATTGCACAGAGAACACACAATTTCAAGTCAACACTGTTTCAAGTGTTTCCTAAAGACTGCATCTAGATGACCTCTTCAAAGGAAGAACTGGGCCTTAGCTATCTTTTAACTCTAAAAAGCAAAAATGAGCATCAAATATTTTCTTTTTTTTTCTTTTTTCATTTCTGAAACAGGGTCTCTTGTGGCTCAGAAGTGACATGAACTTGTCACACTGCTGTGAATGACCTTGAATTTCTGATTCCTTGCCTTTACATCCCAAGTGCTGGGATTGTAGATGTAAGTCACTGTGCCCTGCTTAACATCAAGCATTTATTAAGTATAGATACATTTAAATAAATGACAAATTAATGAATTATTAGTGAAGAGAATAATGATAGTGCAGTGTTCAAGAGACAGAATATACAGTCTATAAACAAGTTTTTTTTTTTTTTAAATTTATTTTAATTTATTTTGCAATACAATTCAGTTCTACATATCGGTCACGGATTCCCTTGTTCTCCCCCCTCCCGTCCCCCTCACCTTCCCCACAATGCCCCCCCCCCCCCCATTCCCATCTCCTCCAGGGCAAAGCCTTCCCCACAGACTGAGGTCAACCTGGTAGACTCAGTCCAGGTAGGTCTAGTCCCCTCCTCCCAGGCCGAGCCGAACAATCCTGCATAGGCCCCAGGTTTCAAACAGCCAACTCATGCAATGAGCACAAGATCTGGTCCCACTGCCTGGATGCCTCCCAAACAGATCAAGCCAATCAACTGTCTCACCCGTATAAACAAGTTTTTATCAAAGTAACTCAATTGTATGTAAGAGACAAAAAAGTTTGTTGTGATAAATAATGCCCATGTCCATCCATTCAGGTAAATTGGACAAAATATCAAATAAAATGCATCTCATGCAGTCAGTTTCTTATATAACAAGACAGTCCTTGTCTCCAAAAATAACCAATAAAATATATTGTTATTTGAAAAGAAAGAGAAAAAAACTGCAAAGGAACTAGCCTTTTTTTTAATACTAAAGAAATTGAAAAATTGACTTTTTAAGTAAAAATCACAGTTAGATGAAAAGAATTCATAAGATATAGAAATCAAAGAGGAAAATATTTCTACTTTCTCAGCTGAGGGAAGAAGAGTATTTCTGAGTCTGTCTTCATTTTTTATTTAAAAATCTTTTTTACTCATTTTACATACCAACCCCATATCCCCCTCTCGTCCCTCCTGCTTCCTTCCCTCAGCACCCCCCACTCCCTACCCCCTCCTCCAAAAAGGGCCCTTCTTCTTTAATGTAAGTGGATAATCAAGTAATTAGATGGTACCACGATACACAAACAAGAACTTGAGTTCAGAAAACAAGAAAGGGGCTGCAACAAGATAGTGTGCACATTTTTCCAAGGCATGCACCCTGTGAACATTTCCTCTGCCTGCTGTGGGATAGTCTGTATGTCAGGTGTGTTGCTGATTGGTCAATAAAGAAATCACTGATTGGCCAGTGCCCAGGCAGGAAGTATAGGCGGGACAAGGAGGAGAATAAAGCTGGGAAGTGGAAGGCTGAGGCAAAGACACTGCCAGCCGCCACGATGAGAAACAGCATGTGAAGATGCCAGTAAGCCACGAGCCACGTGGCAAGGTATAGATTAATAGAAATGAATTAATTTAAGCTATAAGAACAGTTAGCAAGAAGCCTGCCACGGCCATACAGTTTGTAACCAATACAAGTCTCTGTGTTTACTTGGTCAGTTCTGAGCGGCTGTGGGACTTGGCAGGTGAGAGAAATTTGTCCTGACTGTGGGTCAGGCAGGAAAACTCTAGCTACAGGTGCCTAGTATCTACCATCTAGCAATAAAGCCATGGTGTTGTTAATTCATAAAATAATAAACCCATTGATTAGGCTATGGCTCACAGGACTTTTTCACTTCCCCAGAGCCTATCACCTCTCATCCAAGATTTTAACACATAAAACTTTTGAGGAAGTTTTAGCCAAATTATTCTATTGCTGGATCTAAAATTGAAAAATATTATGTGTGAACTTAAGTTTGAATACAGATGTCATAACCTTGTTAAAGATTGTACAAGACTGACTGACTAAAATTTTGTAATTGTATAGAATTGGAATATTGCAGGACCATAGAGAGACTTTTTTTTTCCAAGTTATCTTTAATCAAGGCCAATGCATTGTCCACATCTGTGTTTGACCTAATAACCTTATAGCAATCAGATAAAATTAATTTTTTCTATTTTGCACATAGGAACATGCATAAGGATATCATCAACTATCTGAGGTCTATAGAAGAAACATAACATACTACCCCATTGTCCCACTCAAATATTTTCAAAATAGCTTAAAATATGAGTCTTCTGCTTTGTGGCTATTTAATTCTTGTGACAGTGGTACCATGCTGGAACATTGTATTTCAATCACCTAATTCAGGCCTTGGTCATTCATAGTTGGCTCCATAATAAATGATCTCTTCTTCTCTTTGAAAGGAGAGAGGTGCATTTTTATGTTGACCCATTATATCACAGTAATACAAGTAGAATAGTTTGTGTTGGCTGTACTTCCTTGGGTTTTAGTTTTATTAGGTGGCTAAGATAGCTGCAGCGACTTTACTGGATAGCAATATTGTAATAATAAAAGTATAACTGAATAGGAAAAATTGAAAGTAAAAATATTATGATGATATTTAGTTATTTAAGACCTTTATTATAAAAAGTGGACCTTTAAAAATTGTTCTTTGTTTCTGCAAGTACCAAAAATATTCATATGAATGTTTTAATGGTATAGAAATAACCAGCAGAAGAATAAATTTGATATTATAATTAGAAAGTATAGATTAGAGTAAGATCTGAGCAGAAGAAATAGTATACATCTTAATCCTTTTCATATGGAAGAGTTGATGTTCTTGGATGTTTATACAGAAACATAGCTATGCCATTTCTTGGCAAATATCTGAAACACTCTAGGTAAGAAACAGCAGAAATTCATACATATTCATGTTTATTGCGACCTGGATGGATCAAAGTATTGTAGTATGTTTTTTTCTTTTTGGTATAACACGGACATATTACAATCATTCTGCCCCATCTTCAGGTAAAATTACCTCCCAGAAAAGTGAAGTTATTGTGTTCACCTAGATGTCAACAGATGAATGAAGAAAATATGATATAGACACCTGCATGACAGTTTTATTCAAATATATAGAAGAACAAAATTATGTAATCTGGATACAAAAAAATGGAAAGAACTATGTATCACAATGTTAAACAAAATACGATAGTCGTGTATGTACACGAATGTAATCCCAGTTGTTAAAAAACAGAGGCAGAAAGATGAGTTCGAGGGCATCCTCTACTACATAGAGTGATTACAAGGCTAGCCTTGACTAAAGGAGAGCAAAACAGACAAAATTCTATCACAGGATTTCCCCAGTATGTTGAATCAATATTTTAAAATATATTAATATATCAATAGCATATATATGTATTATAAGACATAAATCCTATATACAGCATACATATGAGATTAAAGTAATAACAAGACTATTTGGATAGAAGGAAAGAAACAAAAGCAGATGGGACAACATAGTATAATAAAACGGATTTAAATATAAATAAAGTATGTGGTATACATGTATGAATATATCATAATCTCACAATTTTGTACAATTAACATATGCTAACAATAAATATTAGAACTTTCAAAACTAAGAATTCAATCAATAGGCATTTAAATAAAATATAAAATTTCTTAACCCATTTCCCACAATGCTCACTAGTGGTCTTGCTATGATTGGGAAAAAGAAAGACAGTACTATAGGAATTGCTTTCAAAATCAATCAATTGTTGCAAATATAGCTTTTATTAACTTGGAAAAGAAGGGAAAATGAGTCATATTTAAAGCATGCTTATTGAGTTCCAAGATGTCATGGATGTCTTTTTACATGCTGACACACAAATGCACAGCACTTCAGTGACTCAGAAATGAAAACAGATCAAGGTAGAACATGGAACCAAGTTGGGGACTTTACAGTGTTTGTAGATCTATAGAATCCTAAATTCTCATACTTTTTTGGGTACTACTACAATATCTTTGGTGATACTGAATAAGCTATTTATATGAATTATTTCTCTCAGTTTCCATTATGAAACACACAGGAAAGACAAATTTCCTATAATAATAAGAAAAATGGTGTTTTATAATGAACAGAATATGCAAGGAAATAATGCAATTGTGGACTGGGGACATTATGGTAACTCTTTTCAAATTTCTGCCATTTTAACTTGAACAACTATAAACTTTCCTGTTTATAATTTGGGCATAGTTGTCTGATATCTACAGAAGGTTCCAAAATTCATAAAGAAGTGTATTAACTCAGTAATAAGTCTCAAGGGAACAGCACTAAATATACATATTAAATACTTAAAGCTATCTATTTTATCATGTGGCTTTTATTCCATTGTTTTGTAGCAAAAACTTGACAGTGATTTATGAAAAAATAATGAGGATTTTCAGTCTTTTCCTTAACCTTAATTATTGTTAGTTGTCTTTGGTCTATAGAAAATTGAGGTTAGCAATGATAATCTGAGCACAACTTACCACATTAGGAAGTACTATCCACATTAATTTAATAGAAGTAGTAAATAATTCAGACACAAACTTATGAAAGACAAAAGCACTATTAAACAGTGTGACACTTGTGGATCTCTCTCCATTGTGGTTACTGCAGAGCCAGGCGGATCTCTGTGAGTTCGAGGCCAGCCTGGGCTACCAAGTGAGTTCCAGGAAAGGCGCAAAGCTACACAGAGAAACCCTGTCTCGAAAAATAAAAAAAAAAAAAAAAAGAAATATATATATATATATATATATATTTAATATTTATTTAAGAGTATCTCTTTCTATTTCTCTGTGTGTTTGTGAGTTTCTATCTTTGTATGTGTGTGTGTGTGTGTGTGTGTGTGTGTGTGTGTGTGTGTGTGTGTGAGAGAGAGAGAGGGGGGGGTGGGGAGAGTTCATGTGTGTGAATATGCCATCTTTTTGCAGGTACCTGTGGAAGTTAGAAGGAATTGGATCCCTTAGAGTTGGAGTTGCTGCAGTTGTGAGCTGCCTCCCTGATATAGGTCCATGGATCAGGTGAGGGTCTTGTGAAAAACATAACCTAGAACCACTGAGCTATTTCTTCAACTCCTGTGTCTTGGGTTTCAATCACAAGGTTGAGAGGTAACATTACCTACACCACATTGAGCCACACTTTTTCTGTGATATAGGGATATTTTTTAAGTTTAGATAAGCTTTTTGTACCATGCTTATTCCACCTCCATTGGTTTTGAGACAATAAAAATATTAATAAATGAATAAGCAAACTATGTCTCAGAAAAAAGAAATAACTAAGGTTTTAAGGCTACTCCATACAGGTAAGAATGGTCTTTAATATATTTATAGTTTAACACCCCCTGTTTCTTAATGTGATTTCTCTAATATTTAAGTACAACTGTCTTCAAGATGAATCTTATAGTGTGTCAAGCTACCTTTGCAAAAATGACATGCCAAAGTTTTATTTGGCCATACCATCATGCAGCCATTTGCAAACAAAGAATTCTAAAAATTTACCTATCGAGGAAACTGCATAAGGAACCTAGAAATACTAGTTGAAAATCTAAACACTGGAAATATTACCTCAGAAGATGTTCAAATAAATGATGCTTCACAGAAATCTGCCAAATATTGGCATCTGTCCCTGGTCAGGGCTCATTTCCCAACATAAGTGTGTAGACAACATATTTCATTAATCAATATTCTCTCTCTTTCTTGTAAATACACATGAAATACTTTAAGGTAATTCTGTAGTTTTTTTTTCTTCCATTATTTTTTTTAATTCAGTGCTAGAGCACAAATGAAAGGCTGTGCATCTTCCAAAAAATCACTTTATCACTGGTCTAAGACAGATTTTTAAAGTTGGCCTTCCTTTTGTTTAACTCCAGAAATTTCTGACCAATTTAATCTTTGTGGCAGAAAAATATTTTATTAAGCCAGCTTTAATATCCTTGTCAAGTATCACAAAAATAATGACAGAGCAGAAAAGTATTTTTTTTTTCTTTTTTAATATTTAATGACAGTGGGTTAAATGCCATTAAGTTTGATTTGGTAAATGTTGAACTAATGCATTCTATTTGTTGATGTTTTTTCTGGCTATCGCAAAGTGATTGCTGATTGGTAAATAATTTTGCATACTTAAATTTATGTAAAAGTAGGATCAACATACATGAAGCAAGCCTTCACATTTAAGTCCTTATATCATATTTGGACTTGGTTTTGTTTTTAGGTCACCTAAAAACCCACCATTTCCTGTGTCAACCTAATATGATTAATAATTTGTCATTCCTTAATGGGTACTATCATTTTTTATTTCTTCAGAGTTTATAATACATACCATAAGCAAGAGACTTTTGTCTATTTATTTTTACTTATACATGTAAAATGGATTTTGATCTAGAAATATTTGACTTATTGCTAAGGCATTGAGGAAAAAATTATCTCCAGATAATAATCACCCTGGGCACTATATATATATATATATATATATATATATATATATATATATATATATATATATATTCCCTAATATCTGCAGTAA
Organism: Peromyscus californicus insignis; assembly: GCF_007827085.1. Classification (NCBI taxonomy): domain Eukaryota; kingdom Metazoa; phylum Chordata; class Mammalia; order Rodentia; family Cricetidae; genus Peromyscus; species Peromyscus californicus. The sequence goes on from NW_026294480.1 coordinate 18,403,573, forward strand.
TGAGAGTTAAGTGCCAGAGTATCATCATAAAGTTAAAACACCACACCCCCATGTCATGTGATAATTGATCACACTGTGTGAAAACGTCTCTGTCCTTTCTCACCTGCCTAAAACACCTTCAGATTGGTTTAATTAAGAGATGGGCTACAGAGTGAGTTCCAGGAAAGGCTCCAAAGCTACACAGAGAAACCCTGTCTCAAAAACAAAACAAAAAAAACAAAGAGCTGAATGACCAATAGCTAGGCAGGAAAGGATAGGTGGGACTTCCAGGCACAGATAGGAACTCTAGGATGAATCTGGTGCTGGGGATTCGCAAGTGAGACATGGAGGAAGTGGGGCACATGGTACTGAGGAGAGGTACGGGAAGAGGTACCGAGCCACGCGGCAGAACGTCGATTAATATAAATGGGTATATTTAAGTTTTCAGAGCTAGTTGAGAGCTAGCCTAAGCTAAGGGCTAAGCTTTCACACTTAATATGAAGTCTCTTTGTCATTATTTGGGAGGTGGGTGCTGGTCCAAAGAAAGACCTGTTCTACACTCATAAAAACAATTCTTTTGCACCATGGTTTTCCTTTTATGCATGGCTTGTTTTCTTAGAGAACTTACTGAATTTATGAGACTCCACCTATTGTTTGCAAATCCTTAGACAAACACAGTATAAACACAGAGAAAACTATGTCTATAGTTAAAGGTTTTGTATCTATGAATGTTAGCCTCACCAGCTGCAAACATTGGTAATAGGTAATGATTGTCCATCCCTATACTGACATATCTAAATTTACATTTTAATTAGTGTTTCTGTATACAAATTCAGTAGTATAAAGTAGGAGACAGAATGTGTTAAAAGGCACAAAACAAGGATTTTTTCAAGAAGATTATTGAATGACAAGTTAACGCTTGATCTCCTTAAATCATAACTAGACAATGCACAAAAAGATGGGTAATCACTTACTATAATATACTTGTATATGAAAATAACTAGGGGAAGAATCATACCAAATCCCATCATATTGAAGTTTAAACCAAGTGAACAAATTCATGTTTGTGAGTAGCACTGGTGTACATGGAGAAATAAAATTGCTTTGAATTTTTTCTTAATGTTTAATACTCGGCAATGAGTAGTAAGTTAATATTTTTCTCCCTTAGAAGTTCATTCTTCAAAAAGTGCCAAGGTAAATGGTCTCTCCTCATTACTTAAGGACAAAATAAAATAATATCATTATATTTTTCCCTAAAGTGGTTGATAGAACATAATTTTGCATGCACAGTTTTTCATTTTAATTTATTTCCCCTGAGGTTTAAATTTTCTTTCAGTTGGTAACAAGGATGTCAAACCTTTACAGCAAACTCATTTAAAAATGTGTTAAAAGGAATGCTTAGTGTATTAGGCTTCAGAAAGCTTAGGTTAACATAAATTCTACTCATACATTAATAGAAAGAGAAAAATCTCTTCAGCTAAATATTGTGATGGTTAAAATTCATAGTATTCTTCTCACCTCATTTTGTAACAACAGTGTACTTTTCTTTTGTGGAGGAACAGAAGTTGGACAATTATCAAACTTCATTGTTTGGATTGTGAAAGGATTTCTACACAGACCAAGAAACATTTCTTGATCTTGCTAGTATTTATCTCAGCAGCACAGCATGTGGAACAACTGGTTTATAGCCAGAGATCTGGCAGCAGCCATCAATCTATTTTATTCTACCCTCAAGTAATCCCATACAGTTTTTAGAACGGGAAAGCTTTCTATTTTTTTTAACTGAGAAATGAATATATAGCACAAAATTGTAATATTCATTTGACCTTAACATAAAATATCCCTTTCCAAGACTGATAGAAAAGCCTTTTCCCCCCTGACATTTGTAATTCTTTAAGTGTGTGACAATCACTTTTGAATGTGTCCTAAAATGCAGGTTGATACCTAAAGCTGCTTTAGTCATCTTTTATGCTTGGAATTGTCTTCAAGAAAAGGGGCCAGATTTCCTGGGAGGCTGTAGGGTAAATCTTGACTGTTGAGTGCAGTTTTTGAGTTAACAGCAAATTGAAAATCATAGCTGCATTAACTTAAATTTTGATGGGAAAATATCGAGGTACAAACCATTGGTTAGATGTCTTCCTCAAATACCTTCCCTCAGATCACAAGTATGGGGTTATATGTGCTGTGGATGTCTTTCTGTATGTTGTGAAAATGTGTTGCTATGATTGATTGATAAATAAAATGCTGATTGGCCAGTAGCCAGGCAAGAAATATAGTATAGGCAGGATAAGCAGAGAGGAGACTTCTGGGAAGTGGAAGGCTGAGTCAGGAGATGCTGCCAGCCGTTGCCATGAGAAGCAAGATGTAAAGTACTGGTAAGCCATGACCCACATGGCAACTTATACATTTATAGAAATGGGTTAATTTTAAGATATAAGATCTAGATAACAAGAAGCCTGAGTGGCACAGCCATATCTGAATGGAATGGCAGAAGTCATAGAGCCAGCACAGATGCTTGACAATGATCCAGCAAAGCTGAGTCATATGATAGCTGCCATGCCACCTTTGGTTTTCATCTCCACCTGTTACATACTTGGGAGACTTAATATTTGTACAATCTGGGGATTTTGGATTGATGGAAAATTACTTATGAATCAGTTATGCCTTCTCCCAAGAATGCTGTTTCTAAGCTTACCCAGAAAATCCTGAACATACTATCCCCCCACCCCCGACTTTGAGTTAGATATCCTTATCTACCTGAAAGTCTTCCTTATGCCTTGGAGGTTGTGACACATAAAGAAGCCAGAGGTCTCTTCATGAGACTACGAGACATTCTTGAAACATTTGTCCCTGTACTTACACTGGAACAAAATATTCAAAACAAACTAAATTCAAAAAGGTCAAACAAGATCTAGTGGGCTAGAGGATTTGGCCACAGTTCATATTACAAGGCTCTTCCCATTGTACACTCAGACAATTATGTGGCATGCAACTCTGCCCTACATAGAGACATATTGATGAGCAAAGTATGGAGTGGAAAGATGATGAAAGTATGAGATGTTAGGACCTCCCTCTCTTAGAAGTTAGCTCATGTAGAGCCACTACAATGTCATATGACCAAGGAACAACAGAATGCCAGGATTAGACTTATAGACAGATTCTATAAGGATATAAATGTGAACATTGATTGTATTATGCCAGAATTTGAATAATAATTGCAGCAACTTTAGCCTGAGGATATTTCCTGGGCACTCTGACCACTAAGAGTTAATAATACACTGCTTGAGATGTGGCAAAATGCCCAGGGTGGTTGAAGATTTTTGTTTTGGTCCTTCAAGCAACCAAAGCAACCAGCTTGAGCACATACTGTCATATGCCTCTAGATTCTCAAAAATTGGATCATGGGGTTAATGAGTAAGAATGATAACTCTGTTTATTAATGATGTCAAAACCTGAGGGGAAATGATTGGAAATGATAACTCTGTTCTGTCATAATTTATTAATGATGACTAAAAAATGAGCAAAAGGAAGTGAAACACATGTCCAAAAACAAAAATGATATGATCTATGTTTTGGAACATCATGAATGCATCCCTGCTAACTGAATTCTGTATAAATAAAGAAACACTCTGACTGCTAGCTAGTCCGTCATGCTGTAAGATTCTCTCGACCACCATGGTCTGGCTCACTTCCTTCTCCCACCAACTCCTTACACCCTCTTCAGGACCCATCCAACTCCAGGGATGGCTCCCGATACCTGAGCCTTCAGGCCATACAGTTTGTAAGTAATATAAATCTCTGTGTGTTTGCTTGGGTATGAGCAGCTGCAGGCCTGGGCAGGACTGGAGAAAACTTCAGCTCCATATATGCGTGGTGATGTTGGGAAGATCTGGAAGGAGATGGGGGGAGCAAGCCATAATCAAAATATATTTTATAAATTTTCAATTAAAATTTCAAAAAAAATTTCATATTGGAACATGAATACTGGCTAACCTAAATCAGTGTTTCCAGATAGGCTAACTCTTAACAAGCTCCAGAATAAACACTCTCTTATTGCATTTGAGGAGAGAACTGTGTTTTTAAATCCCATATTAGAAAAATAGAAATTTAAGTACAGAAAGAATTGATAATGACAAACACCCATGTCCTTGCCTTTCAGTAGAATACCATTAAAGTGATTTTGTTATTTAACTAAAAGCAAGGACAAGGAGAGAGAGAGAGAGAGAGAGAGAGAGAGAGAGAGAGAGAGAGAGAGAGAGAGACAGAGACAGAGAAACAGAGACAGAGAGACAGAGACAGAGAGACAGAGAGAGAATATTAAAGCAGGAATGACTGTCCCTTTATACTTACTATAACATGTAAAGGGCCATACATTGCAGCAACTGAGGACGTTGGCCTTGAGTTCAGGCAGCCCTGAGAGCACACAGGGTTATGTCATTGATTAGCTCCATTCCTAGTATAAAAGCTCCTCATCATCTCAGCCCTGCTCTATCCAATGAGGATAATAAGGGAGTTTGCAAAGTGTGCAGAATCCCATCTGACCCAGAACAAAGCTCCTGTGCCTGTTAAATGTCTCCAGTTTTATTTAAATTATGAAGCTTATACAGTGAACATGGCCACAGTTATGAACCAAAAAAAACCATAACAATATATTTTAAATTTTTTCTGAGTAACTATTTTATCACAGAATGATATCTTATTCCAGGTATTACAGAACTGTGGACAGCCTGGAAGGCAAAAAGTTATAAGGGCTTAATTTAAAGTCAGTGCAGCCAAGCAAATTAACATATTTTAATAACTTCCTACATCATAGTAATAAGCCTGAGGCAGTTCCAGCATGTGTAGGCTGAGGAGAGGAGACAGTACTGAAGGAAAGTAGATAAAGTGTAAACAAATTCAAAGATCATAGCAGTTAATGGAATAAGGAGAATGCGATTATACCTCCAAATGCAAGGGCAAGCTGCGACATAATTTAGGAAAATTGGATGCTTAACAACTGCATTGTAGTAATATTGAAGTTCAGATATTATTCCAAGATTTTTTCCTCCTTTAGCAATAATCCATACAACTCATTTAAAGAATGCTGCTATCTTCATAACATCATGGAAGAAAAAGCTGACATTATTTTTCCACTGTAAGAAAACCCAATTACCTAAAACCTGACAGCAATCACGATCTAAAAAGAACAACAAACCTAAGTTCAACTGGGAAGCCATTTCACTAATATAGAGGATTAACACCTGCACACACAGTAGTGTGCTCACAGAAGCCATGGATGTGACTCTGAGCGCATCAAACAACGTTAGCAATTAGGGCCACCCAGGGCATCAACGGAGGTTCCTTCATTGATTACAAAAACTGAAGTCTTTCACATTTTCTAGTGACTCTTAATATTCATCATTTTAACTATTCCCCTGAAATGTGGTCCTGTCCATAAATATTTTAACTAATTTCTAACAAAGAATAATTATTTAAGAAAATGAAAACTTAAGTAAAAATGGGCTTCAAAACCATATTCATAACTATTAGTGTTTTTATTTAAGATCATTTTTACACCTTAAAATTACCTACAATCTGGAGACTGTACAGAAATAACATCTTCTAAGTTTACATTATCTTTTTTAAAGCTTGGCATGAGCTACTCATGTTTTTCCTTAATGAAACTAAAGTGAGGGCTTGCTCTCCGTATATTAGAACAAGTTAGTAATTGCCAGTATCATGCTTTATGCTGTAGCAATTTAATTTGTGTGTAATTGCAATACAATGAGTATCATCCTATTACACAACGTGGCTTCAGATTATAAACATGTTCTTAGCCTCTACAAGGTGCTTGAGTGTAAGTTTAGAGAAAATAACAAACTAGTTTTATTACTTTGCTACAAATTAGAATCTCAATTTGCAGGTTTCATAGCAGGCCAGAACACATCAGACATTTCTTGTTTGCTTTCTTCTCTCTTTTCATTGTTATTTATTTTTTTTTTGCCAGAAATATTTCTGGAATACATATTTCCTAAGAAGAAAAATTAAACTCCTACTTAATTTGACTTGATCTTTCCTGGCTTATAAATGTCTACTCTTTTCATTGCTGTAGTTTAGGTTCAAAGTTCAATTACTGAAATTATAGTGTTGATTCCCTGCGGTGTCTGCCTTTTAAATAAAACAATTTAACCAAGAAACAGCGTTGTGAGTGATTACATTTATCTCAGCATGCATTCTACTTCTCTCTGGTTTAGATAATTTTAGATGTAACAAAGACCCAGGGCTTCTATAAATTCTACACACTGTACTGTTTAGCATTAGTATCCAAGCCTGACCTCACTGACTCTTTCAATCTCTAGATATGATGCAATTCAAAGAAATTACTTGTAGACATTTGTATAGGATATTCTCTCATGTTGACAGGCAAATGTGACACTGCTTCTAGGTTTAGAATAAAAGGAATCAAATGATGAGAATAACATTTATGCAAAGTTAGAAGACACGAGATCAAAAAAATATTTGCTGTTTTACTCATTCAAATTTCTCAAAACTGGTTCATTAACATTTAATGTTATTATTCCTCTGAAATTGATTTCACTCACTCTCAATGTTATTATTCTTATTTACCCTGAAATGTTACTTCTTTCATTGTTAAAATGATACTAGAACATAAAGCTGGTTCCTCACCAGTATCCATAGTTTTGAGGTTGGTATCATTTGTTAAATGTTTACATTAGTTTTCATTACTTACACATTTATCACTAATATTTTACATTATTTTTTCTGCTACAGGCAGGGGATGTGACCAGAATATTGGACTAACTGCCTTTTTCCCTTATAAAAGGTGAGTGGAATGTCAGTATGCCCCGACACTTTGCTTTTGCACAAAAGTGAGAGGGTGAGCTTCAATACTATGTCTTCTGCACTGTCCTGCTCCTGAAAGCCTCCCTCTTGCTGTCTTTGGAATGTATAGTACATCTTATGAGATATAGAGTGGCTGCTGCATGCCATGAAATAACAAAAAATGGGAAATGTGAGACCAGCAATGATTTTATACATCAACAAAGCCAGATTCTTATGCTAGATAAATGATATGATGAATTAGTGGTAATTATACCACTTATAGCATGAATAAAGTAGTGCCAGCTAGAGTAAAAGCGAAATTGTCTTCCCTTTGAAAAGTTGTGACTAGAAGTTTTGCACAGTTAGTATGTATAATTTAAAACTCCTGTACAGTTTGATTCTAGTTTCATCTCTGTTGGTGTGATAAAATACCCGACAGAAAGTAACTCAAGGTAGAAAGGAGTATATTTCAATTCACAGTTCCAGGTTACAATGTCATTGTAGGGAAGTTAAGGTATGACATTCAAGCAATGAGTCACATCACATTAACAGTCAAGAGCAAATATAAAAAAGGAATGCACACTTATTTCTTGCTTGTTTGTGCTCAACTTCCTTTCTCCATTCTTAAATAGTTCAGAACACTCTTCCTAGGCACAGTGTTATACACACACACACACACACACCCATTTGACTTTTCTATATCAGTTAACATAAGAGCCCCTATTGATATTCAGACAATCGCTATTGAGACTTTCCTCCCAAATGATTTTAACTTGTGTAAAGTTGACAAATCTAACTGCTATGGGATGGTCTATATGTCAAATTGCTCTGATTGGTCAATAAATAAAACACTGATTGACCAGTGGCCAGGCAGGAAGTATAGGCGGGACTAAAAGAGAGGAGAAAGGAGAGAACAGGAAGGCGGAGGGAGACACTGCCAGCCACAGCCATGACAAGCAGCATGTGAAGATGCCAGTAAGCCACAAGCCATGTGGCAAGGTATAGATTTATAGAAATGGATTAATTTAAGATATAAGAACAGTTAGCAAGAAGCCTGCCATGGCCATACTATTTGTAAGCAATATAAGTCTCTGTGTTTACTTGTTTGGATCTGAGCGGCTGTGGGACTGGCGGGTGACAGAGATTTGTCCTGACTGTGGGCCAGGCAGGAAAACTCTAGCTACATCTAACCATCATAAACTTAAAGATATTTTTCTTCAAAGAACTTGTACATCTAACTTCTTGCCTCAAATAGAATGTAATTCCTCTAGTATCCTTTCTCAGTCTCCCAAATATATCAACAACTTTTTCATTATTAGACAATTTTGTATTTCTCTACATTTTATCTTATATATATGTTTTCCTAAATATGTGATTCAGAAATACAGGTTTACACCTTTATATTTATAACACACTATATACATTTCCCAGGTCTTTATTCTAATTACCTGTATCTTCCATTATTAAAATGCACCAATTCATCTCATAAACAGGAATAAGTCAGTTATGAATATGCCTAAATGTATTCAATTCCACAGTTAATTTAGGCTATTCTAGTGATAACAGATTAGCAATGTTTTCCATCATGTTCATTCTTTGTGCTGAAATTCTGAGAACTTACATTCTGAACAACGTTTGAGTTTATATCCTCCACTTTATGAGACAATCTCAAGTTGTCCCTATAAGAACATGAAAAAGAAGTGCTGAAAGGGGGGGAATTGGAGCGCAGGGTAGAGGAAAGGCTACTATGAGGAGATGTAACTAACAACTAATCAAGATGCTGTTGACCTGGAAGCTTCATCACTGTTGTCTAGCTGTCAGAGTCTGGATGGTGTTATGCATGCCACTGGATAAGAAATATGGTTCAATATTCTACAGATCCTAGGAAAGAACCCACTTTTATTATTTTGTCAAATTGACATGATATTAAAATGTCTCCTAATGACTTATTATTAAATAGAATATCTGAATCACACTATTTCTCCCTGAGACCCAGGGATCATTGTGGAAGAAGGGAAGAAAGTTATAAGAGCCAAACATGGTGGAAATAAGGAAACAGTGTTTTCTAGATACAACAGGGAAAATGCACACAAATGCCAAGAGGTAGTGATACAATTCACAACACCTGAACAAACTCAAGCTAGAAAAAGCTCAGCATCAAGCTGGGAGGTAGACGTGAATTCTCATAACTATAAAAGAGGTACTGGCAATTACTAGCTTCTCAGAGGAGAATCAATTTTCTTTAAGGATGGTAATTTTCTTTAAGGTGGTCCCTGGTAAGTTGACCATCCGAGATGATGCCCAGACACTGACGAGTACATGGGCAGCACAAACTGGACTGGCTAGGTCTTTAAAATTGATGTTGGGTTTGGGGATTTAGCTCAGTATTAGAGCGCTTGCCTAGCAAGCACAAGGCCCTGGGTTCAGTCTTCAGCTCTGGAAAAAAAAAATGATGTCACAAAGTCTGATTGATAGCAAAGTGGGGCAGTTCTGGGAGGTTTTCAGAGGTGATTATGATCAAAATACATTGTATGAAATTCTCAGAGAACTAATTTTAAAAGGAACATATCAAAGCCTCCATTGTCCCATCTTCAGTAACATTTGTTCCAATCAGACTTCTAAAAATTCATCTATTAATAGCAAGTGGCATTGCTAAACTACACTCAGGCTTTAATTTTCATTTTCTTAATTATGAATATTATATCATTAGAAATTTTCTTATATATAACATGCTAATCAAAAAAGTCACATCGTGCTTGCTTGGGCATCGTGATTTCATAAAAGCTCCTGTAATTCTATTATGATGTATCATCAAAGCCAGGATAAAGTAAGTACCATTTGAATTTGTCACACCAGGGAACAGTAACCTGGGCATGCACTTTTTAATTTAGTTATTTATTATTGTCCCTCTAATTGGGTGATTATGGAAATCTCCCCTGCTTCTGTTTCTCAGCTCAGGCTGTGCAGGTCCTTTTGCTGGGGACTCATCTTCCATAGAAAAGCAAAGACTGAGTTCTCAAAAGGAAACACACATAGTGAGGCAAATAAATGAACCATACAGGAAATTCCAGGGCCCCTGAGCAGAGCAACAACAATATACCCCAGAGGGAACTAGTAATAGTTCAGTGAGCTGAAGCAGGATTCTAATCAGTTTTCAAGTTAGACGTTTTCTCTGTCAGTCTTCTAAACAAGTGGCCTGTATTTGATTCTAAGCAATATGTTGACCAATCTCATTTGGGAACACAGAAACTCTCCACCTAATACTAAATGGGAAGATGACTTCAGGCTGGAAAAACTGTCCCAGCCAAAGTATTTAAATTGAGGTGTAAGAGTCTCTCATTAGGTACTACACAGGAAACAAGATGAGAAATTTAAGACCAATTATTGATATTTTAAAATCCACTCATATAAATATAGAGAGGACAACTGACCTAAGAAAAATCAATGGGTGTTAATTGACCACATGCCTAGGTAAGTCTACACCATGGAGCGTTTGCTAAAATAAGATAATGAAATAATAGAATCTCTTAATGGGAGGAAACTGTCTAAATCAATTTAGTTTCATTGTTGTTTGTAACATATTTAGGGTTTATTTGCCTTGGGGTGTCATGGTTTGCTGTGAGATAATCTAAAATGAAACAGTAAGGAAATGCACTGTGGTTCTAAAGGGGGTGGAAAGTGTGAACATAAATAAAAAGCCACAGAGACTATAGACATTTAACTTAAAAAATGAAATGATTAAGAAAGAGCGTACATTAGCAGTTTCCAAAGAGTTTCTTTCACTTTTTTGTAAAGCATGAAGTAAATATAAGCATCTTTTAGTCATATTTATAATGATATAAAGTATCATTCATGCATAGATCCTATTTATATAATAGACTGTACTCCGCTCACATGGTAACATGAACGTTCCTTGTGTCAGTGAGTGTCACTCTCCTAGAATGAAGCATGTGGTCATGTCTTTCTTTGCTCTGATGCAGCACTGATGTGTTTATATACAGTGTCATCTAGCTATCTTTCCTTTTGAATTTATTCAAGTGGGGTCATATTATGCATGGAGATTTATTTGTTTTATTGCATTATTGTTTTAAATATTTTTTTATTTTTAATCAACATTTATTTTTTCTGTGAATCTATACTGTGCTATGTATGTATATATGTATGTATGTATTACTATATATGTTAGTATTTTAAAAATAAATATTACATCAAAGCACAGATAGTAAAGACTGTTGAATAGCCAGTCATAAACAGGATACCTATAACACCCATTTTACAGTTCACAGAGAATTGCATGAAATGGGTGGAAAGGCAGAGAATAAGAGCTGAAAGAATGAGATGTATGGGGCTAGAGAGATGGCTCAGAGGTTAAGAGCACTAGCTGTTCTTTAGAAGGCCCTGAGTTCAATTCCCAGCATCCATATGGTGGCTCACAACCATCTATAATGAGATCTGGTGCCCTCTTCTGGCACACAGGCATACATGCAGGCAGAACACTGTATACAAAATAAACAAACAAACAAATAAATAAACGTTTAAAAAAGAACTTAAAAATAAAGAGTGAGGTGTGTGAAATGCTGACTTTGGGCATGTCATGGCTATTGCATTCGAAATCATATCAACTGTGATTACTGACATGAGAACTCTACATGATGGACTGTGAGTGTCTTGTGTCAGAATGAAGGATAATGAGTTCCCCCACCTGTCTGTATAAAGAAACTCTTGAAATCCTGCAGCTCCTACAAACAAACAACTGTATGGAAACTCACTGGGGGAAAAATACATCTAGAAAAGGTTAGTATGGAAAATGGAAGGGTACTAATAAGAGTGTGGAGCAGAAGTATCTGGGCAGCCAGAGAGCTCGGAATTACTATGACTAAAATACATTTTCCCACAGGTGATACTGAAATCCACTGTTCTGGTAACTAATACATGCCATCATAATGTCAGAATTAAAATTTACAAAAAGGAAAAAGCTATGTAAAAATTAAAACTGTTATGTAATAAATAAAATATATTCGTGAGCTATATATTATAGACCTCAGCATTCAATGATTCAATGGCCAATGTGCTGTCACACAGGCATGAGGAACTGAGTTCAATTCCTAGCTCTAACATAATAAAGCTGAACAAAATGTATATGATGGTAATTCTTTAACTGGGGACTTGGAGATAGGCAGAGTCTTGACTCTTGTGAGAAGAGCCTAACTCTAATTAGTGCAATGTAAGCTAGTGAGAAATATTGATTCAAAAATCTCTGTGAGCATCTTGTGTGGAGGAGGAAGGACACCCAAGGTTTTCCTCTGAGTGCCACAGGCCCATTCATCTGCACAGAGACATGCAACTACACATATATGAATTCACAAACACATGTACACATATGTACATAAACATAACACTGTATTTAAGAATCAATAAATCTAGACACACATGAAACATTCTGTTCAGAAACAGGATGGAAATTAAACCTGAGATTTCAGACCATGTACAATAATATGTTATAAGACATATCAAAAAAAAAGAAAGTAGATAATAAAAGTGGTTCTTAATAGTATTTTTTCTCCTTTGAGGAGTTGGTAAAATGTGACACTAGAGAGATATGATGTGTGAGGATTAAGGATAAATTATGCAAATCAACACTGGAAGCAGGAAGAAAAAGAGCCAGGCAAGCACATATCCATGCAGGACTATTGAAAACTCAGTTGTAAGCAAGTCATCTATCAGCTCATGATTCAATACCAACTGCCTGGACTTTACCTTCCCCTTCTACAACAGTGAATCAGCTGTTTCTGTCTTCATCAGATCTCTGTTCTTTCACTTTTTTGTTAGTTGTCCCCTGCACTGGTCTCATTCAGTTTTGTCTCTGTAAACCACCTCATTTCCTCACATCACACCCCTTTTACCTTTCTCCATGGAAACACTCTCATTACATTGTGAGCATTTCAATATACCATCATTAAAAATTTTTGGCTTAGACTTCAGGGTTTTTGTTTTGTTTTATGAATCTTTAACAACTGCCTCAAGTTTGGTCATGCCTAGCTACCAACACTTGGTTATTTGACTGTTTTGACTAGTGTAACACCAGTGGTTATAATTTAAGGCTTGGTAAATGTCTTTGTCAGTTTATGAGATTTTTGATTTGCTTACCCAATGTACATTTTGTCCTTTACTCTTGCTGTTATTATATGCTATTTTCTTCTGTTCTATATCTACAGTTTCCCATTTAACTCCTCATGCTGACACAATCAAATACTTTTAGATTAACTAATTGTAAAAAACATGATGGCCAATTACTGGCCCCTTTTGAATCACATGAAAGTTGTTTTCTCTCATGAAAAAGGATACTTTTTCAAATGGCTCCCAGGACATTTAACAATTGTTAATATCCTTGTGAGTCAGTGTAATGATTTATACTCTCCCTCTTCTGCATCCTAACATCTTGGTAGTTGAGCATATTATGATTTACATCTCAGTCAATTTCTCTTCCCAAATCTATGCACATTTGACTTCCTTGTATAAATCACACTGGATTGTATTTCATATCTTGTTATTATCTGCTGCCTTTTGCAATGACTTCTAAAATCACCTAACAAATTTAATACTCTATTGTATGTTTTAACTCATGAGACAACTTCACTTCAGAGCCTTTGGAAATTCAAATTTACCAAGCCATTCATCAAGTAAGACAAATAAAGCATAGTAATAAAAGACCTTAGTCAATGGGAAAATAAATTCACATAATGGAAACTCTGCTCAGTACCTTTGTGTATCCTTGAGAATTAAGAGTGTATTCTACATATTTGTTCTTACGAGTACATGCACATGTCTTTGTAGTTGCATACTAAGGGCAGTGGTGGATTCAAGGTGTCTTCTACAATCCCTCTCCACTTTATTTTTTGAGACAACATCTCTCACTAAACCTAGAATAAATAGGTTCAGCTACTCTGGTTGGCCAGTGCATCCCTACAATCCACCTGTTTCAATCTACCCAGCACTGGAGGTGCAGATATACAACAATATGCCCTACTTTTATGTGGATTCTAAAGATCTAAGTTTAGATATTCATGTTTACACAGTAGGCACTCTTAAGACTAGGCATCTCCCCAAAACTTCCACTATATTTTTAGAGCATTTCATGAATTAAAGAATAAGGCATGAATCTTATTTGGGAGAAAAATGAGAACCTTCTTCATTTTTTTAAGCATTTACATGATTGTTTGAAACTAGAGGAATATACAGGAACATCAGTTTTCATATTATACAGGGTTTCTTTTTTTTCTTTTAAAGTGAACTCAAATATTATAAGCCCTCTAAAGAGAAGAAAAAGCACATAAATCATCACACACCCATTATTTTGCATTCAGCACAAATTATACAATGCAGTTTGAAATCATAGGTTTATATATCCTCTGATTAAAAACACACTGATTCTGAATATTTTAAAGATTATAATTTTCTAACAGAAAATATGCAAATATTTAATATAAAACTGATTACAGAGCTCAATTTGCAAAATACTGCTTTCTGAAGATTTTTTTTGCCCGAAAACACTCATTAGTGCTTTTTAACAAATCCTCTGTGGAAAGATAAATCCTTACAATTTTCTGTCTAATTTTTAACCTCTTTAACGTGTTCCAAATAGTAAAAAAAAAAAAAAATGTAAAAAAATATGATAGCATGATTACTTGTCTAGCAAGCATGCATGTGAAATTACAGTTATTTTATTCTAGAAACAATGTCCACAGATTGTGACGGCGTTTATGGGCTATTATCATTTTAGCATGGACCTGCATATTTCCAGCAGACTCCATCCCACTGAGGTCCTCCGTGTCGGTCTGCTCATTTGTAGTCCGTGTGCTTCCACCTTCTCACCTCGGCACCCCTCCCTTTCCCCCTCTGCACTGCCACCCTCTCTCCCTCTTGTCCCGCACATTTTCCTTGACGATAAAGCTATGTGTTTTATTCTATTGGCGGCTTGTCCTGGGGATAATTGTAGAATCTGTCTTTTTCCAATTATGAGAGGTGTTCTATAAATTCTTTGGGGTCTATTCGTTTTGAGCAGTGCGCCCATAATTCTCATTAATGTTGCCCATTTGAAAGTGATCTATTGCTTTCCCTTTTAACTGACTCCAGCCTTTCCCTAATGCAGATTTTTTTGTATTCTTCTTATTCTCCCCTTACCTAAATGCAGTCTCCCACGAATGTTTTCCAAGCAAGCCATTTATTTAATTAAAAACTACACTAACGAAAGACCAACTACTTTTTTGGAAAGGAGGAATATTATTCTGTTGTAGATGCTATAGGGATATTACATGAAACATAATATCAGAGCATAGTCATTTGAGAAAAAGTTAATGAAGACTGAAATAAGCCTAACTTACAAATGACTTGCATAGAATCCTCAATGGACTAACAACTTGTATGTATTTCTGACATCAAAGCTATATATGTCTTAGTCATTGTTCTGTTGCTAAGAATAGACACAATAACCAAGGCAACTCTTATAGAGGAAAGCATGTAACTGGGGAATTGCCTATGACTTCAGAGGCTTAGTCTATTATTATTAGACCAGGGAACATGGAGGTAGGAATGGCAGCATGGTGCTGGAGAAGGACCTAAGCACTACATCTTGATTTGTAGGTAGAGAGAGAGACTGGGCCTGGCATGGGCTTTTGACACTTCGAAGCCCACCAAAGTGATAGAATTCTTCCAAAATGGCTATACGGTCTTTTTTTTTTTTCCTATCTCTCTTCCTCCCAGAGTTCCTTCCTGGAAGTGCTGACTATCCCCTTCTGCCTAGCTATTGGCCTTTCAGCTCTTTATTAAACCAATCAGAAGGTGCCTTGGCATAGACACATCTTCACAGCATACAAAAAGATTAACCCACAACAGACCATTGATATTTTTATTAGTTCTTTGAAAATTTTATACAATGTGTTTTGAGCGTTTTCCCTCCTCCAAATCTTTCTCATTCGAACTCCTATTCATTTCCTACCTAACTTTGTATAAACCATCAAGGCCAATCTGTGCTGCCCAAATAGTCTTGGATTTGTGGTCTTCCAATGGAACATGGTTGACATATAGGATACACTCTTACAGAAAACTATTCCTTTCCCAACAGCTAACAATTCCCTATAGCTCCATGAATAAGGGTGGAATTTTGTGTTCAACTCCTATCTCCATGCTGGGATTTGGTTTGGTGTGGGCTTAAACAGATTTTGTGCATTCTGTCACAGCCACTGAAAGTTCATATGTGCAGCTGCCCTGCTGTACCCAGAAGACACTGTTTCCTTGTAGTTGCACACCTTGTTTGGCTATTACATTTTTTTTTGCCCTCCATTCTCCAGTGATCCTTAAGCAAGCCTTGGGAAGAGGTATGCTATATATCAAAATGGCTTTCCAATCCTTCTACATAGCATCAATCTCAGGTAATTAAGCTTCCAAATATATGAACCCATGAAGGTCATTATTATTCAAACCACCAAACTAATAAAACATTTAACAATCAATGTAATATACATGGAAATTCACACACTAAACAAAATGCATATAAGGAAGATGGGAAAGGTATTCTTCAGCATATGGAGTCTAGATAAATATATTACACAAGAACAGAAAGAGAAATTGAAAAAAAGGAGGATTGTTTTATTTTGTTTTGTTTCTTTTAGAAATTAAGATAGAAATTAATAAAATGGATTTGGAACCTAAGGAATAATTTATAGATCAACAGTCATTTCAGAGAGGTTAACTACAAACAAGAAAACACAAGGAATAGATAACCCAAGAGCAACAAGTACAAAGAGGTGAAACATACACACACACACACACACACACACACACACACACACACACACACACACACACACCCCTCTACCACCACCACCACCACCAAACAACAACAAAATAACAGGATTACACAAACACTGAGCATTATATTTCTCAACATCAATGATTCCAATTCACCAATAAAATGACACATACTAACAGAATGGATGTGAAAACAGGTTCTACCCTTTAGCTTCATCTCTTTATCCAAGAAACAATCTTGACATCAAGCATAGATACTACATCTGGGCTAAAAGATGGAAAAGAATATTTCAAGCAAAGAGACCTAAGAAGCAAGCTGGTGTAGTAATTTTAATATCTGACAAAATAGACTTAAAAACAAATCCAATCAGAATAGACAGAGAAGGACATTACATACTCATCAAAGGAAATATTCACAAAGATGACATTGCAATTCTTAATATCTACAATAAATGCAAGGGTACCCAAGTTCATAAAAGAAACATTGTGCAAGGTATCCCACCATAGGTAGTTGGCCCCAAAAAACTAGCTCATGCTCCAGAGATGGATCCTGATCCTACTGCCAGGGGGCCCCTTAAGCAGATCAAGCTACATAACTGTCTTGCTTATGCAGAGGGCCTAGTTCCAGTCCCATGGTGGCTCCACAGCTGTTGATCTAAACTTCATAAGTTCCCACTACTTTGGTGTGGTTGTCTCTGTAGTTTTCTCCAGCATGATCTTGATGCCGATTGCTCATAGAATCCTTCTTCTCTCTCTTCAACTGAACTCTTGGAACTTGGCCTGGTGCTTGGCTGTAGATCTCTGCATCTACTTCCATCAGTTACTGGATGAAGGCTCTATGATGGCAGTTATGGTATTCACCAATTTGATTACTGTGGTAAGCCAGTTCAGGCACCCTCTCCACTATTGCTAGTACTCTAAGCTGTGGTCATCCCTGTGGATTCCTGGGAACCTCCCTAGTGCCCGGTTTCTCCCCATCCCCATGATGTCTCCCTCTATCACGGTATCTCTTTCATTGCTCTCCCACTCTGCCCCTGTTCCAGCTCGACCATCCCATTCCCTTCTGCTCTCATCCCCATCCCCTACCCTCTATTGCCCGGCCCCCAACCCCCAGTTTATTCTTGGAGATCTCATCTATTTCCTCTTCCCAGGGTAATCCAGCACGAGCTGACACTTTGGAGCCAACTATCTATGGTGGAACACCGTGCACAGCCTTGATGCGGGGGGAGGGGCTTGGACATGCCTCAACTGAATGTACCAGGCTCTGCTAATTCCCATGGGAGGCCTTACTTTGTTGGAGGAGGGAATGGGGGAGTAGGTTGCGGGGGGCGGGGGAGAAGGCTGGAGGGCTGGAGGAGGGAAGAGAGGGGGATCTGTGGTTGCTATGTAAAATGAAAAAAAAAGTCTTATCCATCACACACAAATAAAGAAAAAGAAAAAGAAAAGAAAACAACACAAAAACCCTACAACTTAAATCACATAGCTCTAGACCTTCAAATACTGATAACAGGAGACTGCAATACCCCAATCTCACCAACAGATAGGTCATTCACACAAACTAAACAGAAATGCAGGAACTTGCTGATATTATAAATTAAATGGGCCTAACACACATTTACAGAACATTTCATCCCCAAATAAAAGAATTTACCTTCTTCTCAGGACCTCTGGGAACTTTCTCCAAAACTAACAGCATACTCAGATACAAAGGAAGTCACAACAAATATAAAAATTGAAATAATTCGCTGTATCTTATAAGACCCCTGTGCATTAAAGATGGATATCAACAACAACAAAAACAACAGAAAGCTTGCAAATTCATGGAAACTGAACAACTCGCTACTGAATGAAAAACGCATCAAGACAGAACTAAAGAAATTGAAGACTGTCGAGATTGTCAGAAGTATAAATATGCAGCATACATAAACCTGTGGGTCTAAGAGGCAAGTTCATTGTACTGTTTGCTGACATAAAAAATAATTTGAGAGATCTCATACTAACAACTTAACGGTACACACGAAACCTCTAAAGAAAAAGAAGAAATCACAATCATAAGAAGTATATGGCAAGAAATAATCAAAAGAAAGGTTAAAATAAATATAAGACTTGTATAAGAACTTTAAGTTATTGAAGAAAGAAAATAAGAAGATAACAAAAAAGATCTCCCTTTCTCATGGATCAGGAATATTAATTGAGGAAAATTGGCCATCCTACCAAAAGCAATCTACGGATTCAATATAATTTCCATCAAAATTTCAACATAATTCTTACAGATTTTTAAAAGGGCAATTTTCAGCTTTATTTTGAAATATATGCATACACACATATACCAAACAATACAAACAAACAAACATGAAAGCTAAAACACTTCTGAATATAAAAATAAACTGTGGGAGGTATAACTAATCTAGGTTTCAAGTTGTACTATGGAACTGCAGTACTTAAAACAGCAGGGTATTGTCACAAAACAGATTCATTGATCAATGGAATCTAGCAGAAGACCCAGATTTAAAACCACATATACATGTACACCTGATTTTTGATAAAGAGTCCAGGAACACACCCTGGGAAAATGACAGCATCTTCAACAAATGGTTGTGATCCAAGTGGACAGCTACAGGTAGAAAATTCCCAATAGACCCATACTTACTACCCTGCACAAAACTCAATTCTAAATGGATCAAAGACCTCAACATAAAACCAAATACACTGAATCTCATAAAAAAATAGATGCATACAACATAGAGAAATATTTTTAGCAACTACACTTTTTATAGAAGACTAGTATGCAAAATTTATAAATAGTAGTAAAACTTGAAAACAAACAACTCAATTAAAAATGAAGTATAGATATAAACAGAGAAGAAGCACAAATCACCCAGAACTATGTAAGGAAATGTCAGCATCCTTAGTCATCAGAGAACAGGTGATTAAAACTATTTTGAGATTCCATCTTACACCCATCAGAATGGCTAAGATCAATAAAACAAGTGACAGGTCTTGCTGGAGAAGATGTGAGTAAGGGGGATCCTCATGCACTATTGATTGATATGTAAAAATGTAGAGCCACTATGGAATCAGATTGATGATTTCTCAGGATGATGGGAATCTATCTATCTCAAGGTCCAGCTATACCATGCTGGTACATATACCTAAAGGACATGTCATAATACCACAGATAAGCTTATACAACTCTGTTCATTGCTGATCTAGTCACAGTAGCTCAAACTTGAAACAACCCAGATGCCCTTCAGCAGATGAGTGAATAAAGAAAATGTGGTACATATAAATAATGGAGTATTACTCAGCCATTAAAAACTAATGAATTTCACAGGAAAATGGAGAGAAATAGAAAAAAAATATTCTCTGTGAGGTAGTGCAGACCCAGAAAGACATATTCACTTACTTGTGGACCTTAGCTGTTATGGCAATGATACCTAAGCAGCAATTTTTAAAACCAGAGACTAGTGATAGTGTAAGGACTAGGTTGAGGACAAGAGATTTCCCTATAGAAGGGAAATACAATAGATAGTTATGGGTGGGTAGATGGACAGATGAAAAGGAGGATAAAGTTGGGAGGCAGAAGGGATAGGGGATGAGGGAAGGCATCCTAATCATTCTAATCATTTCAAACAGTTCCACACTCTGATGACCAAGCCTTAGAACATATGAGCCTACAAGGACCATTCTTATTCAAACCACCAAAGCTATTATGCAATATCTTCTATGGGTAAGTGCATTCACTATTACCCAGATTTAAAAAAAAAAAAAAAAAAAAACTTACTAATGAACAGACATGACTTTTTTGCAGATGCTACATCATGTGACTATGTTTCTTGTTCTGGCTTTATTTTGTCTGTTCTTCAGTGCAGTGCCTCCTGGGTATTTCATTATACCTGCTACTTAGCCCATCATGATGTTCAATGCATCATTTCTTTCATTATTCTTTTTCTTTGTTTCTTACCCCCAAGTTTTTATCATAATCACTCACTAATGGAATTTACACAATGTGGTAAATCGGCATGTGCTGATTAAGCTTTTGTAAAGCAGACTTTGGGAGTGAAGAGACACTCATCTCTGAAGGAGTCTTGTTTAAGTGTCCTCCAAAACCCCCTATCCTGGGTTAGGTTGGAACCCTGACTCTGTAACAGGTAGAGATAGAAACAACAAGCAGCTATACATATTCATGATTCCAACAGATGTTAAACTTTTATTCCATGGAATAAAACATAATGTTTATACAGAGGACTGGAATCTGAAAGTTCATCCTTGAAGAGAAATTCCATTTGCAATTATAGCTGACTGAGTCAACTTCCACAGTTGACTACTGATTGCTCACCTTGCTTAAATACTTGCTTGCATTTACATTAATAACTATCCCTCTGTAGGGTGAACATTCTATAATTAAGCTCCAAGAAACAGAAAATTTGATTTGCCTCCAAATATTTTATCACAGCAGTGTGAGCAAATACAAATTTGAATGTTTGTCTCCTCTTCGTTTGAGCTCAAAGTTTATATTTCTAATGCTTGTAGACATATATAGTAATTAGAAATAGGTACTAATAATTCAAAGGCCTCAAGACGAAAGCCTTCTCTATTTTATTTTCCATTTTAGTGCTTTTTTTTGGAAACAACAATTTAGTTCTTTACTTTTCAAATTTAATTATAAGGTTCACATTTTATATCCAAACATTATGTTTTTTAATTAGTATCCCAGTTCAGTACATCACATTGCATAATCTTATTTTTTCCTTAACTTTAATCTTTTTTATATCATTTTTTTAGTTAATTAAAGAGAGTTATTTAGGTAAAAACGGGAGAATTCACTACAATCTTTTCAAGAGGGACAGATTATCTGGACAATGTTACTGAAAATTAGAAGAGAATTCATCTTTGTGTAAGACTGAACCCAACTGTACACTATTGTATTTCCATCTTTGTAATCACATATTTATATCAATTTACACTTTGTGGAGACAAAAATGATGTGTTCACTATATTTTTGACATTTGAGATTAATTTTAGGAACACATTGCTTATGATAAAAACTAGAAATGACTGTTCTCTATTCTCTAAATGTTCAGAAATTTAGTGCAAAATGTACTAAGCCTTCCTAAAATTTTGCCTACCTTGGATTTACTTTAAGTAATATTTTGGCACAGAAGTTCAGAGCACAGTAAATTTTCAAACACTGAATAATTCGTTCAGTAATTTTCCTAATCATTTTTGTCCTCAAAATTGAATTATGAAACACATTTTTTATAGTTAACCCACAGTATTCCCTGTTTATATTTATTCCTTCTTATATTGCATTGTTTATGATATATTACTGTAATATAAGTAGAATTTAAAAAAATGATAAAAATAAAATTTAATTAAATTAAGCTTCATAAAATGTGCTGTTTAAGCACAAGTGATTGTTCTAATTTTAGCTAGGACCTATACACTATAGAGGTGAGATGCTCACAAATTGTTATTGTTTCTAGAGCAGTAAGGGAAGCCTGTTTATTGGGATACTCCTTGAATTGATCTAGAGTTCCTGCATAGAGGAACATTCATGTCTAGAACTGTAAATAAAGAAGAAAATCTAGGATGGGGGAAGTCATAGACCCAATGGTAGGACCTATTAATACTGTTTTGCTGAATAGCCATGCAGTCAAACTGCATTTGTTAAGTTTATTTCCATAGACTTATATTGCTTTCATCCTTGATCATCGAGCTTCTTCTTGCAAATGATGGTAGTTAACACAGGGATTAGTTACTGCTTAATGTGCAGAGAATAAACAATTGTGAATGTCCAGGCAGAGAAAGAACCTACCTCACATTTTTCCCATGCCAAGGCTCAGAGAACATTATAGAGGAAGAGGGAAAAAGAAGATAGGAGCCTAAGGGTATGGATGAGAAGTATGAAATGTCCTCTGGATATGATATAACAGTTGCACATACAAACTCAGAGTAGTTGTGTTTACTTGCAGAAGATCTGTACAAAGTCAAGGCAGTAAAATTCCAACTTAAAAAAAAGTTCATCATGAAGGGTAAAGGGGATCCTGAGGCCTCACACTTCACTGAGCAGCCATAAATAGTAGCTGCTGGGTAAAAAAAAAAAAAGGGTTATTTTGCTTCTGGGGATGCCCACTGGTAGGTAGTTATGCCCCTATAAATATCCGGACACCATTGTCCATAGACTCAGTCACATATTAAAAAAAAAAAAAAAAAAAGATGAAGTTGGGCGAAAGGTATGCTGGGATTGCTCTAGGGAAGTGGAAGGGAGGAAATAATTGCATTCAATATATATTGTATATATGTATAAAACTTTCAAAGAGTAATAAATAAGGAAATGAATAAATTTATCACTAATTCTTAAATATTGTACTGGAGTCACTTTAGGTCCTTGCTCCCAGAATACTCGGTAGATCCACCACTGGTTTACCTCCTGTGCTGATGTCCTTCTAGATCATTCCATGGGTCAATTCTTACCATTGTGATGTCTTATCTCAACAGATTCATTCTTAGTATTTATTACTACTTGAAATACGCTCATTAAAACTAGGTTTTAAATTAAGTCTTACAGGACGTTATCCCTAGAATGTTCGTCTGTAACTTGTGGAATAGTCTTTTTTTAGTAGGTAGAAGGTGATACATATTTGTCAAAACAGCAAATAAAAGATAAATGACTGAATACATAACTGTATGATTCCTTTGTTAATTTTTTATAAATAGTGAATATTTCAACATATATTGTTCATTTTTTTTTTTTTCGAGACAGGGTTTCTCTGTGTAGCTATGCGCCTTTCCTGAAACTTGCTCTGTAGATCAGGCTGGCCTCGAACTCACAAAGATCTGCCTCCCTCTGCCTCCCAGGTGCTGGGATTAAAGGCATGTGCCACCACCGCCCAGCTTGTTCAAATATTTTAATGCATAGACTTTTAAATACAATTATAATTTTCTTTCAAGGATAGGAAATTGTTTACCTTTTTCAAGTAATAACTTCACAGAGTATACTTATTTACTGAAGCATCAGAGAATCATAAAATATTTGATGAGCTAATTGGATTGATTTTTTAGGAATAGAGAAAACTGATGAGCAGGCTTTACTCCTAACCAAATAGGTCATTTCACAATGAAAATTTACTCTGAAATATGACGTTATTTTTGATGTTGTTGTTCAGAGAAAATGTATATTCAAATTTCTTTACAAGTTTCAGGTAAATTCTGAATTACCTAGACAAGTGTTAGTAATACACCGAAAAATATGGAAATACTATAATGTATTAAAATACATAAAATTAATACCCTATTTTGCTTTTTTTCAGATTTCAAACTTTTATGATGAATTTTTCCATTTCTTTGCAGAATTCTGTCCTGTTCATGTTATTTTTTTCAGGACTTCATATTTGCTGTACAAGGACTCTATTGAATTATCTCCCTAGGCCCCTCTGTATTGTTAGACAGGCTGTCATCCATTTCCTCTTCTTTTTGCCTCTGCCTTTATCCTTTTTTAAAGTGTGTCTTTTCCTTAAAGACGTCTTTGATTTACATTTATTTATTCATTTCACATGTGTGTGAAGTGGGGAGAGTGCATGCCACAGAAGGCATGTGGAGGTCCAGGAAACCATGCTAGATTCAGATGCATCCTTTCACCTTGCAGGATCTGGGGATCAGACTTAGGTCATCCATCTTTGGTGCACATACCTTTTCCTTCTGAGCCACCTCAGTTTATGCTAGTATATTATTTGAATAATGTTTGGCTCATGATTTATATTTTCCTTCAGTGGTAAAGCAGAAAAAGAGTCTATTTACTTATTCATTTGTCATTGATATATGTTCATTAAATACCGGACTTGGTTTCACTAAGAAAATTCAATTCCAGTATATTGTGTACTTTTACAAACGTATTTACTTCCCCATGTTGTCCCATATCTATCATCTCCACCTTCCTGTTCCTGAGTCCTCTTATTCCCCCAAGTTCCTTTTTTCATGCAAGTTATTATATATATATATATATATATATATATATATATATATATATATATATATATATGGTCCATAAATGAAAACAAACATGCAATGTCTGTCTTTCTCAGTCTGGTTGATTGCACTTAATATGATTCCTCAAGTTGCATCTATCTTCTAGGAAATGACATAATTTCATTCCTTATGGCACAATAAAAACCCATTAGGTATTTATGCCACATCTTCTTTACTTATTCTACGTTTGATGGATGCCTAGGCTGATTTCATAATATGGCACTGAGAATAGTGCTGCATTGAATATGGATGTGCAAAAATCTCAGTTGTGTGTTTATTTAATTCCTTTGGAAACATACTCAGCAGCAGAGGAACTGGGTCATAGAACAGTTAAATTCTTAATTTCATGAGGCATCTTTAGTCTGATTTCCATAGTGTCTGGATGAGTGTTATCCTCATCATTAGTCTATGGGTTCCCATTACCCCATGTATTTGATGGAATTTCTTGCTGTCTTCATTATATAGTCTCTGACACAGGTGATGTGGAATGTCAGTGTATTTGTGTATTTTTTTTCTTTTCTCATATATTATATACTGACTGCAGTTTCCCCTTCCTCCACTTCTAGTCCCTTCATCCTGCCTCCATTCTCTCTCAGCTCTACTTCTCCTCCACTTACCTACAGATAAGACTAAGTGTCCCAGGGATATCATTGGAACATGGCATTAAAAGATGCAATAAGACTAGGGTCATGCCCTCATGTAGAGGCTGGATGAAGCAACCCAGAAGGAGGAAACAAGTACCAAAAGCAGGCAAAAGGGTTAAAGACAACCCCCATTCCACAGTAAAGTCTCACAAGAACACCAAGCTGCATAGTCATAGCATATATGTAGAGGACCTAACTCAGACCCATGCAGGCTCCATGGTTGCTGCTTCTATCTCTGTGAGCTCCTATGAGCCCTGTTTCATTTAATTCTGTGGGCTGTTGTTTTCCAGGATCCCTGTGGCTCCGGCTCCTACAAATCTTTTATCTCTGCTTTTGTGGGGTTCCCTAGGCTCAGCCCAATGTTTGGCTGTGGGTTTGCATTTCTCAGATAACTAAAAATGTTGAACATTTTTTTCATTTTGTCCATTTTCACTTCACTTTTTGAGGACTGTCTGTTTTTATCTTATGGATGTTTTAGGATCTAGTTTATCCAGACCCTATTCATTTATGAATGGTTTATACAGAACCATAGCATCTACTAATTGGTATAATATTTTGTCTCCTGTTTATATCATTTTTCAGTTTTTCTCTTTTCTTATTGCTTTAGACTTAACTTCAAAAACTGGATTGAATAAATGTGGAAAGAATAGTCTCATTCCTGATTTCATACAGGGGAATTCACTGAGCTTTTCCTCAGTTATTCCAACGATGACAGTAAGCTCATCACATGTGACTTTTATTACATTGAGACGTATTCCATTTATTCTAAATTCTTTCAGGAAACTGATTTCAAATTATTCAGAAACACTGAACATATATTTACTACTATTGCTCTTAAAGTGTTAGTATACTCAGCTTTTTCTTGGTAATTTCTATTGTCATATATATTATATATATTATATATGTTATATATATATTAATCTTTCTATTTTCATTTGCATACATTGTAGCTGGGAGGAATCAGTTCTACTTCCTTGCTGGAAAACATAAAATCAAAATGCACAATTTAAATACTTGAAATATTTGGACTCTCAAAGATTTTTTTATCTACTTGATTTACTGCAGAGACATTTACACACTCAATAAATACATAAGCTCTTTACTTAATAAGGTAAACCATGTAAAACTATTCCTTTAAACACTATGATATGTTTATATTCAGTTTAAACTGAACATTTCATCCACTAAGACACAGCTCTAAGGACTTTAAAACATTCAGTCACATTTCAACAGAAGTATTCGCAGCAGATACAAAATGCTGTATATAAATTGGCATGTTGAAATCTTTAGAACAACACAAAGAAAAAAAGAGGAAAATTTACTCTGTGAAGATTATATTGAAACTGTATAAAAACTATAAAATATAACAAAGGAGGATTTGATAAAGTTTAATGTAGCAAAATGTAAACTATTAGGTAGAAAATGCATCTTTCCAAGTGACAAGGGTTTGAGTGGATAGTACATATGTCTATTTTAAATCAGCTATGAGATATTTTTTTCTCTCATTTGAAGTAATACAGTTACCTTTGGACAGTGATCATCTGAAAATCAACTACTGAACATTTCCTTTAAATGCATAATCACACCCAATATACACTTTGCTAGGTGCAGTCTTATGACATTCACAGCTCACAGAAAAGAAACAAGGTGAAAGGCTCCAAATTTACATGTTTAAGCTATGTATATAGACACAGATATGTATATATAAACGTGTGTGTGTGTGTGTGTGTGTGTGTGTGTGTGTGTGTGTGTGTCCCACAAGCACATTGAACCGACTCCAATGTAATTTTCAGCTGTGAGAGAAGATAATTGGAAACACTATCCTGAAGAACAATCTTACCTGTATATAGTGCTAATTTTATAAAGAGAATACACACACATATATTAACATGGTAATCATAGAACAATTAGAAAATCAATATTTAAGACATCTAAGTTGTATTCGAAGTAAAGTGAGTAAACACCCATATTGGTCATTAAGTCAACAATCCTAGAACTTACTTTCCTTTAATATTAGCAATTGGATAAGATGAGACAGTTCATCCAAAACAACTTTTGATTATTTCCAATTATTAAAGAATTCATAGTTCACTGATGTATTTCAAAATAATTAGCTGTCAGGAAGTCATAAAGCTTATATCATTTTATGAAAGGATAAGAGTTCTTACTTTGATTATGTTGACTCAGTATGCAGCAGCCAGCTGCATGCAACCAAGAATTTATGTATCTTATTCCAATCAAGATGACAGGTTCTGTGTTAAGCTAAATTTATATTCCATTGAGGTTAGATACCTTAAAATAAGTCTAGCATGTTAGAATCATTCAGCAATTAAGGAAAGTATCATTAACTTAAAAATGACTAAAAATGTACTGAATAAAAGGGCAAAAAAATGTTAAATTAGTATTGCTTCTTCTTTCATGACTCGCGTCAAGGTCAACTTGTCATCTATTCACTGTCTTACTAATGCAACAATGTAAGCATGAACAGAACACACCAAATGAAATCAAACAAACAAACAAACAAATGAAATCAAACAAACAAATGAAATCAAGCAGAAAATTAAAAAAGAAGAATTACCTTGGAAATATCATGAGTCAAATGAACAAATGAGAATCAACTAGGCTATTATACTTTCTCCCAAAATGCATTGTTCTTTATGAGATGACAGTACATTCTTGTTTCGATAACTATGCATTGCAGCTACTGCTAGCTAAAAGCATATGTCATTTGTAACACACTGAATACATTATATATGCTATTTTCATGATGCTTGTACCTTTGGGGGTTATAAAAAAATAATACCCTCATTATCAGAGTGATGAGTATTTGAATGCTGTGCCAACAGTTAACTCATGTCTACTAATCGAAAAGGGAAAATGTTCTTTATTGACTGGAGAAAGGATCTTGTTTGAAGATAATTGACTCTGTGTCTTTCATTGATATAATACTGCCTCCGGAAGGAACATATGCTCAACTTAGAAAACAAAGACTATGTGTAATGGGCTGATCACTTTCTCCTCACTCAAGCACAGATTCTATTGACCTGAGTGAAAATTCTGACTGTCTGTGATTCAAAGGATTATAGATCATCTAGTCCATTTAAGAAGCTGAAAAATCTCTTCAAATAAGAGGTTTATGCAGAAGCAGGGCACAAGAAATACAAAGATCCAGAAATTTCACATTAAAAGATTAAATCAGAACAGAAAGAAATAAAAAAATAAGACATTTCAGACAATGTTTCATGCATACTGTATGCAGGTTAGTTTTCTAGAATAATCAAAGTTCTAGGTCCTTTGAAACATTAACATATTCCGGCTTGCACATGGTAAGTTGTAATTCTAATAGGACATTCAAATAAAAATGTCAGTTGATTGGCTTGATCTGTTTGGGAGGCATCCAGGCAGTGGGACCGGGTCCTGTGCTCAGTGCATGAGTTGGTTGTTTGAAACCTGGGGCCTGTGCAGGGTCACTTGGCTCGGCCTGAGAGGAGGGGACTGGACCTGCCTGGACTGAGTCTACCAGGTTGATCTCAGTCCGCGGGGAAGGCTTTGCCCTGGAGGAGGTGGGAAGAGGGGGTGGGCTGGGAGGGGTGAGGGGGGCGGGAGGGGGGGGAACAAGGGAATCCGTGGCTGATATGTAGAACTGAATTGTATTGCAAAATAAAAAAAGTGTCAGTTGGCAGTTAATTATACTCAGAGGACAGTGTCAAATATGTATGTACATATACATCATAGATACACGCCTGTATGTGTACATACATAAAAGGCTAGAGAAGATGTCCTATGATGGAGTTCGAAGGCATTGCAACAGTGAACACTGGAGATACACGAGATAATATATAGTGAGATATATAATGAATGAAAATGGGAAATCCACATAAACTGAGTCAATACCAAAAAGTAGTAAGAACAAATGTTCTAATTAAGAAAAATCTTCAGCTTCAAATGTTGCTGGAAATCAAATAATGAGAACTAGCAATGGTCTTTGCGCTTTCGCACCATGACACTAATAAAAAAGCTAATTCAGAGGGGAACGTCTGACTTTTCTATGGTTCAAAGGGAAGCAGTATAAGAACAATTCCTGGTTTTAGATGTAGCAAATGATTTTAAGGTGTTTTACTATGAAATGGACCAAGCTGCATAGGTAGGGCAAAAGGGAAGTAGCTTCATAAGAGAGATTTTATTCTAATAATAGTGATCCTATCATATTAGCAGACAGGTGAATCTTTTGAAACCGGAGAAAGAAGGATGAAAAATACAGAGTATACTAGAATAAATGAGATATGAATTAAATTCGTCATGGAGATTATGACCTCCCTTAGGCAAAAATCATAGTAATGAGGTAATGAAGACATTTATTGGGTATTTCCTGAAATATAGAAGACAGAAAGCATATGGAATAGACACAAAGGAATATCTAGTGAGATTATTAGTAAGTACAACAGGTAATTATTATAAAGTTCCTGACCAGAAGTAAGTTTTAATAGCTACTAAATATCATGCACTTTTTACTTTTGTGTTTTTTCCCTTTTCCTGTGTTTTGTCCATCACCTCCAAGCTGTGATTCTTAAATCCAAACACTGTACATCCCAGAACTGGATTGCAAGCCATCTGTTCTGAACCATTCAAGCACTCATAGAGAATCCCAACCTCTCAGAAACAAATGAGATCCCCATTCCCCTATGAAGAGGCTTTCCATTTCAATTGCAGATACAGCAAACAGCACACACAATAATAATATGTTCCGTTGGAAAATAGATGATAAAAATATCATGGTGCTCTCTAAAATGAAGTCCCTCCATTTGTTTTGTAGTCTCTCTGTGGCTCATATGGCAAATGGATGGGGATACACCTAAAATAACTACTTTGCTCACAAGTACACAGGACACATGCTTTTATTTTGCCTGCAAAAGGTGTCACTTGCTTTAAAGTCACCACTATATCCCACATGTCCACTGATTCTAGAAACCATACCTTCATCATCAGCTCTGGCCAGATGAACATTTGGGTGAATTTAGAACATGTGCACTCTGCCCTCTTCTGGCTTACTGATTATCCTCATGTGACTCTTAAGTTTGTGTTACCTTGTAGATTGTGAATGAGAATATCATTAGGATAAATCACCCATGAACTGTAAGTAGCAGGATGTATATAATGAAGAATGGGTACATTCAATAAATCCAAGGGTAATGGAAGAAAACCATCTGTTTTCTAAGCAAAAAGTAACTACATATAACACTGTGTTTGAATATCATCTGCACTGGGTGTTCTCCTGTGCCTGGTCCTTGGCCATCTACACTTAAAATATGTAATTCCAGTTTTGTGATTATGAGCCAATGATTGAAAATAAATATGTATTTTTCTCTTTATTTGTATTATTGGCTATCTGTCTCTAATGCACAATGCCTGACATTTCATTCAAGAAGTTCCAGAGCCTTCTGTAGATTTATCCAAGCATGGCACCGAAGAGAAAGGCCTGGAGTAATAACCAAAGGGCAGCACAAAGATACTGCCCTAGTCCTCTGAACACAGAGCTGAAGGATACCGTGATAACTGAGTCCCTTATCCTTGAGGCCCCTACCCATCAAAGGCTAGGTAATCCCATGACTTAGGATGGTGTTGTGTCAAGAATGAAGCACTGACCCAGGGCCTGCCTGGATCTATAGTTCACTTACAGTGGGCACTGATATTAGGTCATGGCAAAGCATTGTCACTCTAGTAGGAAGGTCTGAATAGGAGAAAAGAAGGGTTGTCACTCCAAAATCACAAAGGGCTAGTGGCTGGGGATGTGCTTTACATATTCAATTACACAAAGGTGGCCTGCCTTGAGAAAGAGTTTGCTAAAAGCACATTTTGCTTGAAAATGTCATAAACATACATAATACCTCTGTGCTCATTTTAAAAATAAACAAAATAAAGTAGTATTCATATATAAATAAATATAGTATGACTCAATGTGTACCTTGGTATATTATCTGTCTTGTCCAAGAAACAATGTTTGAGGTGTCTGCACATTTACTTGCACCAAAATTAGCTTTGCCAGGTTAACTGGCCCTAGTGCTGCAGCAGACTGTCCAAACTGACAGCATGACTTCTCCATGGTATGGCTGAGGGGAAGGTTTTATTGTAGACATGAGCGAGATAGGACCAAAGGCATCTGGGAGAGTCGAGAGAAGAAAGAGAATATAGTAGATGAACATGGGCAGAAGGTTAGACCTGGCCATGAGAAATACAGGAACAGAGCATGGCAGAGGGTGAGGTGGGACAAAGAGAGGACAGCATGGGGGAGCAGGGAGGAGGGAGAGAGAGAGGGAGAGAGAGAGAGAGAGAGAGAGAGAGAGAGAGAGAGAGAGAGAGAGAGAGAGAGAGAGAGAGAGAGAGAGAGAGAGAGAGGAGAGAGTCCTTTAGGACATTGGGTATACTGCTATTTGGAATTTGAGGAAAAGGAGTTTCCTTTGGCCATGACCCAAGTTATACTGTAAAACAAGTGGTCTCTACCTATACCACCAACATGTTCTTGTCTGAAATAACAGCTGTGGTCATGAATTAGTCTGCTTTGACATTATCTGATTAAGCCTTCTCACCTCTCATACCAGCTGAACACATTCCCTCATGATTGCCCAAATACTGAAAGAAAGGCTTCCTGGTAGCTAGTCCCAAATCTCTGGCGTTCCTTATAAACTATCAGCAGCCACACAAACAGTGTGCTGTACGCTCCCTTGACATGTCTAGTGGAGCTTTTATATGGTTCTTCTAGGAGAAGCTGTTCTTAGAAATTTAGTGAGCATGACTGGCCCTCTTCAACAGTGTTCGCTGTTCCCGTGAATGTGAAACATAATGAAATTGCCAGGAGGTCAGTGTGTGTGTGTGTGTCACACCTATTTTACCACACAGCTGGGGTAAGCATCAGTGGTGTTCCTGTAACCAGTGGTCACCTCTGTGACAAGGCAGAACAAGACTGGAGCCTGGAAAGGCAGCACCACATGACCGGAATAAATGACTCAGTTTTTCAAAATGTAGAAAGAATAAAATTGGGATACAAAGAATAGAGGATAAAATGTAGGACCCATGAGTCCTTCTGAAGATTTATCTATCTGCCTATTCTTTCTCTGATGTATCAGCAGAAGTTTTCATTTTTCAGAGTTTTAATTAAGCCAAGCAACTCAATGAAATTCATGCTCCTTCAAAACTATTTCTCATAGGCATGTACATAACATATTTTAACATTTGACCACTGTCACTCCAAAACACAAAAACATTTTCCCTTGACAACCCAGAGAATGTTTAGCAATATATAAGGTCCCTCCTTATGTCTTAGAGTACTCAAAAGATACTGATGCTGTAGCACTCATACTATAAACTGAAGTTTCTGACCTAAGTGTTTTATTTCCCTTGTAAACTTTAAGAATCAATATTATATCTTATTTATGTCTCTATCTGAATTCTTAGCTCAGTGTTCAAAATATAAGTGTTCAAAGTGCCTATAAAGTAGCACATGTGATTTGCTTCCCAGCATACTGTAGAGGAGAACTCTAAATTCTACACAATGGAACTGAGAGAACTTTCTCAAGAACAGATCTGAGTTGCTTATTACAATGACTGCATATATTTTGTTGCTTTGTTTGGATGTGAGGTGTATTTCTGAGTATAAGACTAAAAGTAAAAACAATTTAAAAAAGCTAAATTTTTCTAATTTTAAAATATACAGGTCTTTACAAGTTCCACTACAGGACACCATCTACTTGACACTTGGCTGATGTCGCCTTGGTTTTGGTGTTGTTGAATCTAATCTGATTTTGCGGAAGTAAAAGAAAAAGTAGCGAAATTGTGTGTGTGGTGAAAAGATGAAGGGGGAATGCTAAACTCTATGCTGACTTGATACTGCACCTAGAAAACTACCACAGAAACCAGCTAGTTACTCGACCTCTAAGGACCCTGACACATTGTCCACCTTATTCACTGATTGCTTCCTTTGCTAAATTACTAAACTACCTCTTTAAACACAAAGCAAATGCTGGGTTGTGTGATTAAAGTCTATCCAAGCTGCAGCATTCCCTTTCATTCCTGACGTGGTCACATTAACCCTCATACAGTCACTATATTCGCTTCTTATTTTTGATGCTAGATGCAGAGAGGCACTGAAAACTAGGTACCTGTGGTGTGAAGGCCTGATACAAGTGAGTGGAAGGGCACCCAAGGGTTAGTGCCATATCTTAGCAAACGGTCTCACAGTGAATGAACATCCATTTAACACGTTGAATGAGTCAGAAATAATTTTTATCACCGAGTCATGGTTTCTTTGTAATAGGCAATTTAATGAGCTTCTTGATTCCAGTTTAATTCTAGTCACAAAAGATATGAAACCAATCTGTTAAGAATAACCAACCACATGCTATAGTTTTGAGAGAATTTGGGATTTTTAGAACTATATACGTTAAGATATATATGTGTATGTGTATATATATATATATATATATATATCAATATATGTGTCAATTATGTTAAAAATTTTCAAGTTATCTATACTTTGTAGAATTGTTAAAATCTGATATATGTTCACTTAGTGGAAGTGTTTCTCTTCTTTTCTCTTCTTAACTAGGAAATGAAAGATTTTCTCCTTAGTATTGCAATCCTCTCAAATACAAAATCTTACAATTTTAATAGTCATCCTTATTGCCTTATTTTAGTTTTAATTTTATTGTCTACACATGTTTTTTAGGTATAATAGGTATTATACTATGACCTAAATATATTTTTGAAAAAATGACATTCAATCATTTCTCAATATGAAAAGAAGAAAACATGTATTTGACCATTTTAATACATTTTATGCATTATGGTAAATAATTCCATGCAAGTGACCTTACAATTTTCATTAAAATACTCACTGGCAAGCCATTAGTGACATGAGGGTGTATGTATAGAGAGACTAATCTACCTAACTTGGCCATGAATTCAAACTTAACTCTGGCCTCTGACATGTCTTTATGTAGAATTTGTCAGTGACTATAGTGCATATACTGTCAATTTTTTATTCATTGCTAACTTGCATACTAAAACTCAGTATATTTGAAACCCCATATTTTTATCTTTGACATTTTCTTTACTTTTGTATTCATGTTCTGTCTTCCAGATATTGGCATAGAGACTATCATGGCATCTCAGATTTGCTCCAGATCTGACATATACACTTGAGGGTTTGAATTATTCTACAGTTAACTTTCAGTAAATTGCAAAATCATTCATTTCATCAATTCAGTCAAACCTGATAATCACACTGGACTAATCAAATGGTTTTACCATGCATTCAATAAGTAAGTAAATTTGATCAATTTTGGTTCTTAGATTATTTTTTTAATATTATTCTATCATCTTGGCTTTCGTATAAATTAAGGTTTCCAAAGGATAGAACCAATTCATTTAATTCTTAAATTTGAGCAAAATTTTCTAACATAATTTTTATTGATACTTTGAGAATTTCATATCATGCACCCCAATTCCACTCATTTCCTAGTCCATCTGTATCTATCCTCCACCCTTGTAGTGTCCTCCTCCAAAAGAAAACTAAAAAGGAAATAATAAATATGAGATAAAAATTAAAAAAAAATAAATCTAGGAGGGCAGAATTTAAGGAAATTAGCCAAGACAAATGAGTGTGTGTGGACTATAGATACTGAATACAATTTTTTAATTGTCATGCATCAGCATGAAAGAAAAGAGCAATAAAGATAGAGATTATTTTCACTGGAAGATATTTAAAATGAGTTGCATCATTTATCAAAAAAAAGTCACATGAGGAATACAATCAAATACATAAATATGCTCAGCCAACGTGATGGTTATTATGCAACCCTATTGAAGAAATCCAGAATATAATTGGAAGAAGGAAGACAGCAGAGTATAATACATCCTATCTGTTAACCGTTCCATCCAAGGTTAACAGATAAAAGATAAGGGCATAGAAAGGCAAGCAGGAGATATGGAGAGACACATAGAAGATGGGTTTCTTTTGAATTTTGATTTTTATTACTATCTTTGTTTCTAGTTCCCATATGTACACTTGCATAATGACAACTTCCACTTGTCACTTTAATTCCACTCCTGTCTACCCGCATACCTCACCAGAATAATTTCTCCCTGCCATGCCTACTCACTTTGGTCTCTTACCTATCAAGATTAGCCACAGACTTTGGATTTAGAGCTACCCAGTGAAGCATGGTGGACTCATGAAAGTGTATCCAACTAAAGACTAATTACCACACTTAGTGGAAACATTTTTTTTTAAATATTTTCTTAATAATGATCCCAGTTAATCAGTTCACATCACCATACCCCTAATTACCCACCTAACCTAACCACTGTGGTTTCCACTATATTTTGCTATGTGATGCTATTTCACTACTCTTTATTTTATTTCTCATCTATTCTTTTTTATTAATATCTTAGTCTCTACTTTGGTAATCTGATATGTTTTAATTCCTTAAAGCTGGAACATCCTGTCTTTTTTGTCCATAGTTTTAGACTCTGAGTTGAATTTAAATAGTTTCAGAGATAACTGCAGGTGATGGACATCTCTTTGGTCTAATTATATGCATGCCTAGGACTAATTTTCCATCTGGATTATGAGCTTCTACAAATAGGAGACAGAAATGGAAAGACTGAAATATTTGCTGCTCTTGATTCTGAGAGACTGAATGTGACAGTCTCATAGTAAGTATGTTTGGTTACGTCCCAAATGTCACCATCAGAAGAAAAACAATTTCAATAACAATTTTAAGTGTGTTACATGAAAATATTGATATTGACTGCTCTTTGTCAAATATAACAATCATGAATGTATGTAAGCTTTATTTTAGTATTGTTCTCACTCCATGCAACCAAAGGGTCAAGGTAAAGCTCAGTTGCCCTGACAATGTATTATTTACAAGATACCATTTATCAAGCATACAGTAAATTAATTGTGCTTTAACTTATATATTTGAACATATTAGTCTAAATTTGCAATTTCCAAAACATCATTATATTTTGCTTCCAAAGCGTTCTCTATGTATTTATGCATATCTTGACTTGTTCCAGGAGGGATTAAAGATGACCAAAATACATGCACGGCAAAATAAAATAAGTTGGCAAGGAGGAGTAAGAAAGCAGTGCTGAATGATAGGGAGAGAAGATGTAGGGAATATTTTTGAGAGAAGTCATCTCTTTGATACTGGGTGTCATACATGTATAGAAGTGTTATCATAAAAGGGTAGGGGATAGCTAAGAAACTCTGATTTGACATCTTTGTCAGGATTATTATACATCTTAATTACAAAACAAATACATTTGTGTATAGAAAACAATATGACTGTAGAAGACATGTAAGACAGTGTGGCTTCAGTCTTGTCTTGTTGCTACATATTTTGCTGCATAGAAAGATCTCATTTTCAAAAGAATAAAATGTACTTGTCTATGTACTCCTTTCCATTTTATAAAGCATGAAATATATGGCAACGTAAGTGTAGAGGCTTCCACTAGAGATGGAAATTCATGTTTGATAATGAAATAAGACATATTTGTTAAATGCCCATAATACACCAGGTTCTATTTTGAACTTGTTATAAAGCAATGATATAGAGAGATGAACACATTCTGCCTTTCAGAGCAGATCCCTTAGCAGGAAAGGCAGGGACACATGATTAAAATGCTGAAACAGGTATGAAATTTCACCTCTGGGCAAAGGTCATTCAGGAAAACTGTACGCTATTAAAAAAGTTGAGGAGACTGAACTACATCAGGATCAGACAGGTGCTCACTAAGTAGGACTAATTTAGTTCTCATGGTGAACAGAATTACTATGTAGAGAAAACAGCTAGAAATACATTGTTTTCTATTCTGACAGATGGGAGATAGGGTCTCAAAGGCATTCAGTTTTAAAAGCAATAAGTTAATTTGTGGTCATTAACTGAGATGACATTAATTTAAAGAAATCTAAAACATACCATTATGTTTAAATTATGGAGGAGTGTGTTGTAAATGAAGTTGACAGGTTTTGAGGAAGATTAGATCATGTACACAAGCCAAGAGTGTGTGTGAGTCTAGTGTCTATATCTGCTCCCCTGAATAATCCATTACAAGGTGTCATTAAAAAAACAAGAAACCAAGACTCTAATCAAATGCAGTGGCAAAGTTCCCAGTACTTCTTTGTCTTTTGTCTTACTATATCCTTATGTTAAAATCATGGCTGCAGGCATATCTTTGTGGATTTCTGTGGGCCTCTCTAGCACTTTGCTTCTTCCTATTCTCATGTGGTCTTCATTTACCATGGTCTCCTATTCCTTGTTCTCCCTCTCTGTTGTTGATCCAGCTGGGATCTCCTGCTCCCCCAAGCTCTCTTTCCCTCGACCTTAGCCCTTCATTTCCCCCACTCATGTCCAGGATGTTCATGAAGATCTCATCCATTTCTCCGTCATTGGGCGATCCCCGTGTCTTTCTTGGGGTCCTGTTTTACAGGTAGCCTCCCTGGTGATGTGAGTAGCAGTCCAGTCATCCTTGTTCCACATCTAGTATCCTCCTATGAGTGAGTACATGCCATGTTTGTCATTCTGAGTCTGGGTTACCTCACTCAGGATGATTTTTTCTAGATCCATCCATTTGCCTGCAAACCTCATGATGTCATTGTTTTTCTCTGCTGAGTAGTATTCAATTGTGTATATGTACCACATTTTGTTTATCCATTCTTCAGTTGAAGGGCATCTAGGTTGTTTCCAGGTTCTGGCTATTAAAAACAATGCTGATATGAATGTAGCTGAGCAAGTGCTCTTGTGGTATGATTGAGCATTCCTTGGGTATATGCCCAAGAGTGGTATAGCTAGATCTTGGGGGAGATGGATTCCCAATTTTCTAAGAAAGCACCATATTGATTTCCAAAGATACCCCCACAATAGACTGCTGGCAATGGTCGAGAGACAGCCCGAAATGACCTACTCTGGTGATGGGATGGCCAAACACCTTAATTGTCATGCTAGAAACCCCATCTAATGACTGAGTGATCTGGATGCAGAGATCCATGGCTAGGCCCCGGGTGGAGCTCCGGGAGTCCAATTAGCAAGAAAGAGGAGGGCTTATATGAGCGATTATTGAGGAGACCAAGGTTGGAAAAAGCACAGGGACAAATAGCCAAACGAATGGAAACACATGAACTATGAACCAATGGCTGAGGGGTCACCAACTGAATCAGGCCCTTAAATGGGTGAGACAGTTGATTGGCTTGATTTGTTTGGGAGGCATCCAGGCAGTGGGACCGGGTCCTGTGCTCATTTCATGAGTTGTCGGTTTGAAACCTGGGGCCTATGCAGGGTCGCTTGGCTCGGCCTGGGAGGAGGTGACTGGACCTGCCTGGACTGAGTCTACCAGGTTGATCTCAGTCCTCAGGGGAGGCTTTGCCCTGGAGGAGGTGGGAATGGGGAGTGGTCTGGGGGGAAAGGTGAGGGGAGCGGGATGGGGGAGAACAAGGAAATCCATGGCTGATATGTAGAACTGAATTGTATTGTAAAATAAAATAAAATAAAAATTAGAAAAAAATCATGCTGCCTCTCTGCAAGTTTATCGCCCATATTATTGTTGATTCAAATCATAGTTTCTCACTGAAACCATTGTAACTTCTCCCTGTCTGCCTGTACTGGATCATATCAGGGGCTGCAGTATTGAGAGATGCTGAGTAGTTTCTGTATCTACATTTGAGAGATAATTACATGGATATAAAACTGCAGAACATTTATGTCACTTTTAAATTTAGGAATATCAATTAGGACAGTAACATTTTTTTACATTTTTGAAGTTTTATATACTAATGTAGGGTTTACTAAAAAATAGATGTTGATGTCAGACTTTGAGAGGTCTGTCAAACTTTAATGTTTGTCCCTCTAATAATTATAGGTAAAGACATAACTAATAAAACAAATAAGGGCATATATGGTACCCTGAAATGACATAAGAGACAAAGGAAATTATAGCAATTACAATAAATTACTTTAGTTATATGCTTATTCTATAAATTGAGAATAATTAGAAGTTCTTAAACATTTACTTTAAAATTCTGTACTTCCAGTTAATCACATTGCTTCACAAGGAAAAAAGTCCCCAGAAGGTTATCTATTAATAAATGTATGGGAGTGCTATATATAGAAATAAATTCTATTGTTTTGCAGATTGGGATTTGCCAGGGCACCAAATCTTTTAATAAAATCTTATTCTCAATCAGCAAATTCCAAGGATAGCTGTGCATGGCTACTTATTGCTGAACTTGTCATAATGCCAAGCTACGGAAGGATTCTAGAACTTCATAATCAGATGAGAGGATGAAGAAAATGTGATGCACATACACTGAAATTGTATTCAGCCATAAAGAGTGACATGATGTCAATTGCAGGAGAATGGATGTATCTGGAATGTATCGTGAAAAATTACATAGTATCACATGCTTTGTCTCCTATATGCAATCTCTAAAATATAAAAACATATGAACATAGAAACTAATGGGAAAGTGAAAGAACACTAAAAAGAGAAGGAAAACGTGTGTGTGTGTGTGTGTGTGTGTGTGTGTGTGTGTGTGTGTGTGTATGGGTGTGTATGCCTGCGTTGGTAGATGATAGGTACACATACACACCTATGTGGCATAAAAAGGGAAGGGGAACTCCAGGCAAAGAAAGCAGAACAGAAAAAAGGAGAGGGCAGTGAAGAAAGAAGATATCATATGGTACAAGACAACATATAAAAATGTCATAAAACCACATATTAATTAATATATTATAATTATATTATATATTATCCACAATAATTAATAAAAATCTAAATATATTCATAATTAATATCAATTAATTAAATTAAACATAATTTAAATACAAACATATACCATTTATTCAAAAAATTATGAGGACTAAATGAATATGTTATATGAGTTAATGCTCTATCAGTTACTTTTGAGAGGGGTAGGACTTTAACTGGATGGATCTGACTGACACTAGTTTGAACTTAATTTTGGCAACATATTTGGGAAAAAGGAGGTAGGTTGGGTAGCTAGAAGACTGACTGAAGGGAACCTGTGGTTGGGAGGTAGCCTATCTCAATTTTTATTTGTAGCCACTCTTGAACTGTCAGTTCAGGACAACTTTTTGTTTTGGGGAGAGGTCATCACATCTTTCAAGACTATGTTGTTTTTTAGGTGAAGAATGACCACATCACATATTACATATTGAGAAAAGCAAAGCATTAGCATTTCAGTGCAAGCATAGCTCTGTGGGAACTTATCTGACCAAATTGAAAATTCCACACAAGAAGATGTGATTTTTTTGTTCCAAACAGTTTTAGGCTCCTGCTGTTTTATATTAAACAGTGCTGCAGATTTCATGGTAAACTGTAGTGCAGCCTTCATGGGTACCTGGCTTTTCATGTAAATTTCTGTGATTTTGCCTCTGAATCCTAACTGCAGACTTCTGATTAACAGTTTTGGAAGTTGTATTAACAGAGACCTTTGGAATTTCAGTATTGTATAATTTGAATCTTTTTGATCTTTCATTTAATGAAGACAAGATACATATATTTCTGTCCATTTGGTTTGCCTAACAATAAAAATAAATCCTCCATCTTTCTTGTATAAAGCTCAGGGGTACAGAGGCTTCAAATTTACCAATCATAACGTTTTCCTTGATACACTGACTGCATTCCAGGTTAGTTGCATCTTTTTTTAGACTAGGTTTTCTATAGAGCTTTTTGCCTCTTTGTTTATCCCGAACTGAATACAAGATCACCTTATCAACATGTTCCAAGAAGAACAAAGTACATTTTTACTTCCTGGCAAAGCTATAAAATTCTAAGCTATTTTTGTTTAATTTATTTTATACATATAAAAAATATATGGAACTTCATCTACATACTCATTTCTGAACCGTCATGTTGTCTTTAGAGAAAATATATAAAATAATCATTTACCGAGGTAGAGATTATCTAATTTTTACATTTAATGAGCTAATAAAAGGTTTTCAAAACGTTTGTTCTGATTTTGAGTTCATTTATAGCTAAGGATAGATAAACAAATTTAGATTAATTAGAAAGTGAGATTTATTATTTCTTCTGTTTTGAAAACTGGAGTCTTTAAATGGTCATTTAAATTAAATTTAAAAATTGATACTGAAAAACAATGAATAAATTTTAGTTTGTATTATTGAAGTTAGAAAAGATAGACAATTATATTAAAGAGGTACATTGAAGAAAAACAGTACTAGAAAGTAAAGAGAGTTGCTATATAATGATTACAATTCTAGCTCATTAAGTCACAATTTTCATTATGTGCATGCTGGATAATGTAGTCTAAAAGTCAAAGAGAAACAGGCTTATCGAAAAGCAGCATAATCAGTGAAAAGGGATTTCTATTTCCTCAATAATCTCCCTTCAAAAAATATTTGCTGATATAGTAGGCACACTATAACTTTATTGTTTTATTACCCTATCTTTGATTTTCATGAGACTGGGCAGTTTTAATATTTCCTGGTTTTAATTTGATTACATTTTATTGGATTTTGCATATGGAAGCACTTGTTCTTTGGCGAGCATATGTTGTCAGAGAATAATTTAGAGGCGCTGGTTCTTTCTATCATGGTATGAGAAGCAAGGAGTCAGAAGTGTGAGGCAGTGGGTCACATTGCATTCA
Organism: Peromyscus californicus insignis; assembly: GCF_007827085.1. NCBI lineage: Eukaryota > Metazoa > Chordata > Mammalia > Rodentia > Cricetidae > Peromyscus > Peromyscus californicus. Next base: position 18,445,540 of record NW_026294480.1, read on the forward strand.
CAGTCAGGAAGCAGATACAGATAAATACCAGTGCTCAGCTGGCATTTTCTTTTTTATTCAGTCTGGGACTTTAGCCTAATGGATGATGTCCTAAGATTTCAGCCAAAAATTTCCAAAAAACACCTCATAAACAAAATAAGGTGTTTCTCTATTGTGATTTTAAATTCAGGCAAAATGACAATGAGGATTAACCATTTGAAAAAGTTTGTTGTATGGAAACAAACTTGTTTTTCATTTCATGGGGACAGAGAGATACCAGCAGACAGATATATGAAGCCTGAGTAAACTGTTCACTTATAGGTAGACAAAAATTGGTGATAGTTGGGCCAGTGAAATGTCTTAGTATGTAAAGATGTCTTAGATGTAATTCTTAAGATGACAGAGTTGTAGTCCAAACTCAATCAATTGTATACTTAAACTGAAGTTTTCATATCTATTTTCAGGTCCAAGTAAACAAAGATATTTGGAAAAATATCAATGAAATATTTAGTTTGCAAAGAGTATAAAGTGAGATGATGTCCCTAGGCAAGAAATGAAGTTAGATATAAATATGTTCATGGAACTACAGCGAAATTGTTTACAATTTTAATTCAAAATTATATTTCATAAATGTTGCAGCTTAATAAGGTTTTATAATCAATTAATAAAACAAAAGACAATAATTGTTCACCCAAAGTCACCTTAACAAGTAAATACAAGTATCAGCATAAGGTATTGTCATTCATAAATCTTTTCTTGATATAGTATTTGAACAATATGGTGTAATGCAATACTATAAACTCCTCTAAATAATGACATGACTAATTTTATGTGTTTGTCTGTAGAATCCTCAGATAGCTTGATAAGAATTGCTAGAGTACAGCTAGAAGAGACTATCTCTATCTATCTATTTATATATCTACCTACCAACCTACCTACCTAACTACCTATCTAGTATCTATATCTCATCCAGCTCTCTATGAAAGGAAAACAATGGAGTCATGGTATAGAATAATTTTTGTTTGTGTGTGAATTGTGGACATTATTCTTAAGCACTTGAACCAACTTGTTTTAAGTTAAAAATATAAATTTCATTTCAAAAAACAAACACAAAAACTTACTTTTAAAAAATAGTGAAATTGATCAAAATATTATATAAAAATAATATACTTAGGAAAATAATTAGAAATAAGAAATAAAAAATACAAAAAAAATCCAAAAGAATATCCTACATGATTAAGAATTATATTATAATTTATCTTATTATCAATCAAAAACGGAGAGGTAGAGACTAATATAAATTTAAAAAGCTATACTTTGACTTGTATATCTCTACACAATATATAAACTTGATTTAAATGCATTTTCCTTTGGAACAATTTAAATACTAACATGAATGTAATAGAAATGAGTACATATGTGAATTAACAGAAAACTGAAGCACAAAGTCGTTATTCTAATAAAGAAATGGCTATACTGATAAAGAAGGCAGTTTTTGACAGTATAACTGCTAAAGATACAGAATGGATATAGTTTAATAGTGGCAACATCAATGTTAGGGAAACAAAACCTTTAGGAACATATCTGGAAGAAGCACAGAGCCTAAAATTAAATAAGGAAAACATGGAAAGAAATAAAAACATAAACATTTGAAAAATAACAGCTGGAAGCTTCAAGACTCTACTTGAAGTAATGGACAGATAAATGTATAAAAATCGATTAATCTTTCACACAATAGAAATAAACATCCTAAGAATATAATTGAAAAATCCTATTCACAAGAAAAATAGAGTGAAGAAATTTATTAGGAATTATTATGTCAAAAACAATAGAATAATTAGTATTAAATATTTTTTCCTGGACTTTAGAGAATAATTAAGTAAGTAAAATTAAAGTCAGCTTTGATCCTTAACTGGATAGTTTAATGTTAATACAATGATGACAGCAATATCCTGCATATTGAATCAAATAATTAGCATAATTCAAAAAAACCTAGGATTCCTTTATACCCCATAAATTCACTAAACTATCAAATTACAAAATACACACGGTAGTGAGCAAACAGTGTGGGCAAAGGGACACAGTGATAAAAGACTAACACTTTTCACTTTCAAATTTACAACTTATTAAAATAAGTAAAGCAATATGACACAGACATAACCATAGATATATTGGACAAAGGAGAATACATATTGATAAAAATGAGGAGAGACTTTACTGATGATTAACTGACCTCCTCAAGATGAATTATTGTGTGTGTATGTATGGTGTACGTATGTGGAGCTCAGAGGACAATGGTGTGGAGTTTCTTCTTCACCTCCACCTCTATGTGCTTCTGACATTAAACTCAAGTATTCTGGCTTTCATGGCAAGTGTCTTTAATTCACAGAGTTACATCAGCATCCAGGTAATTTAACTTGAACAGCATGTCCAGTTCAATGGGAAGACAATATTTTCCAATGAATAATACAGAACAACTGAAAATACTCATAGAAAAAGATGAAGTATCACCCCACCCTAAACTATATGAAATGGTTTATGGTCTAGGCATGATGGTGAACATATTTCCTCCAAAAATGTACAATTATGAGACAGGAATACTGGAGACTGTAGTTCAGCCTGGGCTACATACAAACACATGGTTCAAAAAACCAAATAAACACACAGACACAGACATAGACACACACACACACACATACACACACACACACACACACACACACACACACACACACACACACACACACACACACACATATATATATATATATAAAATATCATATATAAGATATTTTATTTGTGCTCTAGCAAATAAAGCTTGCCTGGGGTCAGAGGAGAAAGCCAGCCACTATAATATACATAGAGGTCAGGCAATGGTAGCACACAACTTTAATCCTAGCATTCAGGAGGCAGAGATTCATCCATCCGGATCTCAGTGAGTTCAAGACCACACTGGGAACAGAGCCAGGCATGGTGACACATGCCTTTAATCCCAGTACTAGTTAACCATAGAGGTCTGGAGGTTTATACAGACAGACAGGAAGTGATAGAGCTAGGTGCAAAGTGGAAGTAGTGTAGCTAGGCAGAGAGAGGAAGTAAGATGACAGGGCACAGAAACATGTATAAGGCATGAGTACACAAGAAGCAGTTCTCTTGGACTGAGGATTTCCTAGTGGTAAGAACTTGTGACTGGCTTTTTCTATTCTTCTGATCTTTCAGCTTTCACCCCAATAACTGACTCCAGGTTTTTTATTAATAAGACTGTTTAGAAATTAATGTTACAATATATAAAAACAAACAACTTCATAAACGCAAGAAAGGAGCTAAAACTGTAAACTGACAAAGTATAATGTAGGAGTGCTTTTCTTAAGTGGGATTTGGCCACAGTTTTCCTAGGACAACAAAAGAGGATGACAACAACACAATCAACTTGGATTTTATGAATATTAAAATGTATATGCTTTAAGGGACACCATTAAAAAACAAATAGTAAAACCCTAGGAAAGAAAATATTTGTAAATTATATATAGATATGATATATAGTTTATATATAATATATGGGATGTTATTCAGAATAAATATGAACGTATTCCTACTTCATAACACAAAAATAATAACCCAACTAAAATATTGAAGAAATTTGAGTAATATATATATATATATATATATATATATATATATAGTCAATAACTATATAAAATATGCACAATATAATCTGAAGCCTGGAAATCCAAATCTGCAAAGAGATAAGGCTTCATTGAAACAGCCACACACTGAAAGATAGGTGGCAATAATGTTGCTAAGAACATGAAAAAAGTAATACAGTTGGAAAACAATTTGAGAATCTCTCAAATGTTAAACACACATTTACCATATAATTGAACAGTTTCTTTATTAATGGCATTTTCAAGAAATAAGAATATTTCTATACAAAACTTGAATGTAAGTATCTGCTATCCAGTCCCAAGTGGCCGGCCCTAAATTTATCTATGCATATGAACAACACTATATAGACTCAGTAAGATTCATTTTATTTACATACAATAGTTTTATTGTATATGTGTGTATGTTTGTGTGTGCGCGTGTGCTTGTTTGTGTGTATGTATAGCAATAACAATTGCTGAAGAAGGCAGGTGGTGGTGGTGCACCTGGCAGTGGTGGCGCACGCCTTTAATCCCAGCACTTGGGAGGCAGAGCCAGGCAGATCTCTGAGTTCAAGGCCAGCCTGGGCTACAGAGTGACTTCCAGGAAAGGCGCAGTGCTACACAGAGAAATCTTGTCTCAAAAAACAAAAAAAAGCAAACAAACAAAATTTGCTGAAGAAGAAGAGGAGGAAAATGCAGAGGGAGTATGTGGAACACAGGAAGAGTTAGAAGGGAGAGAAGGAAAGATTAAAATGATGTAAAGACAGTACATGGATAGGAAATAACAACCAAAAGATCCACAAATGTAAATACTACTCAAATCTTCATAAAAGGATAAATTGATAAGTATGGCATTGTGTGTTCAAATGTTAGAATATTATTATGTAATAAATATTAAATATTGTGAGATAGATGTACTGTGAGATAGATGTATCACATTAATATGCTAATTGTGGAAAGTCACTTATCAAATACAGATAGTCTCCTATAGGGATGTTTTCTATATAAAGTGTAGATGGCACATCTTTGTCCTCTTAAGTAATTAATGAATGAAAATTCTGGATTAGGGATGATTGTAGAAGGACAGCTAGTGGGGATATGTGCGTGGGAATGCTGCTTCAAATATTCTTGGTGTCTTTTGTGCTAAAGTTTCAAAAGCTCTATGTTTACACTAATGTCTTTAAAAAGACATTCATGATTTAAATTGTTTTACTTATGGTCTTTTAAAATAAACAAATATATTCTATCTTTATCACTTACCTATGTTTTATGAAGCTTTGTGAGTCATCTAAAAGTACCAAGGGAAACTTTGGTTGGACAATTAAGCAATTTTATTGCAGTTTTGTTTACAATGGAAATGTTATGAAATAATTACCTGTCAAAGCTACAGACTTGATTAATTAGCTGTAGACAGTAGATGACTAAGGTAATCCCTTATGACATTGATTTTTTATAGTAACAACAGGCAATAATTATATTTATAAATAAACACATTAGGAAACACACTAGTGCAAAATATTTATGCCTACAAATTTTTATGCCTTATAAGCATAACATAGATGAGGAATACTTTTTTCATCATGTCATATTTCCTTTTTGCTTGTAAAAGGTTTACACTATTGCTATACATATATGTGGGTATAAGATGAAGATTTAGAATTTAATAATAAATTATTCTGGTCTAGAAAGTGTTAATAAATATTTTTCTAAGGGCCATGATTATATTTGCCCCAAGAAGATGGCTAGCTTCCTGTTACTAGGCATGGCTTCTCTCATGTTGAGTAGACCTAAGGTCCAATTAGATGTTGTCACTGACATATGAATGCCATTTATTGCTCCTTTACAGATATCTTGCCATGTTGGTCATTATTGTGGTTCATAGGTGTTGCAGCTGGGTAGGACTATTAATTGTTTCTCTTTTTTTGGCAGCTTGAATATTATTTTTGGTACCATAGAAGCTAGAACGCAAGAAGGGTGCTTTTAGCTTAGATTCAGCTTAAATAATCAAAGTCATGTCTGTGGTATCTCCAGCAATAGGGGGTTACTGTCAATTTCTGAGGGTTAATTGAGGGCTATAACAATAATATATATCTAATCATATATATATATATGATTTTGGGGAATAACTAGGAGTGACCTTCTCAACTATTCAAATGGGGATTTCTCATGTCTGGTACAGGGTAATGGGATTTTGTTGGTCAGTGGTTCTCATAAGGAGCTCTGGCATAACTTTCTCTAAGATAGATATACAGATAGATATACAGGTGATAGATAATGGATGGATAGATAGACAGACAGACAAACAGACAGACAGACAGATAGATAGACAGATAGATAGATGATAGATAGATAGATAGATAGATAGATAGATAGATGATAGAAGATAGATAGACAGAAAGATATATGATAGACATACAGGCAGCCAGGCAGACATACATACAGACAGATAGATTGAAAGACAGATGTAGGTGTAATACATACAGACTTATGTTGTATTTACATTTTTTGGTAAATGGAAGATAATATGAACCCTCGAAGCCTTTCCTAACAATGTTACTGTTATTTATCCCTTGTCTCTCCTTCTATATTGATCACCCATCATAAGGGAAACTTCTCTCTAGAGCAAATGGAGGCCAATCCAGAAAATTACAACTAGATACAATGCAGAGATCAGTGACTATGGGAAGCTCATCTTCTATGGAAACATCTACATCTATGTCTCAGGAAACATTGTTGAAGAAGGGCAAGAAAGAATATAAGAGTCAGCAAACCAAAGAGTCTATTGTGAAACAGTCTCTCCTAGAAATGGCTTCATAAACAATATTGGAAAAATGACAATATCAGTGGACATGCTAATGTGAAATGAAGATAATTCCATGAGATTCTACGCTTAGACAAAGAACCACAGGGCTACTAATAACTGCTGGAAGTAGGAAAATTAGCATGCCTCAGGGATGACCCCCTTATTAATTACTCAATATAGAGTAGTGAGCCCTGAAACCATATATAAGGAATAAAACAATGAAAAGAACTCAACAGGTCATATTTATATATTTTTGTGTAAGTGAGTCTGTTAAAAGGGTATCAAGTATTTATTGAGACATAAAATGGGGAAAATTATCTCACAGCCACAGAACCAAGTAAACAGCCATCGTTGTCCTGCGTTCTGCCTAGGAGTGAATACATCCAGCTGTCATATCTGTGATCACCCCAACAGAGCAGTCATGTACCCCTTCTCAGATTTTAAGAAGTCACATAACCTGTGAGGAGGCCCTGCCCTAAGGCTGTTACTCCAAAGTTATTGGTGGAACAAATACTCACAACATTTCACATTTTTGTCTAAGTAAGAAGGTTCTAAACCTAATACAAAACTATATACAATAAGAATGATTATCAAGTATTGTCCAGGAGAAAGAAAGAATAATTACATAAACAAAAATAGAACTACAAATGACAAGAACAATATCAAGCAAGAAACACATACTAAATGTCCATACCATAAGTAAATGGCAAATTACAGAGATTACTCCAATAGCTGTCCTATCCAGAAGAATCTAAATCTAGTTCTTGATATGTTCTTAGCTAAGATATGAGAGAAATGTAACCGTAACCATCTAGTCTAGTGCTGTGAGATGGTGTTATGTATGCTGTGAATATGTGTTGCTGGCTAATAATAAACCTAAGCCATAGACCAAATGGTTTGTAATTAATATAAGCCTCTGTGTGTTTGTTTGGGACTGAGTGGCTGTGGGACACAGAAAAAATTCTGATTACATCTGTGCATACATATTTATATATTTATACATGTATGTAACAATAAGGGTCAATTTGTGAGTGGAAGGAATAGACAGAGTTGATGGGAAGCTACGGAGTTGAGTCTAGAGGGGGGAACCTGAAGGGGGAAAGTGATGTAATTCTATTTCAATTTTAAAAAGGTATTAGAAAAATGTTGACATGGAATAATCTGGTGTTGTGTTGTTTTGCTGTTTTAGCCTTGGTTTTGGCTTTTTCTTTGGTAGTTTGGAGACAAATTTTTACCACATAGTCAAGCCAGCCTTGAACTCAATGTCCTCTTTCATCTACCTCCTGAGTTATGCCACAACATCCAGTTAGGTCTCAAAAATATTTTAATATAAAAAAGAGATACTAACATATGTCCTCTCCATTATTCATGGAAAAGAATGTGAGGCTGAAACTGTTTCCAAAGAGTACTTCCAGAAATTTCTAATATGGTGTCAGAGCTGAGTCTGCTCTTCTGCTTATTGCCCTTCAGTGCAAAATGATCAGACAACTGCACAGTTTTCACGCCCAGCTATGCTCTCCCCCAGCTTCCCTCTGAGAACCGACACAGTGACCCTGAAAATTCCTTCATCACACTGGTGATGAATCACTTTAAAGGAAGGAGAAGGAGGAGCAGAACTAGCTCATCAATGATGACATGCACCAGATGCTGCAGAGTGCTGTCTCAGCACTGGGCAGAAGCATTCACGTTCACAACCAGGGAATAAATGAGCCAATTGCCTGGTCAGAACATAAAAAAAATGATGTAGATTATACTTCCTCTCCTTGGATTTTTCAGTGACTAAGGAGCGTGGACTCATCAACGTCTCTTGCAAGGAATCAACAAACTATCATTTTATCTTTCCCTTCAGTTCACATAAAAGTTGTTTGTCATCCTAATTGCAAGAAGTGAGCTGTCTAAATCATCACATCACATTGAGAACATCAGAGAAAATATATTCCTTCCTCTCTGGCCAGTAACTATCATGTTCAGGAAAAAATAAAAGGAGTTAGCAATGTTCACTTTAGTGCCAAATTGAGCATCTGTTAGTGATACTTCTTCAACATCAATTTTATTGTTATCATTACTGCCATTGATGACACTTTTTTTCCATAGAAAATGCCTCTGGCAGAAAATTTATATTTTAGAAATGAAGAATCCAAGAAGGAATGAAGGATAGGGCTCAGATTAATTCAAGCATGATAATAAGACAATCATAATATCAATGAAAATAAATCATTGGTTAGCTTCTTTGTGTCAAAGGAAACTAGTGAGAGAGCTCACATTGCACAAAAAAGTATCTTCTTGCTAGATCCGTGCTGCAGAAGTTATCTAAGGTCATATTCTAGAACCTGTTCTGCCATGTTTTTTCAGGTAAGGATGTTGAAGGAGGAGAGCAAGTGTTAGATATGAAGATGGCTAGGGAGAAAGACATCTCAAAGTGAAGTGCAAAGAAAAAGTGTGGTATGTGTAGAGCAGAACCTGGGAGTTGCCCACAGTCAAACACAGAAAAGAGAAGAGTGCAGGCAGGGCAAAAAAGGCTCATTTATGAGCCAGGGCCACGAGCTGCTATGCAACTCATATACAAAGACCAACATTGCTAATAATTACTGATATGATGACACAGATTTTTTAATAAATTTCTGATTTGGCATTTAAGTTTTCTTTTCTAGAACCATTTTGCAGACTGACCTGTATCCAATTGCATGCAGCAGGAATCCATACTCTCACCTGTGGCCAAGGTCTCTGCAGCTGCTGTTTTATAAGATTTAGAAATAACATATCTACTTTCTAGTTTCTAAGGAAGCAAGTCCTTGCATGACTATTTCAGTTTCTCTTGTTAATCCAAATTTTCTGATGCTACTTTAATGACCTCTGTCATTCTACATACATCCCTGGTGCCAGAGTGCTTTCCCTTAGAGGCAGATTCTGAAATATTTGAAATATTATCTTTCTTGGGATAGAAAAATTATAAAACAGTGTATAAACCATAAGTATATACAGAGATTTTGATTTCACAGATGATAACGACCCATGCTCTCATTAAAATCTTTTGTAAAATGTCACCACACTGATATGAGAAAGGGAAGACTATGCAGTCTACTTATTAATCCAGAGGAGTTAATGGAAGTATTTTGCTGTGGGATGGTCTGTATGTCAAATGTGTTGTTGATTGGTCAATAAATAAATCACTGATTGGTCAGTGGCCAGGCAGGAAGTATAGGCGGGACAAGGAGGAGAAAAAACTGGGAAGTGGAAGGTTGAGTCAGAGAGACACTGCCAGCCGCCATGATGACAAACAGCATGTGAAGATGCCGGTAAGCCACGAGCCATGTGGCAAGGTATAGATTAATTGAAATGGATTAATTTAAGCTATAAGAACAATTAGCAAGAAGCCTGCCATGGCCATACAGTTTGTAACCAATATAAGTCTCTGTGTTTACTTGGTCAGGTCTGAGAGGCTGTGGGACTGGCGGGTGAGAGAGATTTGTCCTGACTGTGGGCCAGGCAAGAAAACTCAAGCTACAAATGGCGCCCAACGTGGGGCAAGAGTTTCCACCTAAAAACTGAAAAAAAATATTCTAAAACGGAGCTAAAAACAGCTTCCTAATTGTCTCTCTCAAATGAGTGGCAGCTGCCGGTTTGAGCTACTGGTGGGTTCCTAGCGTGCATGCTAGACCTACAGTATGGTGGGAATGAGGCCTCTGCAAGTGGCACATTAAGCTGTGTGATGGATTTAGCCTTTGCTAGTACAAAACAAAAAACAAGCAAACAACAAAAAAAGAGGTTTCTGGGCTACACGCTGCTTTGATAGAAGCATAGACCCACTATTTCTGAAAGTTAATGGCTCCCAGAGCTGGCGGAAAACGTATCACTGCCACGTTGGGAAGCTAAAGTGGGCAGAGCCAACAGCGCCAACACAGTTTCAGGCTTAGAAGACTGCAGTTCAAAACAATAGGCTCAAGCTAATATAAAAAAATAAGCCACGTAAAGATGGCTACCACACTGAGAATCTAGATTATGTTCTCTTTGATATTTGTAACTAAAGAAAAACATTTGATTACAAAAGCTGCTAAGTTATGCCAAAATGTATATTTTAAAGGTACCTTGACTTCAAAATTTGGATGTAAGGATATGTTGCTTTGAAAAGGAGGCTCTGCTTTTGTTCCCACAGAAAGCCAGAGGCTATGGATTTGTTCCAGATTAAGATACATCAGGTTTGACCAGCCAAGACCCCCTAAAAGGTGACACCAAGGCCCAGATGATCCAACATCCAAAATGATTTCAAGGCAACTGGCGTAGACGATACAGACTCACGGACTACTCCATGATCCTAAAATTTTCTTTGTTTCCACAAAAGATACAGCGCCCCCTCCAGCAAAAAGTAGTAAGAGAAGCTACGCCCAAATTCCCAAATATACCAAGCTGACTTTGGAGATGTATAAAGGTTAAAACCTTCCTTTTTAAGAAAAAAAAAAAGGAAAAGTGCTGTGGGATGGTCTGTATGTCAAATGTGTTGCTGATTGGTCAATAAATAAATCACTGATTGGTCAGTGGCCAGGCAGGAACTATAGGCGGGACAAGGAGGAGAAAAAACTGGGAAGTGGAAGGCTGAGTCAGAGAGACACTGCCAGCCGCCATGATGACAAACAGCATGTAAAGATGCCGGTAAGCCATGAGCCATGTGACAAGGTATAGATTAATAGAAATGGATTAATTTAAGCTATAAGAACAATTAGCAAGAAGCCTGCCATGGCCATACAGTTTGTAACCAATATAAGTCTCTGTGTTTACTTGGTCGGGTCTGAGAGGCTGTGGGACTGGCGGGTGAGAGAGATTTGTCCTGACTGTGGGCCAGGCAAGAAAACTCAAGCTACAGTATTTACTCAAACTTGTAGCTGAGACCATTTTTCTAATTCATCCTCCCTTCTTATCAAAAGGAAATTCATTTATTAAATATTAAATATAAGCCATACACAGTTGTATTTCAGTGATTAGGAAGTATTACATTTAAAAGAGACTGTACCAGCCCAATAGTCTAGCAGAAAGAAGTACAGAACAAAGATTCTTACTTGATTGCTTACTTGATTGATTGATTGATTGATGTCATTGAATTTTCAGTGTTTCAGCTGTTAATCATTACTGAAGTGTTTGCTTTCATTTGCAATCTTTGTGGCTAATGTTATACTATCTTACACTTAAAATATAAATGATAGTCCAGTGGTGGTGGCACATGCCTTTAATCTCAATAAGTGGAAGGCAAAGGCAGGTGGATCTCTATGAATTTGAAGCCAGACTTGTCTACAGAGCGAGTCCCAGGATAGCCCAAGCTACACAGAGAAATCCAGGCTCAAAAAACCAAAATTAGTTAAGTAAATAAATAAATATTATTAAATCATTTTGGTTTAATCAAGAAGCACCTAGGGGATAAGTAAAGTTCACTTCTTCTAACTAAGGGGAGAAGAATTTCCTTGAATATAGGGGGCAGTATTCAATAAGTAAGAGACCAGGATGGAATAAGAAAGGAAATAAGAAGAAAACCGAACAGAGCTGACATTCTGTCTCCATCTTCTTAGCACCTCCAGCCCTACTGTCATCCACTCTCTATTTTCTGAGATGAGTAACTCTACCAGATGCTTCAGCCACTGTGATGTTCTACCTTGCAAGTGGCTCAGTACTGACAAAGTTGAACATTGTCAACTTTTGAAACCATGACCTAAAATGCATAGCCTCTCCCTTAAATTTTTTTATGACATACATTTTTTTTTTCACTGTGACACAAGGCAAAGTAAAACGATTTATTATTTCCTTTTAGCTTCCTTCTGACTTTGCCAATCCAGGTCTTCATAATGAACAAAATACATAAAATTCATGTACTTCTGAAGTTTAATCTAAACATTCCTTTGTCTTTCCTGCACAGCTATCATGATTCCCAACTCCTCTCCATTATTCATATATCGTCCATCACCCACAGCAATCAATCATTGTAAAATATCAGGTAGTTATCTTGTTCTCTCAGCTTTACATTCCTTATGAGGCCTCATTTACATTTGGATAAAAATCTTTCCATCTTTCTCTTTCATCTCCTGCCAACCTCCCTCAGGTTATTTCATCCTTCACCACTATGAACCTCACACAATCCCTTTCTTGTACCACTGGGTCAACTCTTGCCTCAGTTATCTGCACTTGGGCTCTGTTAATATGGTATTTTCAATAATAATTGTGTGGTTGGGTTATTCCTGTCTTTGAGACATCACCTCCACTTCCACTATCTGTCTCTTTGCTGACATTAACTGGTTAGTCTAGAAGAGAGGGTCCTTTTCTACAGCTTTGTTCCTTGTTAAATTTCCAGTCCCTTCAATATTATTTGACATTGGAGGAACTCAATAAGGGCTTTGCTTAACAGGCAAATGTGATTCCTTATTCACATAGCAACCCTACTTGTTATGTTAAGGTGAAACCTTACCTCTTCCATTGTTGTTTGAACTCACCAAATAGGACATTCTATGCTGCTCTAACATCTCAAATATATTTCAGATAAGTATCCAAGTAAATGTATTGCTTAGTAAAAATAGAAGGCAGTATTAGTTTACCTGTCTGTCAGCATTACAGAAAGTGATGAAATAATATCAGATATTTTCCATAAAAGGAGTCATTTGTAGTTTAGACATTCCCATTGCAATTTAAATACTACATGGAAATGTGTAATGCAATATTCTGGTTTTGCCTTAAGATAGTCTGTAAACATTTAATCTCATTGGCATTAGAATAAAGCATTGGGGGTAGCTTATTTCAGAATTCAGATTTAAGTATTTTTGGTCTGACTTGTTATTCATAAATTGTTTCCTCTTTCTGACTGTGAGAAAACATTTGTTTGTAAGAACATTATACAGGATTAGGAGTGAAGTCCATGAATGTGTTATTAAAGAATTGTAGCTAGTTCATAGTGTGATAAAATTTATAACATATATATCTTGCAAAGTTATATGTAGGCATGATTTTTGAGAAGAAAATGCTAGAAATGTAAGATGCAATGTAAGAAATTTGTCTGAATATTGTTTAAAGATTGACCATTGAGGCCTGGGTATTTGTTTCAGTGGAGAAAATGTGCATTGTACAAGCCTGATGACTGAAGTACAAATCCTGAAAACTCAAATAAAAGCCAGGCAGATGATATGCCTCCTGTAATCCTAGCACATGAGAGACAGAGACAGGGTATTCCCAGGACAAAATGGCTACATAGTCTAGCCAAACTGTGAGCTCTATGATCAGTAAGGAATATCCCTCAATTAGATGAAAAGGAAGCAAATTCCTAAAAACCATTCACAATCAACCTGCACATGCATGAACACATACAGCCACATATATGTGCATATTTCACCAACATATGCAAATATGCATGCACACAATCATATACATTACTCATGCATCCCTGTTAAGATAACTGCCTTTTTACATACTTCAAAAAATAAATTAAACTGAATGTAGGTGCCTAAGATTTATATTGTCCAAGTGTTATTTCTAAGAGTCTGTATGAAACATCTATTTACTAAACTCTCCAGAGTTAGAGTGAAACAATTACTGAAGACCAATAATACATTATTGGTCATTATTTAATGACTACATGCACAATAATTTCATTCTTTCTTTCCTACTCTAGTTTTGTCCCTCCTGTTAGCTTTCCCTTTCCTTGCTGTGCAGGTGAATGGCTTCTCACAGGAACTGGTGTCCAATAATTCTCAGAGGTGATAATGAAAAAATAAGTCACATTATTTTATAATGTGCCTATGAAACTTTACTATTGATGGTTAAAGCAGATTAAAGTCATAGAGATACCTGACTCTGAGCATTAAAAAAGGCAGGGGGGCGCAAGGTATATTGAAAGAGATGGAAACTATCTAATAATATTAAGACTCATGAAATTGATCTAGCCTTTAATGGCAACCCTCAATTGTTTTCTCAATCCTAAGTCTCTACTGCAATAATTTTGATTGTTCACGATGAGAAGTCAGATGGTTTCCCATTAATGCCTACTTACTATGGTGATTTATGTTGTATAGTTTCAAACTGAGCCCTAGAAATCTGTGTGATCTAACTATCATTGATTTAAAACAACATTTCCTTTCATTGAAAGCATTATCTTTCAATGAACTAGTAAAATGGCTCATACAAACAGAAAACAGAAATACACTAAATCAGTCCAGGCTTTCCCATAAGACCTTTTTGAGCACTAATATCCATTTTCAAGCACTCGAAGTTTTGTTCAACACAACAGTGTGTGCAGTATAATGCTTGCAACTTCCTGGACACATTCTCAGTGATGTTGTGAACAAACAAGTTAAGGTTGTATTCTTGACAGAAGAATTTAAAGATGAAAAGTTAAAATATTCAAGATTCAAAGATCTCCCATAAAGTGACAAAATGAAATAGATCAGTCAGAATACAACCCTCTTCCTCGTACCACAAACGCTATGTCTTTTAATCAAAGAACAACTTCACTTCTGAGAGCTAAATTAACAAACGCACACTCTTTTTCCTTCTCACAGAGCAGAGAATACATTGAAATACAACTACATGAAATAAATCAGACCTGACATTACTTCTTGTAAGTACCCTAAGAGATAAGTGGTAGATTAACATTTGGACATGGATTTTGTAAGCATGGAATGAAGAAAGTTCAGAGTCATAACCATGTGCTAAAAATGAGCAACGATGTAACTGAGTAACCCCAATCCTACTTTCTGCCTTACTTTGTTCTGTCTGGGCAAAGTGGATTTTTTTTCTTTTTAATTTAAAAAGGTGTCTGGTCTAACAGAATACTAAGATGCGAGATAGTTGCTGTTCTCTCACTTACAACATACTGGAAAGAATCAAAATCCATATCATTATAGATAGGAAAACAAACACAACAAAATAAAACAAAACAAAAAAACAGTGAAACACAGGCACCGGCCTTAGCTCACCAAACAAATTAATGAAAACAACAGAGGATATTCCAAGTGTTCTCATTTCTACTTAGATGACTTTATGTGACAATAAAATTAAGAAATGGAATTTTCCTCTCAGTTGTTTTCAGAAGAATACTCAGGCAATTACCAAAACCATCATAGCCTAGAATTGTTTATATTTATCTTTAAAGGAATGAACTTTAAAACCTATTCACACATTTTACTTAGTATAACAAATAGTTGGGCATCCTAGAGAAATAATGAACGTTATTTACTTATGTGGTCCATAAACCACTCTGAATATTTTCTCATTTTAATTAAACTAAGCAATAGCTTCAAAGTTTTCAAATAAATGAAGTATCACTAAGAGATAGCTTCATATCATGAAAAATACTAAACTTTCATTTATATAGTGGGTCATTTGAGCATATTTCTGAGCCAAATTACATAGGTTAGAACTGTGGGTTTCATAGAGGACATTTCCCCCTAGGTTTCCAAAGCCTAAGGTCTCCCAGTCACCTTTAGTCCTTTGAAAGTGATGTTGGAGATGGAGTTCCAGGGAAGGAGCAGAGTGGAGGCCTACACCAACAAGTTCCACTGGGTCCTGTAGACCCTTCCAGGACTGACTCTGCCTAGGAGAAAGAGTTTGGGTATGGATCATCTGTGTTGAGTAAATTCCACAGTCTCCAAATTTACATTTTGTTGAGAGCTTTGTTTTAGTGTAACATTTCCCAAACCTCCTTTCTCATGATCTTTTATGCTTTTTATCTTTTTTTAATACTTTTCAATCATTGACAAAAACTTCAAAGTGTTTTTAGACAATAATATATGTTTGTTTTAAAAATTTTTGGGATATGGCTTAGCAGGTATAGGCACTTGCAACCAAGCTTGATAACTTGAGTTTGCTCCCTGGGCACCATGTGGTGGAAAGAGAGAAAGACTCATGTTAAGTTGTCTTTTGACTTTTACATGTGTATCTTGGCACGCAAAGAACAAATAAGTAAATAAATAAAATATGTACTTTAAAAATAGATATATTAACTATCTCCTCTGAAATATCAACCAACACTTGGATGAACACAAAGCTGAGTGCTCTAGACTTGCATTGTGTCTTTCATACAGAGTCCATTCCTGGCTTCTCTCAATCTCAATCATTGATATTTTTGGATTTCTATAAAACATTTAAGACAGAGCCTCACACACTCTCAGTTTTCTTTTCTTTTCTTTTTCTTTTTTTCATTTTTCTTTATTAAGAAATTTTCTACTCACTCTACATACCACCCACAGATCCCACCTTCTCCCTCTTCCCACCCCCCAGCCCTCTCTCCCAAGCCACCCCACATTCCCACATCCCCCAAATCAAGGTCTCTCATGGGGGGTCAGCAGAGCCCAGCACACTGAGCCTAGGCAGGTCCAAGCCCCTCCCGACTGCACCAAGGCTGCACAGGGCATCACACCACAGGCACCGGGATCCCCAAAGCCTGCCCATGCACCAGGGACAGATCCTGATCCCCCTGCCTGGGGGCCCCCCAAACATTTCAAGCCTATCAACCATCTTCCATATCCAGAGGGCCTAAGATGTTCACACCCTTCCTAGACTTCCTGTCATCACATTCCTGACTGAATCTCCCACCTAAGTCATAAGTAATGGATCATCAATCTGCATTACATGGTTTTGGTTTTGGTTTTTATTATTATGTTTTGTTTGTTTGGTGTTTGTAGCCTGAGACAATATTCTTAATATCATCACAATTGTTTAGGTTTTTAAAAATTTTTTTTATGTTTCTAGGTGCAATTGAGCACTAACCTTAAGCTTCTGGGAGAAACAACACCCCTATTCCTGTTCACTTGCTTTTTTTATATTGAGCAAAAAGTCTAAAATGTTAGGTTTCTGCCATGCTCCAGCTGTATGACCACATATGCCCAGTTCAGGAATTAAGCAAAGGGTCTTGTGTCTTATGTCATCAGTGTGCGCTGGTGCACACAATCAGCACAGTAGCTCCTAAAGCCCGCCTGTGCGTGTTCACCAGGAACCCTTAAATAGCCAGCTGCAGACACCCACCCTCTTTTTCTGTTCTGTTCTCTCTCCCCCCACCTCACCATCATTCTCTCTGCTCCTCCTTGTGTGCTCCTTCCCAGGCCTGGTTCTCTTGTACCCCACCCCACCCCTCTTTCTTCTAATAAAGCTCTGAAACAAACAAAAAGAACTGCAGGTTTCCCAATATTACTGCTCTGCAACAGAATTCAGAATTTAGGGAAGTGACTTATCTTGTCTCTGTACCTGGTTACTTGGCTTTTAAATATGGAGAACAATGGTGTCACCTCTTGACAATTCATGTGGATAAAACTGAATAATGTTAATGTCATTAATGTATGCTGTTACATATATTTAAAACTTATAAAACTTTCCAATATGAAACTATGACCATTTATCTCTGTATGAAAGAGCTGGTAATGTCATTGGGTTGTTTAAACTACAAAATTTGATTTTCCATGGTTTTGAAAGGTTTAAAGCTAAGGAAACACTTGTTAGTATGGTCTGTTTCTGAAGAAAGCAATCTTCCTAAAAGATATTTATCAGCCTTTGTCCTTTGTATTGATGTGCTTGTGTGTGTGTGTGTGTGTGTGTGTGTGTGTGTGTGTGTGTGTGTGATGTTGAATGAGGGAAGATAGAGATGGAGACTGTCTATTCTTCTGTAGAATTCTGGCCCCATTCTTTTGATTTCAATTGACCTTAATTACTTGTATAAGACCTATTAGCATATATAATTATAGTTGGAAATATATATTACTACTAATTATATTATTGTGAACATTATTTTCTATTCTATTAGTTATTTTAACTGTCTGAAATAATATTCCTTCAAACTGTATCATTATAAATTATGTCTATACATATTTCTATAGTATTATAATATATATATATACACACATACATATATGTATCTATGTTTCTGGGTTGGATATTTTATATATATATAATATATATATACATGTATATACTATATTCAGATGTATTGAAGTAGATTTATATTTTAATACAGATTGGTTTAATATATTCACAATATCTGTTGTATAGAGACATATATATATATATAATCTGTATATGTAATAGTCTATATCTCAAGTAGATTCATTTTTTTATTGTATTTTACAATACAATTCAGTTCTACATATCAGCCACGGATTCCCTTGTTTTCCCCCCTCCCGCCCCCATCACCTTCCCCCCAGCCCACCCCCCATCCCCACCTCCTCCAGGGCAAAGCCTCCCCCAAGGACTGAGATCAACCTGGTAGACTCAGTCCAGGCAGGTCCAGTTCCCTCCTCCTAGGACGAGCCAAGCAACCCTGCATAAACTCCAGGTTTCGAACAGCCAACTCATGCAATGAGCACAGGACCCGGTCCCACTGCCTGGATGCCTCCCAAACAGATCAAGCCAATCAACTATCTGACCCATTCAGAGGGCCTGATGCAATTGGGGGCTCCTCAGCCATTGGTTCATAGTTCTTGCGTTTCCATTCGTTTGGCTATTTGTCCCTGTGCTTTATCCAACCTTGGTTTCAACAATTCTTTCTCATATAAACCCTCCTCTTTCTTGCTAATTGGACTCCCAGAGCTCCACCCGGGGCCTAGCCGTGGATCTCTGCATCCAGATCTCTTAGTCATTGGATAGGGTTTCTAGCAGGACAATTAGGGTGTTTGGCCATCCCATCACCAGAGTACATCAGTTCGGGCTGTCTCTCGACCATTGCCAGTAGTCTATTGTGGGGGTATCTTTGTGGATTTCTGTGGGCCGCTCTAGCACTTTGCTTCTTCCTATTCTCATGTGGTCTTCATTTACCATGGTCTCCTTAGATTCATATTTTAAATACACTGATTTAATCATGTAACAATATCTGATTATCAACATTTTTCAATGTTTCTTATCATTTCTGAACATTTTGTTGTTTGTGAATTATTAGTAATTAACTATATAATGATTTTGAATTCTTTAAGATTCTTATTTTACCTGCTATCTTTACTGTGAAGTAGAATTATTTTGAGACATGCTGACATATATTGTTTTCTTGGTTTCACCAAAGCACCTACTCCTTGAGTGCCCCTGTTCAGTGAGAAATAATATTGCCATGGATATTTATCTCATATACCTTCCTTTACTCAGCCCTCAGGCTCATTGAGACTGAAATCTACCACCTCACCTTTTCCAGTTCTTTTAGGAAGACCCCTGTGGATCACTGAACAATGAACACTACAGCCTAGAATTAAGTAACTTGTTCCGTGTTTCTTGA
This sequence comes from Peromyscus californicus insignis, assembly GCF_007827085.1. Lineage (NCBI taxonomy): Eukaryota > Metazoa > Chordata > Mammalia > Rodentia > Cricetidae > Peromyscus > Peromyscus californicus. Next base: position 18,465,182 of record NW_026294480.1, read on the forward strand.
TTAGCCATTTTCTGGGAGCTGGATGGTCTGGAAAATTCAGAGATCTGACTTCCAACAATGTCCATTCTAACCTGATCCTATAACTGAATTTGAATTTACATGAGTTTGTTCATTCAGTTGAGATAAAAAATAGAGATTCCTAGGTCCCTTACCAATATTCCCTTCCCAGTTCTTCAAACTGAGTTTCACATGTGGTCAAACATGATTGAAACCTAGCAATAAGATTTCTTTCCCTCACATGAACAAAAATAAAGATATACAAAATGTTAGATGTATTTATATGCAGTAATTCCTATAAAGAATTATTTTAAATACTCTTTTGACAGACTCATGTTAAAATGTGGTCATGATTTATACAATAATTAGGAAAAGTATTAACATTCTCATTTAATCCTTTTTCTAAAAATACTATGCCCCCAAACAACACAGGCTATTGACATTCTTCTTGATTGCCTATAAGAAGTATATGTTAAGACCCTGCTTCTGAATACCCCATGAAGTATGATAAAAGCACATAGAGAAATCAAGTAGATATTGTCCAAAAATCTCTCCATGCTGACTAGTTTTCATAGTACCAAAGGTATAATGCAGCATCCCGAGTAGACAATTCATCAATAGTTTTACCTAGCTACAAACCCTGTGATCTACAATAACAATCAACATGGCAAGATAAATCAAGGTCAATAGTGGCACAAACATCAGCAGGAAAAGCACATACCTATTATTGGATTTAAGACTTGTTCCACAGGAGGAAATATATGTCTGGTACTATAAGTCTAGACAGGTACCCATGTTTAGGGAGATCATATACCATTGGGGTGAACCTAGTACTATTGTTTTGCTAAACGGACATAGAATCAAACTATTCTCTAAATTAATATCTCCATACTCCTAGTGTAGTATAGCTCTCAGATCTCATCAAAGAGATTTCATTGTTCAATGAACGGTTGATAACACAGAAACTCACAAGTCCATGTTCAGAGAAAAATTGTTATTAGAGTGCTCAGGGACAAATGGAACATCTATATCACACATGCTCCAGACAAGGCTCAGGGACCAAGATGAGGTAGAAAGTTATGCAAGAGAACTTGGAAAGAACAGGAGCAAAACTGTGAACATGACAGGACTTCTGTACTCATAACTCACAACAGCTATGTTCACATGCATAAGACCAGAATGCAATTAAACCTCTCAAATCTCCATCTTAGAGAGGGAGGGGTTAATAAGCCCTTACCCCTAGAAGAAGGACTATTGATTATTTATGATTTTAGTGTGGGAGAACCAATTTTCCTAAAGAGTGTGCACACTAGTAGGTCTACCATACTCAACTGGATAGTACCACACCCATGATTATGGGCAGCATTAACTGGATTCAAACACACTAAATAAATATAGATATAATAAACATTTTATAGGAAAAATGAATGTTCAAGGAGATACATAAATTCAACTTGATGTAAATGCCACACAATGCATACATGTATCAAAATATTGCACAGTATCTAATAAGCATGCATAATGTTTGCCTTTATGTATTGGATTAAATAAACTTAATTTTAAATTTAAAAAAAAATTAAAATGAGGTGAATAAGTGAGTATATAGATGGTTGAGAGCAGATCAAGAATGACTTAACAAGGAAGATGTAGGTGTGAATATCATCAACACATTGTGTATGAATTTGTGAAATTCTCAAAAATTTATCAAAATTTCATATGGAAGCAAAACACACTCATAGTAAAAATTATCAAAGTTTAACCTATATTAGAAGAATTAATAACATTTATAAAGAAGAAGGAGACATGTGTTTGTCAAAAGTGGCATGAGGCTAGGTGTGGTAGCACAACACCAGTGTTCCTAGTATACAGAAGGCTAAGATTAAGGGTCACATCCATGAAATTGGGTTGCTTTTACAGAGGAAAAAGTCTGCCTCAGAAATCAATATATGCAGGCATTAGATATATACACAGGGTGTTGGTGATACTTATATATGTGTGTGTATGAAAATGATAGCTAAGGCCTTATACATGAAGTTCTCACAGTTTAAAACAACTAGCTTTTACTCTTTTCTTGAAATATACTAGGCGCTTAGCTAGGCTTGAGAACATGGCAGCTCATACTCTGTACAAACATTATTATTAATAGGTTGTGTTCCTATGTTCCTTTTCCTTTCTTTGCCTCTCCTCAGGTGGCTGAGTTAATGAAAGTTTTGGTGACTTGCTTAAGGCTATCAAAACTTTGATACAGATGTATATTTTCTTTATCCAGTTTCTATTTTCTTCCCATTCATTATGTTACCACACTTGTGAGACTGAGAGAGAACCATAAGATTCACATTTCTTTATATACTAGCATTAGATGAACAAAAATAAAGAATGGAAGAGAAATGATATGAACTGTATAGTTGAGAACTTTTTGTTTCTAAAGTGTTTGAATTTAACATTTACACACTAACAGATTTGAAGATAACTTATATTATAAAATATTTATCTTAGGTGACATCTGATGGCATAATATGATATCAGCTTTCTTAAACAAGTACAAAATATCATGTTACTTGAAAATCATATGATCCTTTCAATGTGTAAAAAGTGCCATACCTCTCATGAAATGTTTGGAGTACAAATTAGCTATGTTTGCTTTGTATAACACACTGTTTTACAATGAACTAGTAAAGCTGAAGATGATCCATAAGGAATAGTCAGACATTCTCTCTTAGATAACTTGAATTCTGCGTCAGGAATGTGTCTAAGATAATATGGTAGCAATATATTCATTTATAAGACTATATATATTTTTACAAAAGTATAACACAGGTTATGTTAAATCATGCAATTGAGGGTAAATAGCCAGAAATTTATTTAACTGAAAATGTCAAGCTTGTTTTGTTTATACTTAAATCATAATATATATATATATATCATATATATATATATCATATATATATATATATATGAAGTAACTTTATAAAGGAAAAGCATCAAAGCAGCAATACATTTATTAGTGCTGTGCCTGGATTAAAAATAATAAAGAAATGACAGACAGACTTAAATCCAACACTCAGACTTGGTAATTATCACAATAAGATGAGGTAGAAAATTATTTATGAAGATACATATAGAGACCCTCCAAGGTAGGGTTTTCTCACTTTTCGGGCCTGGTGAGTATAAATACATGTTCTTTTAAACTATCTACCCAGATATATTTATTGTTTGAAGACATAGTTCATGATATCATGAATCAGCTAACAAAGCACTGTTTATAAATACGAGACAACTATGTGCTATGATTCACCACACTGACAGACTATTTTTCAGGGATAAGCACAAGCCCATTTCTACTTCTATTGGTCACTTTCTTTATACAAATATATTCCAAAGTAAACAGTTCAAAAGAGATTCTAATTGCTGCAGGCATTTGGAAGTTAGAAGAGACATACAGCTCAGTATGCACTGTGCTCTCTTATCAGGGGAGTTCCAGCATGTTAAACCCTTCCATTGTGTACACCCTAGCCAAAAGTGCTCTGAGGTAATGAGTCATTACTCTGTATGCTACTCATCACAGAGACACGTGTACAACATCAATGTCAGAAGTTACTAAGAAAGGACATGGCAGATACCCATGTATCACTTGCTGCATGTGATTTTACAAGCAGAACTAGTTTAGGGGCATTAGGCAGAAAAAAATGGAAATATTTATACCTTCTGGGGACTACTTTTCTTGGAAACCTAGGAAGGCCAGCATTTTCAATATGACTTTCTCATCTATCCCTGGCTATGATATCTATTATTGCAAACTCTTCTCTCTCCTTACAGACCCATATTACTATATCACTATCATGTTTTATTTTTATTCTGTATAAAATAAGAGATGGTCAGTTATGTGTGGTAATGTACACCAGTAATTCTAAGGTGTGAGAAATACAGGCAATAGGCTCAGGAGTTCAAAGTCATCTTCTACTCTATAGGAAGTTCAAGGTCAGTCATGGCTACAAGAGACCCTGTGTTATAAAAGCAAAAATAAAAGTAAAAACAACATTTAAAACCCAGAGTTCCTTCTGAAGCTGATGGAAATATGATGGACAAACAACATTGTAAATGTGTTAAAACTAACTGCATAACACAACATAAAATAGGTGGAAGTGGGTATAGCCTAAACACAGACTGCCTGTTTAAGACCTAAGCTCAGACTGAGTGCTGAATGAAATAGATGGAATATTCATAGGAACTATGTAGTGGAGAAAAAATGTTAGTGAATTATTGTAAAGAAGTAGGATACAGCTAAAATTCAGACTGGAGATGGTAATGATATCACTAACAGAGTAAAGTGAGAGAAAGCCAGTAGGGTAGTCTTTAATCCCAGCACTTGGGAGGCAGAGCCAGGCAGATCTCTGTGATTTCGAGGCCAGCCTGGTCTACAGTGTGAGATCCAGGACAGGTACCAAAGCTACACAGAGAAACCCTGCCTCACAAAAGCAAAAGAGGGAGAGAGAGAGAGAGAGAGAGAGAGAGAGAGAGAGAGAGAGAGAGAGAGAGAGAGAGAGCAAGCTGAGGTATTATTCATAATGTAAATGATTTTCTCTACTGTGACAATATCATACAATTGTCATAAGATATCACAACAACACCAGGGCTCTATGGAGCTAAAAGTACATGCTGTATTGAGACGAGAACACCCTTTTGGACATATCTGTAACTGATAATTATCAACAAAGTACCCTTGGAAATTGTCTACCACATTGTTTTTTTATACTCTAACACCAGCTACTGACTTGTTAGAACAGTATTTTCAGCAGCTGTAGTTCAGATCAGCGTTTATATCACTCTCTTTTACTTCTTTCCTTGGTATTTTCTTTATAATCTATTTTAATTTTTTTTAGACCTTTATATATATGTGATGTATTTACATTATTTTCACTTTTCCTTTTCCTTCCTCCAAATCCTCCCACGGAATCCATCAAATTTATTAACTCTTCTCTAATTATCATTACTACATACATGTATGTGTATATATGTTACACACAGACACAGACACACACACACACACACACACACACACACACACACACACACATATATATATATATATATATATATATATATAATTCATTTAGTGTTACTTTTATATACCTGTGCTTAGAGCTGACCACTTGGGATTGGATAACATAACTGGACTTTGGTCCCTGTTAAAACGTGATCTCTATAGTCCTTTTAATCTTGGCACTTAAATGCATTAAGTTCTGCAATTAAAGTTACATTCAATTATATTTAATTTTCAGACATTATTAACTGTTTATATGGTTAATCTCAAATACAAACACAGGACATCCCATATAAATGAGAAAGTGTTTTAACCAAAACACTTGCTTGAAATATAAAAGCATTGCTCAAAAACATGGCTCAATATGGAATAAGTAAATAAGCTGTTGTAAGTAAGAAAGGACATTCCAAGAGAGTCAGATAATAAATTAAGCAGAAATAAACCTAAAACTACCTGGAACATGGAGACTAAATACTATTCATATTAGAAGAGACAATGAGAAAGATCCAAGTAGCTATTATGCAAATAGAACAGGAGGAGAAACAAATCTACAAAATATTATAAAGAAATATTAGCACATTATAACATTGTTGCTTCCTACACACACACACACACACACACACACACACACACACACACACACACACACACACACACACATTCAGCAAATAGGTCTTCATCAAACACAGTTACAGGTGGTCATATTGGCATAATGTCACTGGTGTTCTTTATAGAGGTGGTCGTAATTGCAGGGTGTCTCCTTTGTCTCCCATATAGCAACACTTTGTCATAAAGAGCATCATTCTTTTATCAGAGTCCTCGACAGCTACTCTTATATTTACACACAAGTATTCTGGGTCACCTTGACCAAAACCATGAACTGAACTAACTCTGAATCTCTGTCTTAATTAGTATCTTCAGCCTTGAGCTCTTCATTATTTTAGTCAACTATCCTTTCAGCATTTCCCGTAGATGAAAACCAGGAATTTCAGAATTAACTTCTTTATCCCCCTCTATACATCCTTGCTTTTCTGAGGGCTCACAGTTCAAATGTCGTTTATGCAGTAGCTCAGATCAAAGTAGATAAAACCTTAGAATTCAGTGTTGATTTATGTTTTTTTTTCTCACATGTGCTGTAACATTTCTCTCAGCAAGCACAGTTAGCTCTCTTTCAATTTGCTTTGAAATTCACATCATGCATAACACTAACCCCTTCGCATCCACTGTTCTCCTTTATCTGAGACAAAGCAATACCCTCTTCATGTTCACATGTATGGCAAGCTCTGCCATGCAACCTGAGTCAGAATAATTAGTTAAAATGAAAATTAATCTGAAATCTTCTGCCTCTTGTCTTTTGTTAGATTTCTGCAGTACTCTTGTAATACGATCCAAAGTGCCTGTCATGGTCAAGGTGTATCTATATGATATAGAGAAATCCAACCCAGTGAAGCATTTCTCTCAGTTTATATTGTATGTCATTCAGCTTAGGTTTTGTCTTCAGCATTCCTTCTATTTCCCACACCCTACTAACATCATGTACCGAACACATGCATGCATGCATGAATCCAGCTGAACATCAATGGCCATTCTCATGTATTGAAGAAATACCACCATTCTAACATGTCTAAACACTTATTCCTCTCTGGAGCCTCTCAAGCTCCTAATTTACAATATTCAACTTTATAGTGAGACACTCTTCTCTTCTATTACATTTGTAAACTTATCCTCTCTCACTTCCCCTTATTTTCCCAATTTTCTTTTTATTTATCTTTAATTGGATACCTTTAATTGGACTGCTTTTGTCACTTGCTTTTATCTCAAGAGTCACTCATTCTTATTTGTGAATTTTAACCTAGAAATATACCTCAACTCTGTTTAGTCTCCATGCTCTGACAGACTAGGTCCAGGACTAACTCAATATTACCTGTTACTTAGATGGTAGTAACAATTTTCACCTCACCTTGAGATAGTATACAGTCCGATATCTTCCACTAATATTATTCTGTGATCCAGTGCCTTGATTGTCCCATTCTTACAAAACATTAAGATGCATACAGCATAGCGAAGGGTTATATAATTAACATAGTCATTTCATTTGCAATCTCTTCACTGTATTCCACCGATGTGCTACCACCCTAAACTACCCAGTTTTTCCCCAAGCAAACAGATCTATTTGGACTCTGTATATGTTATATCTTTCAAGAAATACTCTTCTTAGAATATTTTTCATTTGTAAACATATTAGGTTGAAGATCCTTAGCAGAGATCTACCTTCTTGATTATTTATGTCCAGTCTTTTCTCTCCCCACATTTTTCGTCCCACCTAGACAACTAAGAGCCTTGAAAATAGTCTTGTGCCTATGGAAATTATAATCCTAATGAGGTTTGACCATGGATATGCACCTGGCATGAGGTTGAATCAATGTTGGTTCCTTTTATAGAGGACATGGGTATGATGAATACTATCCAATCAAATCAACAGGCAGCATGGCTGAGGTGAAAGAAATTTCAATCGAGCATGGTTTGGGGGAACTTTACTCAAAATTAACCAAAGCAAATAGTTTTTATTTATGTCATATTTTTAAAAATTTAATGTAAAGTTTTGTTGATATAATTTTGTGCATATGTTATGTATTCCCTGTACAGGCCTTGGCACTTCTATATGTATGTATTTTTGTGTTGAACTAGTGATATTTCAAATGTTGCCTTGCTTTTTAAATAATTAAAATTATACAATCTTGCAAACATTTTCTGTGAGAATTTAAAATACAATAGTGGATGTTTCAATAACAGAGGCAGACCAGAGAGACTCACTTCTCCCTGAATACTGGACAGGCAATAAACTTTAAAATATATAAATATATATATATATATATATATATATATATATATATATTGAAATGTATATTTGTGATAATAACATCTTGAAATATGTATTATAGTTACTCCTTTTGTTAATTTTTCTGTAAACAAGCAATGATGATATGGCAATTCTCATGCTTAATATGCAGCTATTAAATCCAGTTGATTCAGTCCCTATTGAATTCAGTCTCACAAGCATCCAGGCTTCCTTCAGCAAAGAGACTATGAGTCCAATGGCCACTAGAATCACCATTATGCAAGGACAAGGCATCTTAAACATTCACAGACACCTTAAAACAATCCTGAAAAACTATTGTCCTATCCAGAATCCTAAAGAAAAATCTTCAATCTGGGCTGTTGAAAATAGCTTGTTAAAAAAAAAAAAAGAAAATAGCTTGTATCAGATTTTTTTTTTTTTTTTTTAATAAACCTGGACTAATCATATATATCTTGGCCGGAAGGATGACATTTTCCACTGGTAGTGAAACTTCTGTGATGGGGTGCTAAAGGGTAAGGCTGTGATTGATACAAACAAATGACTTTGATTGGTCAAAATAGCTCTTCTTTGGTTATGTAATCCAAGTTGATCAGATTGGTTCTGTGAGTTAGTTGAAAAAGACTTTCTTCATCTAACATTAGACTCAATAAGCGCTTTTGCGGAAGGGTCTTTTCTCACCTGTATCTTGTAGCATGGATTATAGATGGGAAGAAAAACATGTAGCAGAGATTGTGGCTGGAAAGAACAGTGGTGGTCCTGGCTCTAGGCTAACTAAGTACTCAACAGCTACACCACTACACAAACACAATATCTTGCCTTCAGTAAACTTGATACCACTTGGTAGAGTACCTAAAACTGATATGTCCTAACTTCTAAATCCTGATAATGAGTTCCCAAATATCCTAATTTGCTTCTAGCACCCTACCACCTTTATTTCTGAGTATAAAACATAAGTTACTTGTAGTTGGACTTTTCTTTGGGCCTCCAGCTCACAAAATAACAGGGAGAATCCTTATTAATTCTAAAAGCTTGGCCTATATCTTAGGCTTGTTCTAACTAGTTCTCATAATTTAACTCATTTGTATTAATCTATGTTCTCTCATATGACATGACCTTTCTTCCATCTTGCACCTCCTGCTTCCTCTCCCTGTCTCCTGCCATCTCCCACCCACCTACATTCCTGCTCTTCTTCCTTTCTTTTCCTGGTTATCCCTATATCTCCTGCCTAGATATTGGCTATTCAGCTTTTTATTACACCAATCATATCAATACACCTTCACACAGTGTACAAATATCCCACAACAGCTACTGAGTATAAAACATAGGCTACTACTTGACAATTGACTATCAGGAAAAGATCCATGCACCTGATGAGGAACCCATCCACCCACTAGAAGTCTTTGGGTAGCAAGTGATTATTCTGCGTGGTTTTAGGGTTAGGTGTTTCATATTCTATGCTGAGAGCTTTAGCACTGGCTGAAGCCCATGTTAAAGTATTCTAATGCTTAAGGTGTCCACAAGAACTCAAAGAGTAGATGGTGTCAAACTCTGCTGTGGACAACTGGCTGCTTCTGATTATCAGGGCTGGAAAATACTGACAGACGAAAAAAAGGTAGAAGAGGGTAAGATGATTTGCTAAACTATCTTATTAATAAAAAATCCCAGAGCCAGATATTGGGGTTAAAATGAGAAGTCAGAGGAACAGGACAAGCTATAATCAACCTCACCTCACCAACTCCTCAGCTTCCAAAGAGAGCTACTTCCTGTATACCCACGCCTATATGCCATTCTGTTTTGCACTTCCTTTCTCCACCCAGCTATATCACTTCCTCTTTCTGCCCAGCTCTGTCACTTCCTGTCTCTCTGTACAGATCTCCAGACTTTTATGATTAACTAGTGTTGTAATTAAAGGTGTGTGCCACCACACTTGGCTCTGTTCCTAGTGGGACCTTGAACTCAAAGAGCTCCAGATGGATCTCTGCCTCCAAAATGCTAGGATTAAAGGTGGGTGCTAACATTACCTGACATCTATGGTTAATATAGTGGCTGGTTTTTTCCTCTGATCCTCAGATAAGCTTTATTACAGTGCAAAATATATTGGGGGAAACAATATATTCCTGAAGAAAAGGGACATTTGAAGAGCTTCCAACCTACTCATGATTTCTATCTAGGTAGAGAAAAAGAGCCCTCAGCCAGCTGATTGGTGATTTAACTTCTTGCTATTCATAGGGAAGCAAGGGAACTTTAGCATTGGCATCATGAAAATAGTATAAAAGATAGGCTATACACCTAAAATATTTATAAAAATGCAGGAATAGATAGCTGACCAAAGAAAACTGCCAAATCCAAATAAGTATTTGAATATATGCTTGCAGGGATTCGTCTAAAAATAAAAATGGTAGTTTTCACTCTAGGGCCATAAAGGTTTTATAAATGACTAAATATCAAACAACAGAAAATATCAGAACAAACTAAAGTTATTAACATAGTTCTTGGAATTGTAAAGTGGCGAAAGTGTGCTCTGTAAAAGCATTCAGCTGCATCTCCCAAAGCTCAACATCTGTCAATGCTGTGTATACAGTAATACAACATCTGGGACAAACCAAAGAGAAGTTAGTGCATCTTGGGGATGGGTATGTGAGTGTCTACACATTTATTAAGCATCCAGGTTTCACTTAGGATTTATTAACTTTCTTATTTATCATATATAAATGAAACCTCAAAATTATTGTACACCAAAAAAAAAAAAAAAAAACAAAAACAAAAAGAGTTCCCTCAAAGCACAAAACTCATTGGTTCTTTCTGTAACATGCATTTTCCCATTGCTACTGAAGCCTTCTGTGTCTTCCAGTTAATTACCTCAGGTACATGAATTTTTATTGCTCCATTATTCACAGTATTATGATTTAGCTAGTCCACATTTTTAAACTAATTTGATAGGGAAATATTTTTATGGTGACATTTATAGCCAACAAATGAATTATAATCCTAAATTTATTCCTAATGTGTTTAATCAGAATTTTACAATGTATAAACTCAAATTCATTTGGAATAAAGTTTTAAAACAGGGAAGAAAGGAAAGGAATGAATTATAAGAGCATGGAGAGGAATAATAACAGATAATATAAAGTAAGAAACCTTATGTCCTAACTTTTTCATCAATTATATTGAATTTTATATTATAAATGAAAAGGAAAACACGTACTCACTTAAACCATAGGAGATTATACTGCTTATGAAAAAACGTCAACTATGAAAGCTGGTGTTACATGGGTTAGTATTTGAAATCATATCTCCTAAATTCAAATCTTCTTGTCTAAAAAATCACAAACAAAATCACTATTTGAGCTAGTGTCAGAATTTTAAAATGTGTACATCCATTTAATTTGCTCCTGATTAAAGCAGAAATTTGGGAACAATATTTTGTTTTGGATTACACTGGATTTTTACACCCATATAACAAGAAACATAAACCCTACAACTTAAGCAATCAATATTTACTGTTTTGAAGTTCTGACAGGGAGTTTATTATACCAGTCTTCCACTAAGAGGCCAGCAGAATTCTATTTCTATTTAGAGATTATTGAGGAGTCAATCCCTGTCCAACTTCTAAAATACAGCCCTGACCTTTGGCTTATTGACTCAAGCTCCCAACTAGGAGAGGAAGAGGGTAACAGGAGGCCAGGAAGGATGCTGGAAAGATTGGGGGGAGCCATGGGCAGATAAGACATGCTTGAATCCCTCTAGGTGGAGGCACCACATAGATGGTTACCTAGATAGATGCTGGCAGGCACCTAGGCACACAAAGACTATACACAAGCTCATATATGCAGACTGGAAGAAAAACTGCTCAGATGTAAGCCTACAGTACTGCATAAATACACACAGAGTTGCAAAGAGAAAGCTGAAGATGTTTGCCTCATACCTCAAGGATTATTTTTAGATAGGCTCTCAAAAAAGTGGAATTCTGTAAGAAATATTTATATAACAGATTAAATACATTGTAGTTTACTTTGGGGTTCACTAGATATCAAGTATCAGCCCTTTTGTGTAGACTTACAGTTCCCTCCCCAATATTGGCCCATGCTTATGTCCACAGTCTAAACTGTCCGGCATGGCCCTCAGTGTTCTATTCTTGTGTTTCTTCTAACTCAAGTCCAATGATAAGGCATCTTTCTAGCCATTCTTAAGAGGCAGTGCATACATTTTCCAAAAGTGGATTCTCTACTTTTAGGGAGAACTACATCTAGCTGGATTAAATAATCTAACTAGAGTAATCACCATGTATTTTTTTTAATTCACACCTGTAAAAATCCTTCTCCCTTAAAAATTATATATATATGTAATAATATTATATATATATGTATTATATATACATATATAATACATATATAATATTATAATATATACATATATTATAATATATTATATATATTATTACATATATAATATTTATATTGCATTTATAGGTTATTTAGACTAATACATCTGTGTATTATTGTTATCAAAGTGTTTCTGTCATTTTAGCCATCATGTAAATAAGCTACTCATATGTAAAACAAGTTTATGACTCATATGTTGACTAAAGAGTCAAGCCCAAGAATCTCATAGTTAATTTGTGTTTAAGGTCTGAAAACAGGAAGGAGAAAAAAAAAGAAAGAAAGAAAGAAAGAAAGAAAGGAAGGAAGGAAGGAAGGAAGGAAGGAAGGAAGGAAGGAAGGAAGGAAGGAAGGAAAGAAGGAAGGAAGGAAGGAAGGAAGGAAGGAAGGAAGGAAGGAAGGAAGGAAGGAAAGAAAAAGAAAGGAAGGAAGGAAAGACAGACAGAAAGAAAGAAAGAAAGAAAGAAAGAAAGAAAGAAAGAAAGAAAGAAAGAAAGAAAGAAAGAAAGAAAGAAAAAGTAAGCTAACAAGCAAGCAAGCAACAGCAAAGTCCAGAAAAACATGGACAAAGACCTGAGAAACAATCACAGTAGATTGTAGTCTGCATTATCTCAGCTATTTAAACACTTGTTCCTGCTTGGTGGCAATGTTTGGGGAGGTTTAGAAGGACAACTTTGTTGGAGAAAGTTTGTCACTGACTTTGAGTGTTGATAGTTCATCCCCAGTGCTGTTTGCTCTCTCTGCTTCATGTCTGAGGTAAAAGATAAGAGCCCTTAGCTTTGTGTTCAGAATACCATGCCTACGGCTTGCTGCCATATTTCCCTGTCATCATAGACTCTGGCACCATGCGGAAAAATGAACTCCTTAGATAAGTTGACTTGCCCATAATACTTTATGACAGCAACAGAGAAGGACTTGAAGAGCAGATCATGGAGCATGTGCAAGCGCACAGAGCACAGAGTTCATAGAGTGAGCAGCTGTGAAAGCCAGGCACTCTGTTGTGATTCCAAAGCCAATTGAAAAACTTGAAACAACACAAGGGTCAACCTCTTTCTGGGGCAGGAAAATGAGTGTTGAGAACTAATTGGCTGTAACATTTAATAAGAAAACATGATCATCTTAAAGATCAGTTGTTAGGAAAACGGAGCAAACAAACAACTAAGAGAAGAATAGAATGAAAATTCTAAGTCGATGAATATAAACTTTTAAAAGGGTTTTGTTCCGAACCTGGAAGGGATACAGTGACACGTAAAAGCGACAAAAAGTTTTAGCCTAACTTATTTTATTGATATTATTTTTACAAATAATTGAACAGGGGAGTGTAAATGTGATGATGGAGTCATCTAGACAAAAGAGGAGAGAGGTTAGGAAAATGTAAATCATCAGAGCAGTGTCTTGACTATTAGCGTGTTGGGTTTGAACCCATGGAAGACTGAGAGCTTCATATGCTCACCAAGAAAGTTAACCTGTGGAAATGATATAAAGCAGTGTTTGGCTGCAGATGCTGAAAACAGGATAGATCTGCCAACCTTTTCTGGTTGATTTAAAGTGGTAAATACAGAATGATAAGAGATAATGAACAACTGGAGACTCCAAAAAGAAAAAAAAATTGTGGTATAACATAGGTAGGAAGGTGAGAAAACTATATGGAATTACTTAAGAGTGAACAACATTGTGTGCCTAGCTGAATTTAGTAGGCTGTATAGTTAAAGTAAGAGCCAGTGCCTATGGTAATTCAAGCATTTCTTTGTACTTGGGTATTTCTTTTTTTTTTTCCCCACAGAGCTGAGGACCGAACCCAGGGCCTTGGGCTTGCTAGGCAAGTGCTCTACCACTGAGCTAAGTCCCTAACCCCGTACTTAGGTATTTCTTTCCTTAGTAGCTTGATATGTGCTTAGAAATTAATGTATCTTCCAAAAAGAACTAACCTTGCTAAAAGGAACAACAATGCATATCCTTCAATCCAGCTTCATACTTTAAAAGACTGATTCAAAGGATGTATAATAAATATATGGATTGGCAGAATGCTAGTAGGCATAAGTGTAGGAGGAACAGTAATCTCATTTTTTTCCTCAAAGTAATGTATTAGTTTATCATACTTTCTCATAACTCTAATGGCAAAATAAATAATTACAGAATAAAAATCTTGGAATTAGAAAGATGTTATAAACACACACTTTTAGGAGAGGCAGTCTCTCCTGTTTCCCATTCCACCTTTAGTCCATTCATACCATTTTAGGGTATATTATGAAATTAATGAACAAATGACAAATTATGAATCAGTGTGAAGTATCTCTCAACATATTTTTCATTTGGAAATGACATGATACAATTTGCTTTATATCCTTTTTAGTGTTTATGAAAATATTGTAATGGTAGAAAGTTTGTATAGATGCAGTTTTTGTAATGGACTAACATTTGTACTTTATTTCACTATGTTATTATTTATAAATATAATACTATTTATTATATAAATTATTGTAAGCCGGGCGGTGGTGGCGCATGCCTTTAATCCCAGCACTCGGGAGGCAGAGGCAGGTGGATCTCTGTGAGTTCGAGACCAGCCTGGTCTACAGAGCAAGATCCAGGAAAGGCGCAAAGCTACACAGAGAAACCCTGTCTCGAAAAACCAAAAAAAAAAAAAATAGATATAAATTATTGTAAATAATATAAATATTTAGAAGAGGAAATATTTAGTAATACTTAAGAATTGAACTTTTTATGGTTGAAGAGAAGGGCTTTATTGTAAATATGAAAGCGAACACAGCCAGAAGCATCTGGAAGAGTCCAGACTGAGATGGCCAGCAGAAAAGGCTGGGCTATGAGAATAGAGAGAGGTGGGAGAGCAAAGGATGCAGAGAGGAGAGAGATGGGAGGGGACTAGGAGAGAAATAAGTACCAAGAGGCCAAGAATAGAGCCCAGAGAGGAGCCAAGGGAAACTGAACTTTTTTTAAGTTTTTATTCTCGTGATCCAAGCATTTAGAAGATGGAGAAAGAAGGAAAAAACTTAAGATCATCCTCAACTCCATAGTTAGTTCAAGGCCAGTGTTGGATACATCAAACTGTGTACCACTTGAGATAGCAGCAAAATCTACTGTGAAGAAGACGCTTACAAAAAAAAGATACATGTTTTTCCTTCATATAAGAACCAAACTATAAATAGAGGTTGTTTTATACTGAATTTAGAATTCCAATTATTATTTTACTTGACTTTCTTCATATAAGAGGACTAAAAATGCCAATTAAAAATACACATAGATGTATAAACAATCCAGAGACCACAACAATGTCCATCAGTACACTGGATACCCATCCTGAAAGAAGCCTCCTTATTTCCTGATCCTCTATCTGGGGTTCATTACAGAGTAAGAGGGATACTATTAAATGTTTGGCTTTATGTGCACTGCCCTAATGTTTATGTTCCAGAATCACATTTCAAACCACTGAAACACAACAAAGGACTCTTTTCTATGCACTTGTTATGAATTCATAGTTTAGCCTGGTGCTTTCACGTAAAGACACATTTTATTCTGGAGTATGTGAACAGAATGTTGACATATTACCCATGTCTATTTAAATTCAATAGGATTTACAAGTATGACTAGAAGGGAACATGATAAGAAATAAACCGAAGTAATACAAGAGGCTTATTCTGGATAAAATAAAGCTATGCTCACCAACCTTTCACTGTACTTTATGCTTTTCTTGGAGGGAATGCAAAGCTGCAAATAGCATCATCCCAGCTGGTCACAGTCTCTCGGAAAGAAGACATCCTTCCGTACAGGAAAAAAATATCGTGTCTCAAGAGTTCTATTGAATCTTTATTGCCCAGGCCCTTAATAAAACTCCTTCCCTGCTCTGTCAAGATCTGCTGAGTGAATCAGAGTCAGAGATAAGCAAACAGACAAAACAATTTTGCAATGTAGCAAAAGTGAGAACTGCATTCCTCATAAATTAGGTACTTCCACTGGAATAAATTGCCCTTCATCATACTACAATTTCCTCCTAAGAAAAATCTTGTAAAGGAGAAGCATCTCATATCTATCACACAGAGTTCAACAGTTCAAATTTGTCTTGATGAATGAAATCATGACTTGGGCCAGGGTGTCAATTTATCTAGCTGTTTTAGTACTCAATGGGGTCTTTTCCCTGTAAAAAAACCTAGTAAAGTAAAATATCAGTAAAAGATGCATAAAATACTGAATGTGCTTAATATTATCTATATCCATTACAATAAAGTTTATTTACCTCTATGTTAAATTTAACCAAAGTCAGTAACATTATAATTGTGCTGATTAAAACCACATTGAATATGTTTAAAATTATCAAATTATTAAATAAAATGTCATATGTAACACAAACAAAATAAATACATATTTTCAGAATTATCTCACTATTTTATTAGTTGATTTAATTGTAAACATATACTACAATAATAATTAGTTTTAAATCAAATATTTTCATATATACATTATTAAAATATGGGTCTTTAAATACTATTATTTATGTTAATTATTTAAAATTAAAAATGATTTTGATATAATATTTTTTTAAAAAGCAGTAAAAGTTAAAAGTTATTAAATGAAGCTTATTTTTCATGTTGGGCAAAAAAGCAAATAGAAAAAGTAGAGTAGATTAGTTAAAATTTTCATTATCATACAATAAGGAGTCACAGTATCTGAATTCAGCAATATTCTAAGTACTTTGAGATTACATCTCTATAGACCTTGTGGTAGATTTTGGATTCCTGCTTGCAAGTACAGTCTGATATTTTTAATGTATGATTAGAGTAATCAAAGAAATCTCCTTTGTAATGATAGCTAACAATGATGATATATGACTATCCCACAGCTACACTAAAGAGTCAAAGACTTAATCTAATTCCTAAAAATGAAGTACTCACAGCCACCCAACTGTTTGGGTTCTGGAGAAGTTCCACAAAAGATCACCATCCACGTATTCAATCAACCAGAGCATTTATTATTCCAGCATGAAGGAGCCTGGCATTCCATACAAAGGCAAGATGGTAAAGACCCTAAAAGACATGTGTGAGCTCCTTTCAAGTATAACTGAAGGGGAGTGTCCAAGGAAGTTAGCTCATCTTAAATATGATTGGTTTGTGTGAGTGGCAATTGTGTTAGTAACTTCTAATTGGCCAGGGCTGGTTAGGCTATAGTTTTTCATTTTGGGGCAGGCCTGGACATGTTCTGGGCTTATCCTTGATCTGTTGTGGAGGTTAGCTGGCCTAGTATGCATTGACCCTGGGGGTTGGCTCACTGGCCCAGACTTGGTGTATTCTATCCTCTTGTCCCTGTGGTCAGGGGCACCAGTGATTAATTGTCCTTTGTTCAAGGCCCTCCTCAGAAATTGCTTGTTTAATCTCAGGAAACTGAAATTGAGGACTGATCTCTTCTGTGGGATAATGGCCTTGTACACTGGTTTAATAAAACGCTGATTGGCCAGTAGTCAGACAGGAAATATAGGTGGGGCAAGCAGTCGAGGAGAATTCTGGGAAGAAGAAGGGCTGAGTGAGGAGTCACCAGCTAGACACAGAGGAAGCAAGATGACAAGGCAGAACTGAGAAAAGGTACCAAGTCACATGGCTAAACATAAATAAGAATTATGGGTTAATTTAAGTGTAAGAGCTAGTCAGTAATAAGTCTGAGCTAATGGCCGAGCAGTTATAATTAATATAAGCCTCTGTGCGTTTACTTGGGGAACATGAGTGGGAGAGAATTGTCCCTACTGCTGGGACACAGGAAAACTTCTAACTACAGATCTCTAAAAGAAAATTGAGTAACCTGGAAATAATCATCTCATTATCAGTGTCTAGTCTTTTAAAAACACCCATTCTCTTTTCCTTAACAACTTTTAACATTTGTTTTTCTATTTAGAAGCATTTCATCTAGAATTTTTAGAAATCCCTACTACTTTATATATGTAGAAAATATTAAAGGAATTTACATTTTGTCAACTCTTCAATTGTAATTTTGATCTTAAAATATCTGAAATATGTTTCATTTTTATTAACATGTTTCTATGTATATGAGCAAAAATATTAAAAAGAAAATATTTAGTAACAATCACTAATAATTTAGACCTCTAAATGTGTGTGAGATATGCTAAAATGATAACTTGAAGGAGAACTTAATGTAATAGTCATCATTAGAGAATTGGAAGCACAGGAACACAGCAGTTTAGTGTTTCCTGACAAAAGAAGGATGAAAAGAATTCAATGAGGGGCAACCAAACACTATAAAAGAGAAAAGTATTAGGGGCAGGTGAGATAAAACACCAAGATCATCTGAATGACTGATAGACAGTAATCAAGAGAAGTGGAGCCTACTAGAAAACTTCACCAGAAAGAAACATGCAAATAAATGGAGCTGTAGAATGTCTTTCTATAACAATGAGAATGTAACTAAGGAGACATAGATTAAAAGGGAAGATAATCATCAGCACCTTCACAATGATTCCTGTCTGAAAAGCAATGAGATGTTGGCCAACTCCTCCTTCAAGTACCAAATCTTCCAGTGGTGGGGGTTTTTAAATGAAATCGCTTGATCTACACAATGTTTCACTTGTATGGTGAAGGCACAAAGCCAGAATATAAATAGAGTCTTTGAATGCTGCCAATTAGTAGTAAGGCTTACAAAAGTTTTGATGAAATTTGTTGTCAGCTGTTCCAGTCCCTGAAGATGAGATTCTGGCAGAGGATTCCAGATCTTTTCACGGGGAAGTATTTGCTAATATGTTGCAAGTGGCTTGCTGGGCAGAGACTGAAAAACAACTCTGATTGCTGCCAATGTTTATATATTTATAACTGCGTTCTCTCCCTTTCCCCAACAGTGAGAGTAGCACATCCCGAAACTCTTTGCAAGGTCAGAGAAAACAACCATCAGCAAAAGCTTTTCAAAGTTTTCACAATTACTAACCATGGCACGACTTTATTGTTATATTCACCATTCTAAATTTATTTATACCTAAAGTTCATGTTCTGTAAATATAGCGAAAAAGATTCTAAACATAGAAAAAATGCTGGGTTGTTAAGATAACTCAGTGGGTACCGGCGCTTGCTGCTGAGTTGCATGTGCTGAGTTTGATCTGTGGAATTTACGTGGAAGGAGAGAACAACTCTTGGAAGCTGTCCTCTTACCTCCTTGTGTTACTGCCTGTGCATGCTTTCATGCATGCCTACACATAAAAATAAATAAATAGGTGTAACATTAAAATGAAATGAAAATTGTATGTGGTGGTATTGTGTTCCCCGAAATATTGTGCATGCTAATAGACTTTTCTGGGGTTACAGACAGAACAGCCATAATTAACATTAAACATAAGGTTAGGCAGTGGTAGCACACGCCTTTAATTCTAGCATTCCAGAGGCAGAAATCCCTCTGGATCTCTGTGAGTTAAAGGCCACATTGGAAACAGCCAGGCATGGTAACACATGCCTTTAATCCCAAGAAGTGAGCCTTTAATCCCAGGGAGTGATGGTAGAAGGCAGAAAGATATATAAGGCGTGAAGACTGGAAACTAGAAGCATTTGGCTGGTTAAGCTTTTAGCTGGTTAAGCTTCAGGCTTCGAGCAGCAGTTCAGCTGAGAGACATTGGGATGAGGACACAAAAACTTCCAGTCTGAGGAAACAGGATCAGCTGAGGAACTGTCCAGGTGAGGAAGCTGTGGCTTGTTCTGCTTCTCTGATCTTCCAGCATTCACCCCAATAACTGGCCTCAGGTTTGATTTTATTGATAAGAACTTTTAAGATTCATGCTACAATTATAATAACGTTTATTCAACTTTACAGTAATAGAAAGCTTCAGGTGTCAAGCACCAGACCTCAGTAATTCTCTGAACAGTGATCTGAGTATGTCTTTCCATTGAATGATTGATACAATGATTGAATGATTTCCATTGAATCATTGATACAATGAATTCGTATAGCAATTGAAGAAAAGGCTTCCAGCCAATGGTAATAACACTCATGTCCTAAAATCTTGCACATTTTTATCCCATCCAATTCCTCCAGATTGTTTTAAAGCCGAGTATGGTAGTTTTGGTTTTTCAGAGGCAAAAAGGAGGAAGATTGCCAAGAGTTCCTTGGCTCCCCCCTGACCTACAAAGTAAAACCTAGTATCAAAAGCCATAAAGAAAAAATTTCAAATTATAGTAAATTTTCATGAAAAAATGTTAAAATTTATTAAATTAAATTGTTATAAGTTTTTCATTATTTAGTATTTATAAACATCATTATCATATTTAAAATTGAATTGATTAGACAATTAGATAATTTGGTCAAATATCAACATATTTTACTTTTTCATTTTGCTTACCTTTGCTACATATTTTCTGTATAGCTTTGTAAGGTTGTAAAAGTCAGACAAACAAACTATCATTACATATCTTCACATGTGAAATGAAGAGGTCTATTCATGCCCAAGAGTTTTTAGTAGGCTCTTCAGCATGTACTAGAATAATTTTCAGTTTTAAAATATAATTTAGTATTTTCATTTCCAAACTCTGATGATAACTGTTGATTTTTAGTTTATTTAATTTCTTGTGATTCCTAGATTCATAACTGATGATTGTTGAAAGTGCTGAGGTAGTGTTATGCTAAATGGATACAAGATCAGTGATTGATTGGGCTGTGCTTACAATTGGGTCCCACATAGAACCCAAGAAAACTCAATCTGAATTTATACCCCATTTTATAGAAAGAAAGAATAGCATTGGATACTCATGTCCTCTTAAAAATATATGTAGACTACATAGTTCAGTGATGGCCTATAACTTTTGTGTGGCCTAAACATTAACTGCTAGGTTGGGGAGACGGCTCAGTGGAGAAAGCATGTGCTGGTCAAGTGTGAGGACTAGGTTTCAGAACAAGCTAGACAAGCTGAAGTAAATATGAGGTCTGCCTCAGTGAACAAGAGGACAGCAATGGAAGAGGACACTGCACAGCAATCTCAAGTCACCACATGCCAGCACGCACCTGAACATATATATGTGCCCATATAAATGCATTCACTCATGATGGCATGTACAAGTGCCATATTGTTTTCATGAATATTAAATGTCTTCTGTATAATGACTCAAAATTCTAACTTTCAAAAACACATTGTACTCATTCATCACTCTGCACCTTCTAATTTATGATACTTTTGATAGGACTCATTTTGAAACCTTCTTATCTTTGATCCTAATCTGCTGTTTTTCCAGAAACTCCATTCTCTCCCTTCACTCCATCACTTGTTTCTTAATTATTGGGTTATCCTGGATTCACCTTTGAGCTCTCAATCTTTTATTATATGGTAATCTCTTCTGAAATGATTGAATTATAAATCCACAGCCATACATCTTCTGACACATGTGTCTAAGGCTGTATTCCCAGCCCTTACATAAATGACATAAGTTCTTAAGAGCCAACATCTCAAAAATCAAACTAATGTCAATTCTGTCAAAAAAGATTGCGTTAATTTTTTTTCTAGTCTGGCAATGGTATGAATTTTGATGAGTATATAAATTCACAATAATACCTTCATTATCCACACTCCATTGTTACATTCCTCTACATTCTCATATATATAGCTATTTGCTGTGGAAATCATTCCATCTTGCTGAGAAAGAGAAGTCCCCAAACTCTTAAGGAAGTAAATGAAGAAAACAAACAAACAAACAAAAAACACCAGGGGATGCAGGGATATCCCAGGGGAGGGGAAATAGAAGAGATCTCCTGGGTGGACTGGGGCAGGTGGAGATGGGAACATGAGGGATTGGGTACAGGGAGGATGGAGGGGGATAGTACTGAAAGAGATGACGGGAAAGAGGAACATTGCCCTGGTGCAAGAGAAAGTCCTAGGAATATACAAGGATGACTCCAGCTAAGACTCCTAGCAGTGGTGGATATGTAGCCTGAACTGGCCGTTTCCTGTGACCAGGCAGGATTTCCAGTGGAGGGACTGGAGGCTGGCCCAGACACATACCCTTTGATCTTTAGTCTGCTCCGCGTATTGTAAGTGCAGGGGGATAAGGGTGGCTCACAGAGATTATGGTAGTGGCCAACCTATGACCGGTCCTGCCTTAGACATATCCCACAAGAGTGAGCCCACCCCTGACACTGCCTGGAGTACCAGGCCCCAAAGGATGCATGTCCTAGAGGCAGGATAGAACCAAACATGATTGGAAAAAGAATAAAACATGTCAATGTAATGATGCCTATCAATATTCTGCTATACTCATAGATTGATTACTACCCCAATTATCATCAGAGATGACAAGTCAAAATCAATTGCAAGGTGGGAGGCATGATGGATGTTCTCCATGTAGTGTACACCAGAGATGAGGGGTCTGTGCTGTGAGCAGATGCGTTTATAGTAATAATTTTGCAGTAAGAAAGAGGTCAAGACTGTGACAAATGCATATGGCTATGCTACTTTGTTTTTCTTCCAAACATTGACTTTCAATATTTACTAAGCAATTTTTTTAATCTTTTAATATGTTTACTAGCCATAATATACATGGGGTTAAACAAAAGATAAATAGCCAGAAGTTCAATGGGAAGTAAGCATGCAGAGGTAGACCTGGGGGAAACATTCTGGACTTTTTCTGAGGCCCCATTTTTGAAAAGGATGTACAGCTATCAGCCTGCTCACCTAGAATAGGATTTTTCCATTACAAAATCAATTATTAAATAAACAGAATACAGAGATAAGAACGAATAAGAATGCCAGTTTCACTGCCTGGAATAAACCTCTGTTCTGAGAATATCAGTATCAATAAGTTTCAGCATACTAATAAGTATTTCCATGGTATACATATACTTATTAAAAATTAAAAAGATGGAAAGCTTCCTATGCTGTTGGTATAATAAGTATTACTAACATGTGGGGGCCTGCTGTGGGATAATGCTTTTGTACACTCATTTAATAAAATGCTGACTGGCCAGTAGCCAGGCAGGAAGTATAGGAGGGGCAAGCAGACGAAAGGAATGCTGGGAAGAGGAAGAGCAGAGTCAGGAGTCGCCAACCAGACACAGAGGAAGAAAGACAACAAGGCAGAACTGAAAAAAAAAGGTACCAAGCCACTTGGCTAAACATAGATAAGAATTATGGATTAATTTAAGTGTAAGAGCTAGTCAGTAATAAGCCTGAGCTAATGGCCTAACAGTTATAAATAATGCTGAGCCTCTGTGTGATTAATTTATAAAAGGCTGCAGGACTGTAGGTGAGAGATTTGTCTTGACTGTGAGCCAGGCAGGACACAGGAAATCTTCTGATTATCCGGGGTCCCCACTGTCTGCAAATGCAAAGGGACAGAAGAGGCAACAGAAAGCGTTGTACACCACCCGTTAGCATGAAGAGAGACCTCTGAGAGATACTTTTGGTGAAACAGCTCAATTTTATTCCAAAGTATAAGGAATATATAAGACTGGGGAGCCTAGGGACAAACGTTAATTTGCATTAAGTGGCATGCTCCTATCTCAAGGCTTCCTGTGTGGCCGTAGGGTTCTACAGTAGAGCCCTTAGCACAAGTCTTCAAGTGGGAATCTGTGTCAAGGTTCAAGCTAAAGATCATTCAGGCATCTGGCTTAGAGACAGCTTTCTGGCAAGGGCAGTCTTTTAGGCCCAGGGACAGTTTCCAGATAAGGGAAGGTGGAGGCCAGAAGTTTTTCTAGGGAGGGAGGACATCTTCTTGTGGCCAAGCTTTTGAAAACAGCTGCCAGTCCATGACTCTAAGATACAACTTATAAGTATTTCCTAAATACAAATTCCATGTGGGTTTTGTATCTTTTTTAGGTTTGAGGCATTTCTACAAAAAATTATCTAAAATTTCTATCTGTACTTTCTTTAATAATGCAGGTTCTTATCAGTTCTCATTTCAGTACTCTAAGTGTACATAGAATATAAACTGGCATTATTACATTATAATAAAACACTTATTTTCATGGTAAGATGTTCAAATTTTTCTCTCCTAAATTACTTCCTCTTGCCATCTTTCACTAAAGGAATTAGAGAATGCATGTGAATATCAATCAATTAAACTATTTTTTCTTTTAATTTTATTTATTGTTATTATGATATTACATTGAGAATGGCAAACTTGCAATGGAAATTCCTTTTTGTTAATTTTTTATTTACACGTTTATTGATATGTAGGTTATATATTAATATGTATTTGGATTGTATCACAATGAAACTATTTCCATGAAGTAATGAAGACATACAACTTTACTCTCAGGCTTACTTGTGTATGTCTCTTTGAGGTGTGTGTGTGTGTGTGTGTGTGTGTGTGTGTGTGTGTGTGTGTGTGTGCTGTTAAGAACATTTAACAAAAGATTATGTTAAATGTTTACATATACAGTAGACTATATTGAATGCTATTTAATAGACCTTTGGAATTAGTTTTTTTCAAATACTAAATAAACATATGAGGACAGGAAATGTAGATAGAAATTTCAGCCCAAACATATCAGCTTTGAATTAGAACATTGTCTTGTAACAGGTGTAGGCAGTATCTGCTTCTACCTACTAACCGTTAAGGAACTTAGTCCTCAATGTAAGTAAAAAACAAAGATGGATATTAAATAATATTCCCTAGGGAAGAAAAGTTTTCCCCACTGACAACAGGTAAAATGAAAGGAGAAGAGTCCAGGCTGATCCTGGTCACCTACTTTCTCATTCTGTTAGGGTGACTGGCGGAAACTCAGGTGCATATCTACATCCACTCATAAGGAAGTTGAGAAAATGATAATTGTGAGTAGCAGAACCACAGTAAATCTGTTTGGTCAGTAACCAGATGCCTCTCTACCTAACACAAAGGGCTCTATTTTTTCCAAGTGACTTTTTGTGTTTGACATTTCCATGGGGGCAATATATTCTCTACTGTTTTTCCATTTTCTTGCACTGCTAACTATGTCCCTGCATAGGACCTATGGATGGTGTTTTTCCTGTTATATCAGCTTCACTGATCATGTATGTTCAGTTGTTTTGTCTATTTATGTAGTTTAGTTTCTGTATTATTATTATTATTATTATTATTATTATTATTATTATTATTCATGGTGTTATATTCTGTACCCTAATAAAGTTTGCTAGAGGATCCAGAGGACAGAGCCAGCCACTAGATTAGACATAGAGGCCAGACAGTGGTGGCACACACCCTTAATCCTGTCACTTGGAATGCAGAGATCAGTCTGGATCTCTGTGAGTTCAAGGCCACAATGGAAACAGAGCCAGGCAGTGGTGGCACACACCTTTAACCCCAGTAATGGGAAACACACACACCTTTAATCCCAGGAAGTGATGTCTGGGCAGAGAAAGGTATATAAGGCTTGAGGAAACAGGAACTCATGCTCTCGAGGCTGAGGATTTGGTAGAGGTAAGAACATGGTTTGTTCTGTTCCTCTGATCTTTCAGCTTTCACCACAATATCTGGTTCCAGGATTTTTTTTTTTTAATAATAAGACCATTTAGCAATTCATGTTACAATTAATTTATAATTAATGTTGAGACAGCTTCCCACATGACAGATCAGGCTAATGTAGAACTCACTACTAACCCAGCATGGTATTGAACTCATTGAAATCTTCTTGACTCAGATTTATAAGTACTACACTCACAAGCACAGACCACAATGCTATTTTGAAGCATTTATCATGAACACATGAATATATATATATATCTTACTGTAATAGCAATTTAACATAACTAATTGATCACTGATTTTTTGTTAGTTTATATCAACAAGCGGCTCTTTCTGTGAGTATTACCAAGGATAATCCTTAGCCAATAAAGGCAAATAAACACATTCAGTCATATATTGAAGGGTCAGTCATTTTAGACATATAATAACTGAATCAACCTCCAGCTTAAAAGTGTGCAAGTTATGAATTTTGTCATGCTATCCCCATTAAGGTATATTTTTTATCACATGTTAGTTGTATTAAGTATGAGTAAAGTTTTAATAGAGTCCTCTACTTATTGATGTCCCTCTAATAATTTCCATGTCAATTTCTTATTTCTGTGACCAAACATCTGAGTGAATAGATTAAAAAGGAAGAAAGGTACATTATCGTCCTCAATTTTGAAGGCTTCCATCCATGGCTTTATGAGCCTAACATAAAAATCATGCATTTTATTCATATTTCTACATGCAGTATAATTGACAATCACTATGGAAAAGTCTTTCTGATGCCTTGTTTTGCTTCCTGATAACTGTAATTTATTTTCCTAACCCTGGGCATTGGTTTTCTCCTCTTGAGTATTTTCTTTTTTTTTTTTTTTTGGTTTTTCGAGACAGGGTTCCTTTGTGTAGCTTTGCGCCTCTCCTGGAACTCACTTGGTAGCCCAGGCTGGCCTTGAACTCACAGAGATCCGCCTGGCTCTGCCTCCCAAGTGCTGGGATTAAAGGTGTGCGCTACCACCGCCTGGCCTCCTCTTGAGTATTTTACATTCAATCTACTTCCTGTACCAGAAGCCAATTATCAATACTCAATTTTTGTGTTACCTCTAGTCATTCCGAGATCATAAGTGTATAGAGAGTACATATCACAACGCAACTTTATTTAAACTGTCAGCTGGAGGGTTGCTTGAGATAAGATTCACACAGTTTACAATAAACTAAATTGATTATTTTTTAAACATAAAAAATTATGTTGCTCCCAAATGCCTATTATAATGAAATAGCAAAAACAAAAAGTCTTCCTAGAATGCTCAAGAAAGTAAATTATCTGCACCCTGCTCTGTTCTTTTTGGTTTCTGAATGGATGCGGTCTTCAAAGACCTGCTCTTGGGGATATATGTCCTATACTATTGCCAACTAGATTAACATTAACTTTGTCTCTTTTTATCTTTCCACTACTTATGGAGGTGAATTATGCAAGTAAATGCATTTTTAACATAGGTTTCATATTAATGGATATTAATAAAATTGATTTTATTATAAATAATAATCCTGACATAGTCATAGCATATTTCTCACTAAAATGAAATTTGCCTAATATTAGAATATCTCCAAAAATTATAAACAATGCTAAAATTCAAGGAAGAATTTAAACACATATGTGCTAAGGTTTCACAGTGAAATATATACATATACTTGTATTTATACACTTGTTTCTATTTCTATGTGTTTATGAGCATTGAGAATAAATTGTTTTCTTTCAATTGTACATTTTATAACTTTATAATTAAAACAATATCATCAGATTCATTAAATGACAGAAATTATCATAGCAATAGGACATCAAAAACATTAACTATATAGACATCATGGTACTTATTCCCTCAGAACTCACTTAATTTAAAATGGGTCATTCATTAATATATGATGGTCTCATTATTATTGTAACCTCAGGTATGTAATTATTATAATGTCAAATAAGTAATGCAGTATGAAAATGCTGATAAGTATTCATTCTCAAGGGAAAACTCACCAGAGGATTAAATGGCTGTCAACAATTCATTTTGACTGTCAGAGAATCATTAGAAATATCCTGTCTTGAGGCTAGAGACATGACTCAGTGGTTAAGAACACTTTCTCCCCTTGCAGATTACCTAGCCCTATTCATAGCATCCATGAGGCAGTTCACGGCCATCTGTAAAGTCTAGTTTCATGGGTTCTGATACCATATTCTTGCCTTGCCTCCACAAGCACTGTATGGATATAGGTAAAACAGTAAAATGTATACAATATAAATAAATAAACCTTAAAAAAAGAGATCTAGCCTTTAAACCCCATGGAAGTTCGCAACTTTTTTCAAGACCTTAAAACAACTCTGTTTACTTTCTTCTTTGAAGTATATGTTGATTTTCTATGAGCCTCCCTAGGTATAGAGAAAGGGCTCTTTTGCCTTGCCTCAAGTTGGACACCATCCCAGCATCTTCTCAGATGGTGTCTTAGTGTATGCCATTGATAAAGAACATATTGCTCTGTGATCATTCTGGCAAAGTAGGGGACTTTGTGAACAGAAATACTTGGGGGAACATAGGATTCTATTTCATTGATGATAACTCTTCCACATGATAAAAACACGAAGAAGGAAATACAGAGTGTCTTCAAAATGGGGCCTCTTCCACCTCTTAGATCACAACAAGCCAAATGGGCAGTCACTCTGCATTTTTAAAACCCATAAGAGAATGATCTGAAGATACTTATGGAATAATGTTTGTCTTTAGATAAAACTGGAAAGTAAATTTGCATGATTTATTTCAGGGATAAGCAACTGAAGTTCAATGCTAGTCAGGAACATTTTAGCTCTGTTTAACTATACCTAATGATACTATTCTCATTGAAAGATTTGTCTAAATGGCAGCAATTTTATGTGTAGCAAATTGAGGCTATCACATACATGATATAGACTGCACAATCAAAACTCTCAGTTTTCTCAATCTTATAACATTGAAGAACCTCGAGATATTGACAAAGGAATGCAAACAAAAACACACAGTGGCAGCTGAGTTGAGAGATGATGCTGACCCAAAACACAGATTAGATTGAGTGGCATATGCTGATATGTGCAAGGTTTTTACAGATGTCAATGATTTTCCTATACTATTGCTTTATTACTTGAGGTAATTCCTCAGGGGGCTGTTTATAGCCTCTCCCTTCATTATCACAAACCACCTCTGTGCCATTTTTTTTTTTTTTTGTCAGCTGGGGCAACTGTACCAGAATTCCATACACAGGGTTCCTCATTCAAAAACAGTTCTTAACATTTCTGAAACGTGTTAGAGCAGAATCCCACTTGAGGGATTTTGGAGCCAGCTCCCACATTTGTTTCATAAACTTAAATTCTATTACATGAAAATAATAGTGAGAGTTATCTCTTCTCTGCATAAGAACACTGTTTCTTAATGATGTTCCCACACTCATGACCTCATCTACAACCAAATATTTCTCAAAGGCATTAATTCTTAATATTACAGAATGAGGGTTTGTGCTTCATCAAAGATTATGGTGGGTAGGGGTGTTGAAAGCAAATATGTAGTTCAAAACATGCTTTACCTAACTAATTATTGGATAGATATTCTTGATACATAATGGTATGTATAACTTGTTTAGATCTCTATAAACCACTAATTGCCAAATAAAGCTTTTTGTCTTAGATGCTTAAACTCTAATGTCCTGACAAGGAAAACGTATGAGCAGAAATTTTCTCCAGAAAGCTTGGCCCAACCAAGTGTTATAGCATTCCTTATTATCTTAGTTAGGGTTTCTATTGCTGCAATGAAACAAGCAATTTTGGGAAGAAAGGATTTATTTTGCTTAAACTTCCATATTTCTGCTCATCACCAAAGGAAGTCAGGATGGGAACTCAAACAGAGCAGGAATCTGGAGGCAGGAGTTGATACAGAGGCCATAGAGAGCTGCTTCTTGATGACTTGCTTTCTATGACTTGCTCAGCCTGCCTTTTTTTATACAGCCCAGTGTTGTTGGAGGTTTTTGGTCTTTTTGGCTTCGAGGGGACCACCATCAAGCTCCCAAACCAATCACATATAGAGGCTTATTCTTACTTAGGAATGCCCGATCTTAGCTTGGCTTAGTTTCTTGCCAATTTTCCTTAACTTAACTTATTCCATCTACTTTTTACCTCTGGGCTTTTCCCATTCTCTTCTGTAAATCTTACTCCATTGCTGGCTGTGTAGCTGAGTGGCTGACCCCTGGAGTCCTCCTCCTTCTCTGGCTCCCCCTTGATCTTCCTTTCCAGATTTCTTCCTCTATATATTCTCTCTGTCTGCCAGTTCTGTCTATCCTTTCTCCTGCCTTGCTATTGGCCAGTTCTTTATTAGACCATCAGGTGTTTTAGACAGGCACAGTAACAAAGCATCACAGAGTTAAACAAACGTAACATAAATAAAAGTAACACACCTTAAAATATTCTACTACAACCCAAGAGCACCAGCCCAGGGATGGCACCACCCACAATTGACCTGACCCTCTCCCACCAATCACTAATTAACAAAATTCCTTATAGTCAGATCATATAGAGTCATTTTCTCAATTGAGAAACTGTAGGTTTCTTAACTAACTCTAGGTTGTGTGTCAAGTTGGCATAAGACTAGCCAGCACACTTATGAAGCTATTACTATAATTGTCAAAGCATATTTTATTATTATTATTTTTTCTATTTTTTTGGAGCTGGAGAGTTTCTCTCCAGCTCCCACCAAACCCCAGCTGTCCCACAGCCCACTTATAAAATAAACACAGACTCTTATATTATTTAAACTGTTTGGCCTAATGGCTCAGGCTTCTTGCTATCTGTTCTTATATCTTAAATTAACCCATTTCTATTAATCTATAAGTTGCCACATGGCTCATGGCTTACTGGTATCTTAACATCTGCTTCTCATCGGTGGCAGCTGGCAGCATCTCTCTGTCTCAGCCTTCTTCCTCCCAGAATTCTCCTCCCTCGCTGTCCCGCCTATACTTCCTCCCTGGCTACAGTCCAATCAGCACTTTATATATTAACCAATCAGAGCAACACATTCACAACATAGACAACATCCCACAGCAATTTTTATTTCATTGAAAATAGATTTTCTTACAGACTATTTTCTAATTATAGTTTTTTTTCTCCCTCAGCTCCTCTGAGACACTCCTCACAGACCCTCCTGTCTAAATCAGCTCACTTTCTTTCTCTCTGTAGAAAACAACCAGGAATCTAAACAATATACAATCACATAAAATAAGACAAACCAAACCCAAACAAAGCAGAATGATACAGAACAAAGAGAAGAAGAAGAGCCAGAGTGAGAGTATAAGAAACACATAGATGCAGAGACACATTCGCCCCCCCCACAGGACTACCACGAAAATGCAGATCTGGAAGCCACAATACATGTGAAACGAGCTGTAAGGTTATTTAAAAAAAGAGATAATAAAAATAAATTAAAAATTAAAAAAAGGATGGGGGAACTGGAACTGGATTTCCAAATGTGGGAGGAAAAAGGGAAAGGCAAGGGAGAGAGCGCAGGGAGAGACAGCTAAAACTAGGACCACTGGAGGGGTCACGTGGAAACCTCATACAGTAGAAACTTCCTAAAATATAGACACATGTGAAGGTGATCTCAATGAAATCCTCAAACAATAGAGGAGACAGAGTTCTAGTTGAAAATCTCTTGTCACTAGATGGAGCTTCCAGTATCAGGAACGGGTTACATTTAATCAAGGTTTTGGCCAACAAGGCCTCACAGAAACCCCCAAACAACACAGGCTATTGCCAAGGCTGCTGTTTGCTCTCTACCAACTGATGGTAATGCCCTATCGATGAAGACAACACCTGCACAATTCATTGATCGGAGAAGTTCAGCTGGTGACTACCCAGAGTCTTTATCCCTGTGGACTAATGTTCATGGTACAGGAAAATACTTGTCATGCTACCAGAGCTGAAAGTCAAACACTAACCCAACTAAAAACTCTTCAATCTACAATGATGACCTGCCTGCAAAATGTACTAGTGTATTAGTGGCCCAAAGCTTTTGGGAGTAATCAACAAATATCAGAAAGAGTTTAAGGCCCATTCTGTGAAATGGAACCTATCCTGGACACTGCTCAGGTGGCCAAAAACCTAAGACTAGATAGGCCAGGGACCTAATGGAAAATCAAATCCTACTGTTCTGCTGGATATAGCAATATAATGACTCCTAATAATATGCTTCTGTACTCACAGACCAGTTTCTCTCTCAGCTATCATCAGAAAGACTTCTTGCAGCACATGGGAACAGAGCACTGTACAGAGAGAGCAAAAGTTGGAAAACTCACCAGATGTGGATCCAGTGCTAGGAAGAGAAATGGACACATGCCTACATCCCTAACAGGGAAGGTATATTGATAACCACCTACAAATGAAAACTTAGTTTTTCTAACAGAGTCTCACCCGCGAAAGGACCCCTCCTACAGGCAGGACCCAGGCACAGCAGAGAGCCAGTGTAAAACAGACTCAATGGAAAGTTTGGAGGTTCTTAGTCTCATAATATTTATTCATTCAGAGCATTTATTTATTTATTCTATTATTCAAACTTATTTAGAATTATATATTTTTGAATGCAAAAGGAAATGACCACAGAAAGTTTAAGGACAGCTATGTACTGTAATTTCAGTATATAAGAAATCAAGTCCCAGAAGTAATATTTTAGTATTTTCCTGACTTATCAACAAGAAAAAAATTCTTTCTTTACTTCTTTTTGTTTGTCTGTTTGTTTGTTTTTTCCAAGACAGGGTTTCTCTGTGTGGCTTTGGTGCCTGTCACGGATTTCGCTCTGTAGCCCAGGCTGGCCTTGAACTCAGAGAGATCCGCCTGGCTCTGCCTCCAGAGTGTTGGGATTAAAGGCATGAGCCACTGCCACCCGGCTCTTTCTTTACTACTTATATGATCTGTAATCACTATAAATACATGTAATATGTAAATTTAGAGTTCTGTTTTCTGAACTATATTAAGTAAATGTATTGTTTTATATTACAGTCATTTTCCACTCAATTAAAAAATCAATACATCTTTGTGAAACTTCCAAGTTTATAGACTGCATTTGAGGTTATCCATAGGGCAGGCAGACAGGGAAAATCCACACTAATCATCAGCCGTGTGTTGCAATTAAAGCCAATAACTATAATGGTTTAACACACATACTTGTGGTTGGACTGAAAGTAGATGGCAATAATTCATTTCATATCTGAGTACAATGATGTCACCATTTTTATTGTCACTAAATCTCATGCATGATGTTAGCAAATTGGAAGAAAATGGGATTATTAATGGAAAAAAAGGTGAATGATGTTAATTATGCATACCCTGTGATGATAATGTCTTCCATAGTAAAATGTATCAGGAATTTGACATACAACAAAGAAATTATCCTTCCCTTCTCCTTCAAAGAACACTCTGGAAGAAACTGAAGCTTGTATCACCTTGGATATACCTTTTCCGAGAATTTCAATTAAAAAAGAAAGGTGGATAAAAGTAGTTTATTATTATATAGCCATAGTAAATGTCTACTAGTCTATTAATTAATTAATTAACATTTTGATTCACAGTGATCATGTTACTTTGGACACTTGGTAAAACTTCTATACATGCTAACTGAATAGTAAAATTATCTAACATCTTAGTCCAATTTTAGTTAAAGTGACACAATCTTGAACCATGTAGACTCATTATTCATCATCTCTTCCCCTATATTACTTCAATATTTCACAGGAAAAGATACTATCTATAAATTACTATCTGAAAATAACAGTAAAAATGGTAGCATATTGAAAATTGTGAAGACCTGTTCACCTAACATATAAAATTTAAATAAATAATAAGGGTTTCCGGTGGTGAAGTTTCTTCAATTAAAGGAATATTAATCTATACCTTATATAAATAAAACTAGAATAAAACAACCATATTCTAAAATGTATGAAGATTTGTATATGTATGTGTGTATGTGTGTGAGAGAGAGAGAGACAGATATAGACAGAGGCAAGACAGAGAGAGTATCGAGACAATGTGTTTGAGTATGTGTTATGGTGGAACATGTGGGGGTCAGAAGACAAGTTCTGAATCAAATCATGCTTTCTGTCTTGTTGCAGCAGGTTTCTTATTGTTTCTGCTGCCATGTGTATTCCAGGCTACCTGGCTTGCAAGCATCAGGGTGGCTTTCTTTGCCCCTCCTCCTTTCTCCTCGTAGGTATCATAGGGTTACATATACCACCACCTCATCCATCTTTATACATGGATTCTGAGAACTGAAACCAGGTCATCGGTCTTGCTCAGCACACACTTTAACCTACTGAGCCATCTTGCCTATCCAACAAAAACTCTCAAAAATAAGGTCTACCTTCAATACGTGTAAAAAAATACCAGGACATTCACAGAACAGAGGGGGTTGAGGCTGGCACACAGATTGCTGAACTATGGGCTTACAATCAGGATTACACAGACCTAATGCTGGGCCTGACTCATTCTCACACTGTATGACTTAGAAACATAACTTTGTCATTCTCAGCTCTCTGCAGTCTAAAGCAAAGTCGTGATGATAAATATTTTATATAGTTATTGTGCAAAGTACTATGTGAAATGCACAAACATCACTAAGACTTCTGAGTGTAAAAGAACCCTTGCTGTTTTATTATTGTTGTTGTAATTATTGATGAGTGTGCCCTCTGTTATTATTGTTCATTGCTATTATTACTACAGTGTGTCTTCTTTTTCATAAAAGCAAGCAGCATCAGCCAGGAAAAGCATTATGCTTCATATAAGAAAAAAAGAAATGAACTCTGGGCAATTGGAAAAGGCACTTGAAGACTCAAGTGGAAAAATGACAGGTTCTAGTGTGAAATCTGGCAATTTAGCTCTGGTTTATTCTATTCTCTCAGTGGCCATAAATGAACAATGTTTTAGCAAAATCCCTGGAAAATAAGATTTTGGAGTTTATGGATTACCATATTGGCTACTTCAGCAGTTCTTCCAAAACACACTTTGGGGAACCACTTGGAATTCTCTGGAGCTGCATAGCATGTATTGCTTATTCCTTATCTATGTTTTTATGCACGATCTCTCTTCTGTGTATTGATTTCTGGGAATGACTTGTCACTGATCCTTAGTCTGTGACGTCCTGAAAAGTTTTGTCCTCAGTCATATCATTATGTATTTAGCTAGTATACAGCTATCACAACTCCTCTGATCCACAAGTATTATAATAACCTGGTGTTAAGAGAGCAGGTCTCCTTTAAAGTACTGAGAACTTAAAAGTATATTATAAAATGTTGACACTAATACTTTTGAAATAATGCAAACACAAACTTATTGGGTATAAAGGATTTGCAAAAACTACTAACTTAATTTATTCTCTTAGTGTAACATGCCCAGAATTATTTATAAATAGAAAAATCTTTAAAATTATAATTTAAAAGGAAAGGTGCCTTGCAGTAAACATTTTATACTACTCTTGAATATATCAGCAATAACTACTTAAGCAAAATGAATGTGTCTGTGTACCTACTAATGCAACATATGTAGACATATATATGTGAATATGTATGCATATTTTTATAAAATGCTAAGTTGATATTTCAATCTTGTTACTGAGATCATACTACAAAGATTGGCATGAAGATGTACAGGTCATTTTTTTTAAAATTGTGTTTCCTCTCATTCCGCCAAAGGAAGAAAAAAATCA
The DNA here is from genome assembly GCF_007827085.1 of Peromyscus californicus insignis. Taxonomy (NCBI): domain Eukaryota; kingdom Metazoa; phylum Chordata; class Mammalia; order Rodentia; family Cricetidae; genus Peromyscus; species Peromyscus californicus. The sequence continues at coordinate 18,500,620 of NW_026294480.1, forward strand.
AATATATTGTATCACTGGCTAATACTGTCTTTGGTAACTAATGTGAATCATTATGTTTCAATCTGGGTGAAGTATGGGTGCAAGATCATGACTTGTCACATTGCTTTGGTTGTAGTGAATTTATGCAATCATTTTTCAGGGAAGTGCACATTCAGCTTTAAAATGTAAATTTTAGAGGTTTTAATTCAAAGGTAGATTTCAAAATTGGTTTTGTATAATGAGTGTATACATTCCACTTCTCAAAATTAAAGAAAGGCCCATAAATATATATTCTCAAACTATCATTTTTATATGGCAAGCTTTTAAATATTATTTTAAAGTTTTGGAAATATGATTTTGGAGACAGGATCTCATGTATCCTCAGGTCTGAAACTTGCTATATAGTTGAGAATTTCCTTCACATGCTGATTTTCATAATGGATATTATAACCAGAGCCAAGTTCATGCTAGGCAAATGTTCTATCAACTAAGCTGCACCTATACCTTATAAACTCTATAATTTCTTATGCTAGTTTTGAAATCTGATTAGTTAGATTTATGAAGAATTATGCAGATTAAAAAAATAAAAACACATATTCAACATTAATTCATGTTTCAAAATAGAATGATGGAAGAACTTAGAGAACTCAGTTTTCTGTCTGACAACAAAATGCCCTATCTTTTAAGCAGTTAAGTAGAAAGAAAAATATCTCAAAGCATCTACACTCATGGACACAAAAATAAAACTACCAAGTCTACAATAGTATGAATCTTTTACACACCTAGGGAATCACCTTGAGTTCCTGAAATTAATAGTGCTCTGAACCTGAAGTAGAAGTTTTTTTTCTCTTTGTTTTTTTGTTTGTTTGTTTGTTTGTTTTTTTTTGTTTTGTTTTGTTTTTTTGTTTTTTGGTTTTTTGAGACAGAGTTTCTCTGTGTAGCTTTGAGCCTTTCCTGGAACTCACTCTGTAGCCCAGGGTGGCCTGGAACTCAAGCACATCCGTCTGGCTCTGCCTCCCTAGTGTTGGGATTAAAGGCTTGCACCACCACCACCCGATGAAGTAGAAGTTTTAAGCGCAGGCACACCCATAATGGTTTGTGCAGAGGATTGGGACTTGTTCAAAGAAGAGTGTGCTTTAGCTATTAAAATAAAAATACCCTTACAATGTTGACTGCTTAATCACAAAGAATCTTCAGATATCAAACTTTCCGAATATCCTCAGTATCAGATAAATGTGCTGAGCATGATACTTACTAATTGAAAGAGATTATAAAAATTTTAGAAAAGTGTTAACAAACCTGGGCTACCAAGTGAGTTCCAGGAAAGGCGCAAAGCTACACAGAGAAACCCTGTCTCGAAAAACCAAAAAAAAAAAAAAAAAAAAAAAAAAAGAAAAGTGTTAACAAATTCGAACAAAAAATATTACTCTTTAAAGTTGAACCAATGTTACTTACAGAGATACTTGATTACCATATCTCTATGAAAGGCAGAAAGTGCAGCAAACACTATAAATACCCTCAGGATGAACCTTGGACACAATGAACAGTTTATTCTGAATTTTAAGGAGAGATTTTTCAGCCACCTTGGACTTGGACTATCCAAACCTCCTAGGTATCAATTATCTTTCTAAGCCATTTACAGGCTTAATTCTAAAGGTACAATCCCTATCTGTCTAAAGATGAGTATTTTCAATAAGAAGAAACAACCTTGTGTGAAATCCCATTTTTAATACTTTAAGGTTTTGCGGACTATTAATTCTGTTTTCAGAGTTTTTTTTTTTCCCTGAGTGATCAGAAGAATAAAGTTCTTTATAGATGCAACACACTCATCAGCACTGTGCACTGTTAGGAGAAAGAACTAAAACCAAATTTTTAATCTAGACATCAACTGGCCATTTAACAGTACTGCAGCTGAGTAAAGCTAGTCTTTCTCTTTCCAACCCAAGACCTTCCACAGTGATAATCAATAAACATGAATTTTCCTGTACAATCATCACGGAAGAATCCTAACACCTGCTTCTTCTCTTTTCTTTTCTTACCATTTCCAAACTGTAATGAATTTTTTATTATCTCTCATTTAATTCCATGTAGGTTTATTTTTGCTGATAACATGATCTATTGTTCTCTGAGCCATGGCAAGATTGCCATTTCTTAAACCGACAGCACTTATTGGAAATTAAGCTTCTACTAATGTATTATAATTATTACTTGAGGGTAATTTGCTGCTCCAGCAGGGAGCCACAGCCAATGTGATGGCAATGTTTCTACCAGGGAGCTGTTAATATTTCTTCTACGCTAAAATCCCACATAATGGATCTTGCCTAAGGCTGATTAATGATTTCAGAGCCGGAACAGTGATTTGTAGCTAAATCAGTCCTCACTGGAGGAGAGTCAGGGTTATTTCAATCAATATTGTTAAATAAGTGTAAACTATAGCTCTAGTTAACACACATGTAATCTAGTAGGTAAGAAAGAGCAGTAATAAAAGCATGTAAATAATGGCAATCCCCTTGTCCTCACATTTCATTTACACTTACAGCAGATACAAGGAAGAAACACACTGCTGTGCCATCAAAACCACAGAATTACTTCAGTGCAACACATTTTTGTCTGCATTGAAAAAGCAATTTCCTAAACAAGTAAAAAGAAATTGAGCTAAGTGCCTGAAATAAATCAGCATTTTCACTCATTCCTTCACTTTATATATCCTTTCTTGCGAAGGATCAAATTGGACGAATAACTTGGAACGCAACTTTTCCAGACCAGATCTCAAGAGAGAAAAGGATTTTATTTAGGATCATATCCTACAAGCATACAGAGCGAGCCAACCTTGCACATGCTGTCTGAGCCTCAGAGATTGCTCAAACTCACATGAAGCAAGGATATTACAAGCAGTAACCTTGAGTTCCCTTTGCCTTGAAATCTACATGAGGAATATATAAAATGATTGCCCTACAGTCACTTAACTAAATTCTTTGTTAATGTAAAGTCAATATCAATAAAAATACAGCAGTAAAACTGTGGTTAAGAATGAGCCCAAGGGCCTTAATGTGCATCTTTCAACACACATTTCACTTATTGGCCTGCCTCCTACTGTTCCATTGATTTCTAGCATTCTGATGTGCATTCTCTGGGTGAAATTCCAGCTTTTGACTAGAAAAATTAATTAATAAGCAGCATCCAAATAATAGTGCAAAGCAAAGCAAAAGCACCTTAGATAGAATCTGAGAAGCAAGCCACACTGATTATGAACAATGGCATTAGAATAATTGGTGAAGTGTGAAGAACTGTTGACACTTAACTAGCTCACATAAGCACCAGCAAAACATAAAAGAAAATAGCATCATATTCTTGTGTTCTCACTTGCCCAGCAGAAATTGTACTAAACGAATCATTGTAAAGGACTCACTGAAGAAATTTTAATGTATTATCTGATATCCAAAAAAAGAGAGAGAAACAAGTGTTGGGATATTACATACTATGTGCATGTTTATTTCTATTCTTGACTTCATGGCCTGCCTCTAATGACCCTCCCTCTCAGACACACATGCTGTCAGTCAATAGATTTTATTTCTCAATCAGGATCTACACGCAAGAACATCTTAAACTTCAGTTGAATCAATACCAACATTTCTAAATTGACAATATGTGATCTTTCTTCAATAGACTTTAAAAGTAAACTGCAAAGGGCAACTTTTCCTCAAAGTTCTCTAAACATATTTTATTGTGATTGTGGTTAATTTGAAATCACTCTGTTTTTTGTTGTTTTGTTTTGTTTTGTTTTTTGAGACAGGGTTTCTCTGTGTAGTTTTGGTGCCTCTCCTGGATCTCACTCTGTGGATGAGGCTGGCCTTGAACTCACAGAGATCTGCCTGTCTCTACCTCCCAAGTGCCGGGATTAAAGGTGTGTGCCACCACTGCCCATCAAATCTAAATTTCTTCCTGGTTTGAAGCCTACACTTCCCTCAGTGGATTGTGAGTCAGGATATATTACCAAATAAACCCTTCCCTTCCCATATTGACTTTGGTCACAGTGTTTAATCAATGAAATAGCATACCTAACTAAAGGGAGATGTATAATTAATCATTTTTAACAAACTTAAATTTATGAAACCATTTCCTAAATCCAATTGTAGAACATTATGTGACCTCGATTCATATCCATACCTCCCAAACAACAAAATATCCTTTACTCAGGACTATACAGTCATTAATCTACTTTTCTTTGTTTTGACAACGTAACTATGCTGGACATTTCTAAAACTTAGAAGCAGAAAACAGTTTTTTTGTAACTATTTCTTTCATTTGACATGGCTTTATAAGATATTGGTGTTGACACATGTATTAATGGTTCTCTCATTTTTATTGGTAAATAATGATTCCATTGCATGGATATAACACATTATGTCCAGCAATTCATCACTGGGAGAACAATGAGTGCTCTTTTCAATTTTTCTCTATCATGAATAATGTTCTTATGAGCATTTATATTCTGTTTTTTCTGTGAATATATATTTTCATTCCTCTTGTGTATATGCCTAGAAGTAGAAGTGCTGGACCATAGAATCACTAATGTTTAACATTTTGAAGAAAAACAAGCTGTTTTTTTCCCAAAGTATCAGGGCCATTTTTCATTGCCTGAAGAAGATATGAAGTTCCCACTCTTTTTACATCCTTCCTAACATTTGTTATTTCTTTTTTTTTTTTCTGATTACAGTAATCCAGGTGGATGAGCAGTAGCTTTATGCTGTAGTTTGGTATGAATTTCCTTACTGACTAAAGATACAAATTATTTCATATGTATATTGGAAATAATCTCTTAAGAGAAAACATATTTATGCTATTAACCATTTAGATTTTTATCTTCATATCATTTAATTATAATAAAGTAATGCTCTATAAATATCCTTGTTATGTATTTCATTCAACATATATTTTCTAATTTTTTGCTTTTGTTTGTTGTTTATTTATTATATTGCTGGTGTCTTTTCTTGAACAAATATTGTAGGTTTTCATAAGTTCTATTTTACCTAAATTTTCTTTAATATTTTAAAAAAATATTGTATCAATTCCCAAGTATGTTTGACTAGTAAAAACCATCAACCTGTAAAGTTAAGCTTTACATTGTGAATTTTTGTAGTTTTAGTTCTAAAGTTGGTCCACGCTCTTTTTTCAGTTATTCCTTTTTCCATAATTAGGACAGAATCCAACTTTGTCTTTTGTGTGGATATACTGTTTTCTCAATACTATATGATAGAGAGTCCAGATATTTTGTTTGCAAGAATATAGCCGGAACCTGGAAACAACCTAGATGCCCTTCAACTGAGAAGGGATAAATAAAATGTGGTAAATATACGCGATGGAGTACTACTCAGCAGAGAAAAACAATGACATCATCAGATTTGCAGGCAAATGGATGGAACTAGAAAAAAATCATCCTGAGCAAGGTAACCCAGATTCAGAAAGACAAACATGGTATGTACTCACTCATAAGTGGATACTAGATGCACAGCAAAGGATAACCAGACTGCAACTCACAACTCCAGGGAGGCTACCTAGTAAAGAGGACCCTAAGAAAGACACAGGGATTGACCAAAAACAGAGAAATGGATGAGACCTACATGAGCAAACTGGGGGTGGGAGGGTAATGGAGGGCAAGAGTCGGGGGAGAGAGCTTAGGGGAGCAGGAGGTCCCAGCTGGATAAGGAACAGAGTGGGAGAATGGAGAGGGAGATAGCATGATGAATGTAGACCCCAGGGAAATAGGAAGAAGCAGAGTGCTAGAGAGGTCCCCAGAAATTTACAAAGATACCTCCACTGTAGACTACTGGCAAGGGTCGAGAGAGTACCTGAGCTGACCTGCTCTGGAGATCGAATGGCCAAACACCCTGGCTGTCATGATAGAACTCGCATCCAGTGTCTGATGGAAGCAGATGCAGAGATCTGTGGCCAAGCCCCAGTTGGAGCTCCAGGAGTCCAATCGGCAAGAGAGAGGAGGGACTGTGTGAGCGAGAGATATTGAGACCATGATTGGAAAAAGCACAGGGACAAATAGCCAAACTAGTGGAAATGCATGAACTGTGAACCAATGGCTGAGGAGCCCCCATGGAACTGGATCAGGCCCTCTGGATAAGTGAGACAGTTGATTAGCTTGAACTGTTTGGGAGGCCCCCAGGCAGTAGAGCCTGGACCTGTCCTTGGTGCATAAGCTGGCCTTTTGGAGCCTGGGGTCTATGCTGGGACACTTTGCTCAGCCTTGGTGTAGGGAGGAGGGGACTGGACCTGCCTTGGATGAGTCTACCAGGCTGGACTGACTCCCCAGGAAGACCTTGCCTTGGAGGAGGTGGGAATGGGGGGTGGATTTTGGGGGGGGGAGGGCTGGAGGGTGGGAGGAGGGAGGATGGGGGAATCCATGGCTGATATGTGAAATTAAGTTAATTATAAAATAAAAATATTAAATAAAATAAAGAATATAGACTGTCTTCACCTATTCTAGGTTTATGGTTTCTCATTGGTGGTATATGCATGAATAATAAGTCCTTTACTGAATTGTTTTCTGCATTGAATTTAGCAGTACATATTGAAACTCTAACATAATGTATAACACATGGTTCCTCCAGTTTAATTTCCAACAGCTCTCTATTAGCTAATTAAACCTTTTTCTGTTTCATGCATTGTCTTTTAATATCTGTTGTCTTAGAAAATATTAACTTTTCTAAAATCCTTCTTCTCATCCCATGTAGAAAAGGTTGCCTGCATGTGACTTTGTCACTAGCTACCAGTGAAATATAAAAAATACATTTTAATATTAAAGTAAATAATAATATGGTATCATCAATGATGTGATGCTAGTTTTATATATTGAACAGCATAGCATTTTAATCAAAAGATATATATATATATATATATATATATATATATATATATATATATATTTGTGTGTGTGTGTGTGTGTGTGTGTGCATGTGAAGATGTTTCCAGATGCCGAGGTGTCAGTTCTTTGTATAGCTGGAGCTACAGACGCTTGTGATTGGGTGGAAACTGAACTCAGTTCTTCTTTAAGAGAGGTGGTTATGCTTATAGGCTGAGCCATCTGTCCAGCTTCAAGATGTAGCATAACATTGTTCCCCCATACATATGGTTACACTATACTAATGGCTATGCTAATATACATATTCCTCTTCATATTAATTGCCTCAAAGTGGTAGTACCTTTATTAAAATAAAAAAACGAGGGCTGGAGAGATGACTCCCTGGTAAAGAGTCCTGGTTGATCTTTTAGAGAACTCTGGTATAAAAGCATGCACTCATGATGACTCACAATCGTCTGCCACTGCAATTATAAAGGGGTCTAACTCCTTCTGCCTTCAGGTACTGGCAGCCTCACATATTTAGGACACATGATTTGAAACTGAAGTTTTCCAACCTGGGAAAGTTCATGAAAATAGAATGTGTGGAGGAATTTATAGTTAAGATTCATGTTCTTCCTTTGCAAGTTACCAGCTTAAGGTGACTATTCTCTTCTCAAATTTTGCCCAAATAAGTAGATGAAAATAATAAAAAGTTTCCAGGAGATCCTTGAGAATTCAATGAAATGGTATGAGTGGAAATGTTTTGTGATGTAAAGCACTGGATAGGAACATGGACAAGTAGAAGCTAATCCCAATTTAAGAGAGGCTTGGATGTTTTAAAAGTGAAAACTGCTTTAGAGGATGGGGAGAAATCTCAGTCAGTAAAACTTGTCTTGAAATCCCAAGGCCCTGGCTCTGATCTGCAGATTCCATGTCAAAAGTCAAGTGTGGTGGGACTTGCAATTCAGCACTACAGAAGTAGAGACAAGGATTTCCCTGAGCTCACTGGTCACTCAGGCTAGTGTATTCACATAGGTGTGAGCAACCTTGTCTCATAAAACAAGGTAGGTGGCATCTGAGGAATGACACTTGATATTTTCCTCTGCCTTCCAAAGGCATATGCACAGATAGGAATATGCATCTTCACACATACTAACACAAAAACATGCACACGGACAAACACACACGTACATATGCACACACACACACACACACACACACACACACACACACACGCACACAGATATTTACCCTAAGTTACTTAGAATGTAAAAAAAAAAATTGTTCTTTTAACTTATTTAAAACACCCCAATGAAGCATGCCAATATAACAGAAGTGTGAAGAAAATATAGAAGTATATGTACATTCTATTATTCTTCCCACTTTCAAAAAAATAATAGCAAATGATTTTAGGTAGAGAGCCCACTCTGCATCATGAGACCGTGCTGGGCAGATTGTTTGGAACATTGATCGATAGATAGTGGATCCTGCAGTGATGGAACATTTATATTATCCTCCAGTCTCAGACCCACCAACACCATCTGGCACCCTGGATGTGTTGTTCTCATCATAGCAAGTCAGAGGAGAGTGCTAATTGTCTCACTGCTCTTCAGAACAGCAAATATAAGAAACAATTTCTTCTTTCCCTGGGTGAAAAGAGAGTACCATAAATGATGGACTGTCATATAAGTTTATATAAATCTCAAAACTTCAGAATAAACTTTAACACCAGGGGGATAAGACCCTAGAATGCTATTAGAATCTCCTATTTTTAAAGCTGCTTTCACTTGGGTTAGAAAGGGAGGCGAACTGAGAATCCGACTCTTGAAATAATTAAAGGAAGGGTGTTTGAATAACAGCAAAACTGTCAATTAATGTTTATTTACTTTGAACAGGTGTTAAATAATTGATTTCAAAGTGGATAATGCAGGCTGCTTTGTAATTATTGTTATGAGAATTATTCACAGCCTTCACTAAAAAGAGAAGTGCCAAGAAAAGGAGGGGTGGGCTTAAAATGAGTTTTAAAAAAGTCTGTGAATGCATTAACACCATAGATATGTTACAACATTCTAGGCAAGGTCAAGAATTTATAGCTTCCCCTACGGTAGTCGTCATTGCTTAAGTAACTTGCAAAAGTGTTCTGGCTTCATGCTTTTCTGTGTACAGAGATCAGGTATTGTCCAATACAAAGAAAAGGCTGTGTTTGGATAAGGAGCATTGTGGCTGCTGTCCCGGGGTATAGTTCTCAGCTAACAGTAGAAATGTGTATGCAAACTGTAATTGTGAAAAATGTCAAAAATATCATTCTTAGAACCGTTAAGAAGAAAACATATATTGCCACCACTCAGCAGACAGAGATAGAGGGTTTCATGAGTTTGAGGCCAGCCTGATCAACAAAGTGAGTTCCAGAACAGCCAGGGATTCACAGAAAAACATTGTTCCCCCCAAAAAGGAATAAATATTTTGAAAAGAGGAAAACATATGCTTTAAACATGGAATATTAGACTCTATGTGAGTGGCCTTTGTCAATGTCATAATGGAATTTTAGGTCACCAAATGTCACCAAAATCAAAGTGATTGAAAGTGGTATAAATTTTCCTACATGAAGTAGAAATACAGATTAAAAGATTTATCTCTAGCTAATAATTCAATCTTATTGAATTTTTTGTTTCTACAAATTAAAGAATATTTTAATAAAAGAAGCTTATAGTAACTGGAATAATAAAGACAGACAATTATTCAGTTAATAATCCCAGTTTATTTCCAAATATTGTCTTACGTCACTTTCTCACACATGGTAACTTAACATCATTTAAGTACATACATTGACAGACACAGGCGTATGTGCACACACACACACACACACACACACACACACACACACACAAAACATACACACACATAATTCCTGGGTCGCACACATACACACACACACACACACACACACACACACACACACACACACACACACACACAATTCCTGGGTAAGGAGCTGAAATAAAATTACAAAACTTAATAGAAGTGTTACCATACTGGGACATAGCTATTGAGACTATCTGAGTCTGTGTTTCTGGGACGTGATCACTCACACTTGGTTCTAGAACACACTATCTCTTATCTCGGTCGAGGTGAAAGCTGTCACTTTCGTATCACAGCTCAAGCGTACGAGTGCGGAACTCAGCAGAAAACTGAAGGCTACTGATGTCCTGACCAGTCCAGTGAGTTCCTTGAGCTGAATAGTTTATGCTGTGAACGCCTCTTTCAATTGTTATGAGGTTTCATTGATTTTTCCTCAGAGAAACTGTTTATATACAACTTGTTGGTAACTCAACAATGTCATGAAATATTTTAAAGTCATTGCCACACATATGTATGTA